>NC_052402.1:20596705-20907955 GCF_009389715.1 Phoenix dactylifera
AATTCTTATTTTTGATGCATAGATTTATCACTATTACTTTCTACCAAAAAGGTTACTCAAGCTTTTATATCATGCTTTTGATGCTTGTTCCAAATCATATATTGCTTTATCATATTTGTAATGAGTGTTTTCAAATATGGTGGTTATTTAACATATATCTTCTTTAATAAAATAAGCACCTAGGAGTGCATTCTACACATTCATTTGATAGAATATAAAGCTCATAAAGCAAGCAAATGATAATGGTGATCTTTACTTCTAATCATGCAAGAATTTCATCAAGATCTATTTCATCTTTTCTTAATTTAGTCTTTTAGTAATCATCAATTTTACTTCATTAAGTGTATTTCTGAAAAACTCAATTTGGTTCTAATTATTAACAAGTTTTCAGATTGTTATATGTAAAAGATTAACCATATACATATATAATTTAATTTTAGTATCTTGATAATAAATCATTAGTCTCATAAAGAATAAAATGAGTTCATATTTCTACAACTAGAATCTTTTCATGAATGTTCTATATGCATTGCTTGATGAATGATATCCAAAGATAGAAATATCTTTATCAGATTTGGCATTGTTTTCAAGAAACCATATCAAGCATAACATATACTACTGAAAAATATGAAAGATATGCAACAGATCATTTTCTATTTTTCAGAAGATCAAATGGAGTTTTCATCAAAAATAGATCTAATAGAAACCATATATATGACAAGCAATGATGATAGCTTTTTAAAAAAAAAATCATTTAAGTAGATGACGATCATACATCATTGTCTTTTTCATTTCTTCAAGGATTCTATTAATCCTATTTTACTTATGGTGTTCTTGGTGCAGAAACAATTGTATTCAATATTATTTTCTGCGCACAACTAAAAAAAATTGGTTTTCAAGACTATGCCATGATACTTCTTTTACTTTCATAGTTTGCAAACCTTTTTCATTTGATCCCTTTCACAAGATAGCAAATGCAGAAAATACTTTAATTTTACTTGCCAAGAACAAATCCAATGTAAGCTTGTGAAAACTTAGTGATGGAAACAACATCTTTAGATTTAGAAATTGATTCTTGTTTGTTTCCTTAGTTAACATGCATAGCAAACTTTGACCTTGCAGAAGATAATCTAAGTAAACCAATGACAAGATCTTTTGAGATTAGGTCCATACTAGCATAAGTTAATTTTATATGCCAAAAAGAATTCTTTGATCATAGTATTTATAATGCATATATTCAAAGATATACCAAGTACACATTTTCATATCTATGATCAATGAACAATAATGCCATGGATAAAAACTCTCAGTCAAGCATATAGAGAATTCATAGAGTTATTCTTAGGAGAATTGATTTACCAAATTATCCATCTATAAGTAAAGCATAATCTAGAAAGATGGAGTGATTTGGATATATTTTCTTTTCATATCAGAAATATCACTTATATCACAAGAAAAGAATGATTAATACTTGCAAGTTATGTTTTAATCAACTAATAAAACAGTTTCAGTATGAGAGGATGCAAGAATTACTAATTTCATTATTTCTTCCATTTTAGTCACTTTTCTTAAGTATATTATAAGTTTCATTCTTTAATATATGTCTAGAGCACCCAATGTCCAATTTAATATCTTTTGTTGGAGCCTTGAGTGCTAGACACACCTGCAGAAAATATTTAGATTTTCAACTTAGGAACCCAAGCTCTTTTGGGTCCTTGCAGGTTAGCTATTATTGTTCCTTTTGGAACCCATATTTTCTTAATAGCTATTTTGTCCATAGGCTTGCAGATTTTAGGACTACAAGAAGTGTATTTCTGCATCTTCTTATTAAATTTAACAAACATGGATTTAACATGAGTGGTAGATAACTCTTCAGTTTTCTGTTTTTGCCTTTTAGGTTTATCAAATTTGTAATGTACAGATTTAGGAACAGAAGAGATTTTGCATAACCTTTGTTCCTGTTTATCAGCATTATAAGAGTCTATTTTAAAATGATTAGAAACTGTTTTAACAAACATATTCTTGAAGGATTTTTGGGTGTACCAAGGTTGACATCCCAATCCAATATTATCAAATTCAGCTCTTTGATTATTTATCATTAGATTCAACTTTTCAGAGCTCAAAGTAAATCTTTCAACAACAGGTTTTAATTTGTCAACTTCTTTAGTTAATCTTTTGTTATCTTCTGAAAGCAATTCATTATTTTTCTTAAGTTTATCATGGCTTTCAGTGAGAAGTTGGTTTTTCTGATTTAGTTCTTTATTTTCCTTAATTAAGATTTCAGTTTCATTTACTAGGATTTTCTTTTCATTCTTCAGGTTCTTGTTTTTACAAATGAGTTTCTTATGTTCTTTCATTAGATCAAGAAATGCATCATGTAACTCATCAAGTGTAAAATCATTTTCAAGTTTATCATATACTTCATATTCAGAAGAGAAGATACTTTGCATTTCAATACATACCTCATCCTTGTGTGCCACAAGGCATAGGTTTTCAATATCACCTTGTCTCTCTTTTTCTTTAAAGCTAATTTCAGATTCACTAAAAATGTTAGTGCTTTCATATTTAGCCTCTAGCATATTCCACATGTCTTTAGCAGTTATGCAAGAAGATATGCAATTAAACTCATTCCTATCTAATGCACAATATAATAGGTTCATGGCTTTTGAATTTTGTTGAGCCATTTTCTCATTATGATTAGTGTTTGTGTGTGTTCCATTGACTATAATGCTCCATAAATTATAATCAAGCGATTGTATGAAAACGCGCATGCGTGCTTTCCAATGTGTATAGTTTATGCCATTAAATAGTGGAGGTCTATCAATTAATTGTCCCTCTCCTAGAAAACTATCTATTTGAGTTGTCATGATCTTTGGCTCTTTGACGGTTAGGTCAAAAACACAAGGCAAGAAATTATAGAGCACCTGCTCTGATACCACTTGTTGCCCAGTAGATACAACCTAAGAGGGGGGGTGAATTGGGTCTTTTAAAACTTTTAGGCTACTTCTAATACTTTTCAATTAATTATGCTAAGTTGTATAGATGCACAGTGGAATTTAAACTTAGCAACAGTTTGATTTATTGAATGAGACTTGATTAAGTAAATTGAATATGCTTGCAACTAAAGGATGCGCGGATAAGAGTTAAGCAAGCAATTTATCTAAGTAAGTAAGTGAGCAAGTTAGACAATGACAAAAAGCATCACAAACACAATAAACATATAGTGGTTCAGTGCACCCCAGCACCTACATCCACTCCCCAAGACCTCTTGGGAATTTCACTATAATCCTCCAGATTACAGTCCGATAGTTTTGCGAGTGCACTACCCAACTCGTTGTTTTACACCGGGCTAACAACGAACCCTACAATTCGGTAGTTTTTCGAGTGAACTACCCAACTCGTTGTTTTACCCCGGGCTAACAACGAACCCTACAATCCGGTAGTTTTTCGAGTGAACTACCCAACTCGTTGTTTTACCCCGGGCTAACAACGAACCCTACAATCCCCCAATTTTAACTTAGGCTTGGGACGCCTATCCCTTGTTCCAAGTCCCTTGACTGAAACAAGCTAAATATTCAAACGTTTTACAAAAGATTTGAAAGCTCTTAAGAAGCAAATATAACAATGAGAAACAATAAAATCGGAAGAACCCTTTTTGCCGTTGGAAGCGTGGATGATGGTGGTTCTTCCGATGTGGATCACGTTGGCTTGAATGCGAGCTTTGATTGCCAAGTGGGAGTGAGTAGATGAGCACGAAATCAGATGGGAAAGCTTGAATGCACTTGATTTCTCCTCTTGAAAGCACTAACTCCCTTGAACCTCTTTCTCTTTCTTCTCTCTTGAATGATCTTGTGTTTGGTTGGTGAGAAGTTGTTTGAAGGCACTTAAAAGCTCCCTTTTATAGCCCAAAAAGCAATAGATCCGTTAGACACAAAAATATGACCGTTTGAAATTCAAACAAACCTGTAAAAGTGTGTCAGTCGCGTCCCAGGCGCTCCGGAGACGTCTCCGCTTGAACGCGAGACGTCTCGGCTGTATAAAATTTCTTTTGACGTTGTTTGGAGTCGACTCGGCACTTTACGGGGACGTCTCGGGATGTTTGCGCTTTTTGCATGGGGACGACTCCGCGACGTCGGGGACGACTCCGCAGTTTTATCACCGAAAAACAAGTCCTCTGGAATTCCCTGAGAGAGTCGACTCCGCGCTTTCTGGGGACGACTCCGCGTCCTTCGGAGATGACTCGCGCGCATCCCTTGAAATTGGTCTTTCTGCCGCCTCTGAGAGAGTCGACTCCGCAGAGTCAGGAGTCGACTCCGACCCTGCGAGACGCCTCGCCAGGTGCCGGGGACGTCTCCAGACGTGCCAATTCTTCCTGTTCGTGCCAGAGACGTCTCTGTGACAAATCGGAGACGTCTCGGCTGTCCCTGATCTGTTTTCTTCATCTCAAAAATTCTTCAATAAATCCTTGAAAAATATGGAAACTTGCCTAGACATTTCTTAACAATATTCTTAATTAAACACCTGAAATCCTCAAATAAATTGTTAAGATAAAGGGAATTATACTCTAGTGTTTTGTGTTCATCAAAATCCATTAGGGGGTCAACAATCTCCCCCTTTTTGATGATGACAGAACACTGAGTATATGCAAAATTCGAAATTTAAACATGTACACAGTATTTGATCAGATGTACAAGTATTGTGTTTTGGTTAGAGCTAGATACAGTGTGCATAATTCAAAATAGTCAACTTTCAGTTCTATCCTTATGCATAAGTATTGATCTTAGTAGCTCTTGAGCAATTTTAGCATATCAACTGAATTTGAATCAAGTTAAGATGTAAATTAATGAAATATTGATGCTAACAACAATTAAAAACCAAATACTTTTGACTCCCCCTTTCTTTTTCAGAAGGACAATTGTCTTAAAGCCAATATTCTTCAATTTTATCTTTTCATTTTGTTGATTCTAATTAAAATTTCAAGTATGAGTTTAAATTTTGCATTTTGCATTCCATATTGGTTCTACTCCCCCTTTTTGACAAAACTTGGAGTAAATGCAACACATAAAGCATTATGAGCATATACTCAGATATTTCTCCTCCTTTTTGACAACATCAAAAAGATAGTGAAACATTAAGCACAAAGATAAGAATGCTCAAGGCAATAATGTTAGAAAAAGATAAATGAGCATAGATCAGAGCCATTTCGGATAATTTCAGAGCAAATTATGATGAGAGCACATCTAATGTGATTCCAAGGATAGTTTTCAACTCAAGTGTAGATGGAATCTTTCTTAAGTTAATTCAAGAAGTACCACAAATGATATTCAAGGAAAGCACGAATGGAAATCTAACCTCTCTTCAATAATAAGTATGAAAGCTTGTTCATTTAAGATCTTTTGCCCAATATATTAAGTATTTTATCAACATGAGAGCAATTTAACTAATTTTCAGAGTATAAGAGCAGTATATTAAGTATGATTGCAAAGTTCTTTTATGGTGTAAAAATATTGTGGCATAAATGCCAAAAACATGAATTCATGCAATTTATGATATATCTTAGAGCATACATAAAATTCAAAGCTTTGAAGGTTCTTATAAAGACTTTAATCCTTTAAAAAAGAAACACATTTTGGTACATATAATAATGAATTGGCATAAAAATTGAAGTTCTAGAGAACAAGCCAATAAGAACTCATCAGTAAATTCCAAAAATTGGTTTTCTAAGAGATACTCAAGAAAATTCAACACATTATTCTCCCCCTTTTTCATTAAGTTAGAGGCTCTTAAGATCAACTGTTTGAATTGCAATTTGGTTCATGATTTATGCATAAGATATATTAACCAAATAATAAGCCTCAAGGTGTATCATAAAGATTTTCAGATTTAAATTTCAGATGATACATATTGGAGAGCATTAGGATCACTTTTCATTTAGTATGCTTTCTCTCTCCTTTAGTTATAGATTTATGCGATTAAGTTCTATAAGATCTCTCCTTCTGAGATTTTCTTTCTTCCCCTCAATTGATCATTCCATTTAAGAGTTTAAAATTTGAAGATAATGTTCAATAAAATTGTCAATCTCAAAAAAAATATATATTTTCTATAAGTTTCAGCTTATTTTCATAAGACTCAATGTTTGAGATAAGACAACCTTTATAGAACTCATCACAAGGTATAAACTTATTATATAATTAAAACAAGTCTTGCAATATAAGGAGGTTCATCAAAATCAATCCATAAAAGTCAAGGTATGAGATACTGAATATCTAAAGCTCCCCCTCAAAAGATGCATTCTTCTTTAATCATTCTTTTCTATGATATCGAGAATGTAGAGTAATCTAGTATTATTCAAAATTTGTAGCAATTACTCTTTCTAATCCTTCAAGAACAAGTTATGCTTTCTCTTAATCTTAGAGAAAATGTATAGAAATATTAATCAGAAAATGATTCATTTGAAGCTCAGTTTCTTTCAAAAGCATTTACATTTTCTTTCTTTTAGAATCGTTTGAGTGAGCTGAAATATTTCTAGCTTTAAGATCATTCACTCTATATATATTCTGATGGAAGTCTTTAAGAATGTAGGAGAGAAAAACATATAGATTACCATTGAGGTATATATATTTATAGAGCTCAAATTCTTAATCATAGTTTTTCAGCAATGTATACATGAAGCACAATAAATCTTTTAATATCAAAATAAAATCATATATTTAGAAATTTTTTTTGTTTGCAATCAAGATCATCGAAAGACACATTATTTGGACCAATATTAGTACACTTTAAAGATAAGAAATGATATGTTTCAGATGCGTATCGGGGCAAACAATCAAGGCATCAGAATTTCTCTATTTTTCTTAAACTGTAGTTTTTATCTATAAATCATATTGAGTTTAAGCTTTTATACAAAATCAGATTCTGAATTTCATAAAAATTTTCAATAGAGGCTTTCAAAATCATAATTTGAGACATGTATCTTCCACATTGTAGCTCATCTTAAATCATTACTATTGAAAACACATATTTCAAACATATAAGAGCATATTCAGAATATTTGTATTTATGTTGAGTTTTGGTATGAATTAGAACATTATATACCAAGGTTAGGCAAGTTGAAAGATAAAACAAAATCAATTCATTTTGCCTAATTAGAGATATACTTCTCTTCTCCTTTTTACAAATTTATTCAACTTTCAGATTTCAAAGATAATTGTGAACGACAAATTTAAAATTTCTTTTCAATAATACCATAAAATAACTTCATATAGTATTTCAAACATTCAATCAAATTATCCAAGCATGGAGCATTACAAAATATTGAGAACTCATAATTCAAGACATCATGCCACATGCAAAATATATTATGTGTTAAGTCATGCATTAAAATAATAAGAAAAAGAATGTCAAGGATCAAAATCAATTCTTTTCAAATAAACTCCCCCTATTTAAATATAATTTTGCACTGATTTCAGCCTTGAAATGTGTTTTCAAGTGATTAAAGCTTGACTTGATTCTTCTTATATACTTTCATTTACTTTGTCATTCATTTTTACTTTCTTATGCTCTATACTCTATTTGCTCCCTATCCGGTGGAGTTGGAAGGGGCACGAGGTACTACCACTAGCCTCCCTCTTGTGCCGTCCCTAATATGCCCTACACCGAATAGTTGGGTCAAATAGTGCCGGGTACTACCACTAGCCTCCCCATTGGCACCATCCCTATGATGAGCAATATAGAAAGGTTAAAATATTTACTTTAAGCTCTCCCTCTATTTAAGTATAATTCATTACGGATTTTATCCTTCCAAAAGAATGCTCACACAAGTCTTACAAATGTGGTGAATATATTACGCTTGTTTTGCTTTTTCTTAAGATTGGAGTATTTGCCTTTACTTAGATTTTACTTCTCTTGAATAATATCCATTATCTCTCCTTTATCTCTCTTTCTTTTTGTTATTCTCAAGTAATTTTCTTGAAAGAGCAGAATAAAGAAATAATCAAATGTATCATGTAGAGGTATATCATGCAAACACATTTTCATTATGCTCAAGAATTCATAGCTTCTCACAAGTCATTTTAAATCAAAATTCTAAGTATAAACTTGTGTAGTTCATGGTTATGACATAGGTAAAGATATATTTTAGTTTGGGCAAACCATGAAACAATTTCTAAAAGCACAAGTCAATCAATACATATATAGACATGATATCAAGAAATTAATAATTAAAGACTTTAATCATGCCATAGTAAGATTTAAGTTAATGACTTTGCTCAGCTAATTTATGAGAGAGGTATCTAAAATTACCGAATCATTCTGCATTTTTCAAGTCAAATACCTACTAGATTTCTTATGTGTAACCTTTTGGCTAAAGAAAGTCCTCTCTCTTGTTTGCATGTGAATGTTTATTGTACCTTTTATGGAGGTGTCCTTCAAGTTGAAATCTCCCATTTTCTTGCTCAAGGATCCTGCAAACTCCTTTTCTTTCTTGAAAGAAAGTCATTAGTTTCTTCAAGATACAAAACATTCATCTACTATATTTTTAACTAGATGACTCAATACAAGATATGACACTAGTTGAATGTTGAGTCACTTTACTCAAGAGATTGCCTAAGTATAAGCAAGCACATATCACTTGAACTAAAGAGATAGTTTCATTAACCAAGATGGTTCAAGGACAAGCATGTGAGGCAATATGAAGATTTATCAAGGTCAAATCAATTTCTTATTTTCAAAATCAATTTAGTTTAGATTTTATTTGCTTAAGATAATTATCAATAAGACACGCTAGCTAAGTTTTAATCAACTTATCTTAAACAGTTGTTTCTATCAAAGTTCAGATTATGATTTATTTGTTATCAATAAATTATGATTCATTAGAGTTAGATTGAAATCTTGCACATAATGAGCATACAATCTGGTCTACTAGCTGTATGATAAAATAAGTATTCTATCATGCTTCAATACAGCTTTAAAAATAATAGATCTACCTTGCTCATTCTTTTCAAATTCTACAAGATGAGGTCATAGAATACCTTCTTCATGCCAATCTTCTATAAGAGTTTTCTTGTGGACTAACTTTGGTCAATGAAGATCCTCTTTCTTGTTTTTCTTAATTTGGAGTTTGAAAGAAGATGTTAATTTATTCATCATACATTTTTCAAACTCACCATGCATGAGCTTAGTAAAATCTTCATATAAATTCTCGTTTGTAGAACCAAAGATGATGTCATCAATGTATACTTTGAGCAAATAAGATATCACAAATTCTTATTTTTGATGCATAGATTTATCACTATTACTTTCTACCAAAAAGGTTACTCAAGCTTTTATATCATGCTTTTGATGCTTGTTCCAAATCATATATTGCTTTATCATATTTGTAATGAGTGTTTTCAAATATGGTGGTTATTTAACATATATCTTCTTTAATAAAATAAGCACCTAGGAGTGCATTCTACACATTCATTTGATAGAATATAAAGCTCATAAAGCAAGCAAATGATAATGGTGATCTTTACTTCTAATCATGCAAGAATTTCATCAAGATCTATTTCATCTTTTCTTAATTTAGTCTTTTAGTAATCATCAATTTTACTTCATTAAGTGTATTTCTGAAAAACTCAATTTGGTTCTAATTATTAACAAGTTTTCAGATTGTTATATGTAAAAGATTAACCATATACATATATAATTTAATTTTAGTATCTTGATAGTAAATCATTAGTCTCATAAAGAATAAAATGAGTTCATATTTCTACAACTAGAATCTTTTCATGAATGTTCTATATGCATTGCTTGATGAATGATATCCAAAGATAGAAATATCTTTATCAGATTTGGCATTATTTTCAAGAAACCATATCAAGCATAACATATACTACTGAAAAATATGAAAGATATGCAACAGATCATTTTCTATTTTTCAGAAGATCAAATGGAGTTTTCATCAAAAATAGATCTAATAGAAACCATATATATGACAAGCAATGATGATAGCTTTTTAAAAAAAAAATCATTTAAGTAGATGACGATCATACATCATTGTCTTTTTCATTTCTTCAAGGATTCTATTAATCCTATTTTACTTATGGTGTTCTTGGTGCAGAAACAATTGTATTCAATATTATTTTCTGCGCACAACTAAAAAAAATTGGTTTTCAAGACTATGCCATGATACTTCTTTTACTTTCATAGTTTGCAAACCTTTTTCATTTGATCCCTTTCACAAGATAGCAAATGCAGAAAATACTTTAATTTTACTTGCCAAGAACAAATCCAATGTAAGCTTGTGAAAACTTAGTGATGGAAACAACATCTTTAGATTTAGAAATTGATTCTTGTTTGTTTCCTTAGTTAACATGCATAGCAAACTTTGACCTTGCAGAAGATAATCTAAGTAAACCAATGACAAGATCTTTTGAGATTAGGTCCATACTAGCATAAGTTAATTTTATATGCCAAAAAGAATTCTTTGATCATAGTATTTATAATGCATATATTCAAAGATATACCAAGTACACATTTTCATATCTATGATCAATGAACAATAATGCCATGGATAAAAACTCTCAGTCAAGCATATAGAGAATTCATAGAGTTATTCTTAGGAGAATTGATTTACCAAATTATCCATCTATAAGTAAAGCATAATCTAGAAAGATGGAGTGATTTGGATATATTTTCTTTTCATATCAGAAATATCACTTATATCACAAGAAAAGAATGATTAATACTTGCAAGTTATGTTTTAATCAACTAATAAAACAGTTTCAGTATGAGAGGATGCAAGAATTACTAATTTCATTATTTCTTCCATTTTAGTCACTTTTCTTAAGTATATTATAAGTTTCATTCTTTAATATATGTCTAGAGCACCCAATGTCCAATTTAACATCTTTTGTTGGAGCCTTGAGTGCTAGACACACCTGCAGAAAATATTTAGATTTTCAACTTAGGAACCCAAGCTCTTTTGGGTCCTTGCAGGTTAGCTATTATTGTTCCTTTTGGAACCCATATTTTCTTAATAGCTATTTTGTCCATAGGCTTGCAGATTTTAGGACTACAAGAAGTGTATTTCTGCATCTTCTTATTAAATTTAACAAACATGGATTTAACATGAGTGGTAGATAACCCTTCAGTTTTCTGTTTTTGCCTTTTAGGTTTATCAAATTTGTAATGTACAGATTTAGGAACAGAAGAGATTTTGCATAACCTTTGTTCCTGTTTATCAGCATTATAAGAGTCTATTTTAAAATGATTAGAAACTGTTTTAACAAACATATTCTTGAAGGATTTTTGGGTGTACCAAGGTTGACATCCCAATCCAATATTATCAAATTCAGCTCTTTGATTATTTATCATTAGATTCAACTTTTCAGAGCTCAAAGTAAATCTTTCAACAACAGGTTTTAATTTGTCAACTTCTTTAGTTAATCTTTTGTTATCTTCTGAAAGCAATTCATTATTTTTCTTAAGTTTATCATGGCTTTCAGTGAGAAGTTGGTTTTTCTGATTTAGTTCTTTATTTTCCTTAATTAAGATTTCAGTTTCATTTACTAGGATTTTCTTTTCATTCTTCAGGTTCTTGTTTTTACAAATGAGTTTCTTATGTTCTTTCATTAGATCAAGAAATGCATCATGTAACTCATCAAGTGTAAAATCATTTTCAAGTTTATCATATACTTCATATTCAGAAGAGAAGATACTTTGCATTTCAATACATACCTCATCCTTGTGTGCCACAAGGCATAGGTTTTCAAAATCACCTTGTCTCTCTTTTTCTTTAAAGCTAATTTCATATTCACTAAAAATGTTAGTGCTTTCATATTTAGCCTCTAGCATATTCCACATGTCTTTAGCAGTTATGCAAGAAGATATGCAATTAAACTCATTCCTATCTAATGCACAATATAATAGGTTCATGGCTTTTGAATTTTGTTGAGCCATTTTCTCATTATGATTAGTGTTTGTGTGTGTTCCATTGACTATAATGCTCCATAAATTATAATCAAGCGATTGTATGAAAACGCGCATGCGTGCTTTCCAATGTGTATAGTTTATGCCATTAAATAGTGGAGGTCTATCAATTAATTGTCCCTCTCCTAGAAAACTATCTATTTGAGTTGTCATGATCTTTGGCTCTTTGACGGTTAGGTCAAAAACACAAGGCAAGAAATTATAGAGCACCTGCTCTGATACCACTTGTTGCCCAGTAGATACAACCTAAGAGGGGGGTGAATTGGGTCTTTTAAAACTTTTAGGCTACTTCTAACACTTTTCAATTAATTATGCTAAGTTGTATAGATGCACAGTGGAATTTAAACTTAGCAACAGTTTGATTTATTGAATGAGACTTGATTAAGTAAATTGAATATGCTTGCAACTAAAGGATGCGCGGATAAGAGTTAAGCAAGCAATTTATCTAAGTAAGTAAGTGAGCAAGTTAGACAATGACAAAAAGCATCACAAACACAATAAACATATAGTGGTTCAGTGCACCCCAGCACCTACATCCACTCCCCAAGACCTCTTGGGAATTTCACTATAATCCTCCAGATTACAGTCCGGTAGTTTTGCGAGTGCACTACCCAACTCGTTGTTTTACACCGGGCTAACAACGAACCCTACAATCCGGTAGTTTTTCGAGTGAACTACCCAATTCGTTGTTTTACCCCGGGCTAACAACGAATCCTACAATCCGGTAGTTTTTCGAGTGAACTACCCAACTCGTTGTTTTACCCCGGGCTAACAACGAACCCTACAATCCCCCAATTTTAACTTAGGCTTGGGACGCCTATCCCTTGTTCTAAGTCCCTTGACTGAAACAAGCTAAATATTCAAACGTTTTACAAAAGATTTGAAAGCTCTTAAGAAGCAAATATAACAATGAGAAACAATAAAATCGGAAGAACCCTTTTTGCCGTTGGAAGCGTGGATGATGGTGGTTCTTCCGATGTGGATCACGTTGGCTTGAATGCGAGCTTTGATTGCCAAGTGGGAGTGAGTAGATGAGCACGAAATCAGATGGGAAAGCTTGAATGCACTTGATTTCTCCTCTTGAAAGCACTAACTCCCTTGAACCTCTTTCTCTTTCTTCTCTCTTGAATGATCTTGTGTTTGGTTGGTGAGAAGTTGTTTGAAGGCACTTAAAAGCTCCCTTTTATAGCCCAAAAAGCAATAGATCCGTTAGACACAAAAATATGACCGTTTGAAATTCAAACAAACCTGTAAAAGTGTGTCAGTCGCGTCCCAGGCGCTCCGGAGACGTCTCCGCTTGAACGCGAGACGTCTCGGCTGTATAAAATTTCTTTTGACGTTGTTTGGAGTCGACTCGGCACTTTACGGGGACGTCTCGGGATGTTTGCACTTTTTGCATGGGGACGACTCCGCGACGTCGGGGACGACTCCGCAGTTTTATCACCGAAAAACAAGTCCTCTGGAATTCCCTGAGAGAGTCGACTCCGCGCTTTCTGGGGACGACTCCGCGTCCTTCGGAGACGACTCGCGCGCATCCCTTGAAATTGGTCTTTCTGCCGCCTCTGAGAGAGTCGACTCCGCAGAGTCAGGAGTCGACTCCGCAGAGTCAGGAGTCGACTCCGACCCTGCGAGACGCCTCGCCAGGTGCCGGGGACGTCTCCGGACGTGCCAATTCTTCCTGTTCGTGCCAGAGACGTCTCTGTGACAAATCGGAGACGTCTCGGCTGTCCCTGATCTGTTTTCTTCATCTCAAAAATTCTTCAATAAATCCTTGAAAAATATGGGAACTTGCCTAGACATTTCTTAACAATATTCTTAATTAAACACCTGAAATCCTCAAATAAATTGTTAAGATAAAGGAAATTATACTCTAGTGTTTTGTGTTCATCAAAATCCATTGGGGGTCAACACACTGAGAGTCGACTCTCGCTTTCTTTGGAGTCGACCTACCAACCATCGGAGTCGACTCGCGTTCCACAGGAGTCGACTCGAATCTCAGGGTCGAAATTCGCTCTCTGACTTTTCTGTCTGTAACTCCTTGGAGTCGACTCATACTACTCCGGAGTCGACTCGGTAAACATCGGAGTCGACTCGCGCACTTCAGGAGTCGACTCGCTGACAGGTTTTGAGTTGATGCTTTCTGCTCGTCTGTCTGTTCTCAGTCGGAGTCGACTCGTAATGATCCGGAGTCGACTCGAGCCCGTGCCAGTGATTCTGATACGCTTGGAGTCGACTCGTAATACTCTGGAGTCGACTCGAGTCTCAGACTTTGGTTCAAACTGACTTCATAACTTATCCAAAATATTATGAACCAAGTCTAGAAACACTTTAGACAAGATTTTCACTGAAACACTCAATTGAATTCATTAGTAAACAAGAGATATACTCAGATGATTTGAGCTCATCAAAATCAAATAGGGTTATGATCAATCACTCCACAATCTTCCCCTTTTTGATGATGACAAAACATTGAGTATATGTAAAGTGAATTGCTCAATAAACAAGGAAATAAAATCCATAAATGAATTCAAGTGTCTGGTTATTTAATTTATCCAAGCTTGAAAGGTGTGAAACAATAAATTTTGGAATTAAAGCTCCCCCTTTCATTTGGAATTATATAAGCCTTCATATCATGCAATCAATTGTTTGGCTTATATATATTTAATGATTTAGCTTTCTTAAAAATTCAGATTCTCCCCCTCAACATATGCATTCAACTTTGTTTTGATTCTCTGAATTTCCTTTTAATGCATTGCAGTTTTTGAACTGAAATTTTTGGTTTTCAGAGGAAAAATCTGTCAATTTGTTCTTGAGTAGGATTCAGCTAATCTCCGAATATCCCTTGAATAGATTCTGGAGATTACTCCATTAGGAGCCCCAACAGAGAGATAATGAGCCTCGAGGTACCAAATCCACTAAGAACAAATTATGTTTTAATTTTTGATTCTCATTTTGAGTTCTTTTATGTTGATTCCATTTACATATCTACTAAATATTTCTCCCCCTTTTTGTCATCATATCAAAAAGGAGGTAAGCAGAACAAACAATCACTTAGAGATCAAATTTCACACAATTGAAGAGAATATGTCTACTCATTGTATTGATGTGTATGTAAATACATTTTAGAATACAATAAGTAAAGCAAAAAAGTACATATCAAAATAACACAAAATGATCTAAGGCTTCCTCGAGGAGGATGCGGGTCCCCGGGGCATGCGCTCTGCAAGTAGTGTGACTGCATTGGTGACGTGCTCGAGCTGTCGGATAATGGCCGAGGTGGCCCTGCTATGTGTCGTATCGAGCTCGGTCACCGACTTCTGAAGTGTGTCCAGCTTGTCGATGAGCACATTCGCCAAGCGCTCGGCCCCCTGGGTAGTGGTGCCCATATCCTGTCGGACGTTATCGCGCATCTTCCAAGTGGTGCTCGAGACTTCGCTCATGCTATGGAACTGGGCTTGGACCAGAAACCGTACATTGTCGATCTCTTCCCGCACATGGGCCGTCATCTCAGTCACGGCTGTCAAGGAAGGGACCAACGCTGAAGATGGTGCAGGAGAGGGAGCAGGCACTGAACCCCGGAGCTCCCGAAGTAGATCATCCCGCAGGTCTCTAACTATCTCCTGGCGCAACTTCCGGAGCTGCTCAGGAGCGATCCGGACCTCCATGGGCTGAGGAGCTGAGGAGGAGGGTCCGGCTGAGGTGGTAGGAGCAGAAGTGGAGGGAAAGTCAGGATAATCTGAGTCTGGCTCAGGACTAGGGGAATGTCTGGTGGTATGTGTGGAGGTGGAAGACTTCCTAACCCAGGTCCCCTCTACCTTCCGAAACCCCATCCTGTGTAGGGTCCCCGGACGCATGCGATCTGTCCATCGCAATGCGCGAGAGGGTTCCCCCTCAGGAATAGGGATCTCGGCCTCCCTAAAGATAAGGGTGAACATCATGCCATAGGGGAGGGTGAGCCTAGGTCTATCTAGTGGCTCACATAGGTATCTATATATCATCTTGGGAAAGTTTATAGGGGTATCCTGAAGAATGTAGTACATGAGGGCTAGGTCCCTCTCAGACACAAAATCGAACCGTCCGGTCTTTGGGAACAAAGACCGAGAAATGATGCTCAAGAGGAGCCGCATCTCAACTGAAAGTGAGCTGGCGGACACCTCATCTAAAGGGGACTAGGGTGGATGCCCTAGAATGGCCGTAAGGGCCTCAGTCCTATCTTCGGGGTGTGTGGGAGCCACCCCTAACTGTGGAAGGTGGAGGATTTGGGCTATGAAATCCTCGGAAATAAACAATGGGACACCGGCTATGGTTCCCTCTATTCCCCCATTCCCCCTATGGACAGTACCATAGAACTCTCTAATTAGGCCAGGGTATGTGCGGAGGTCTAGGGAACAAAAGTACTCTAAACCCTGGGCCCTAAGTCTATCTCCTATAGTGAAGCCCTCCCAGGAGAGATAGTCGAAATCGACGTATCTCCCAGTGGAGACCGCCTTCCCGGCACACGGCCTCGAGGGAACGGCCCTCGGCGGGGAACGAGCCGGAGGTTGTGGCCTCACGGGGTCGTTCCGAGCCTTGGAACGCCGCTCGGCACCGGTCGCGGAATGGGGCCTCTTCCGGCTTGGGACAGTGGCTTTGCAAGGCATGGTTGACCTAGAATGGTATGAAATCCTAATGGACGATGAAGGATCAACGGGAAAAGGACCTAGGGGCGGCCGGAGACGTTCTAGGAGTCAGCTCTAGGGTTTTGAACAGTGGCGGCGGTGAAAATAAGTATTTTCTAAACGATAGAGTTAGGGTTAAAAAGTCGGATCCCGACTGCGAGTCGACTCCACTGAGTCGCGAGTCGACTCGACCTCGAGTCGACTCCAAAATATGCGCGAGTCGACTCTCCTTAGGCGCCTGTTGACCTCGAGTCGACTCCCGTAAATGTGCGAGTCGACTCTCCCTTACGAGCCGACTCTGAAACTTACTCGAGTCGTCTCGAACTCTGGCACGCACCTAAAAATCATGCTATGTTCGTGCCGAATGAGGAAAAATCACTAAGTTATGATCTGATTTGATGATCATTGTAAAGAAACTCTAAATTAACCACAATCTAATCATCAAAATCAATGAACTAGTGGAAAACACCACTAGCATGGATCAATTACTCCTAATCCCCTCCTAAGCACACTAAATCTCTCTTCACTTAGGAGTTTTGTAAAAATGTCAGCTAATTGATCATCAGTACAAACAAATTGTAGTGTCACATCACCATTCAGTACATGATCTCTTATGAAGTGATGTCTTATCTCAATATGTTTAGTTCTTGAATGCTGAATTGGATTCTTAGTTAGATTAATGGCACTTGTATTATCACAATTAATGGGTATTTTATCTTGTTTAATGCCATAATCTTCTAATTGTTGTTTGATCCATAAGATTTGAGCACAACAACTCCCGGCTGCAACATATTCAGCTTCAGCAGTAGATAATGCAACCGAGTTTTGTTTCTTGCTAAACCATGAGATTAAGTTTTCTCCTAGAAATTGACAAGACCCGCTGGTACTTTTTCTATCAAGTTTACATCCAACAAAGTCTGAATCTGTGTATCCTATTAATTTTAGGCTAGATTCTTTAGAATACCATAAACCTATATTCTTAGTTCCTATTAGGTATTTAAAGATTCTCTTAACTGCAATTATATGTGATTCCTTAGGATTAGACTGATATCTAGCACACATGCAAACACTAAACATGATATCAGGTCTACTTGCAGTAAGATACAGTAAAGATCCTATCATACCTCTATATAGTTTCTGATCTACAGATTTACCTGATTCATCTTGGTCTAATTTGCATGATGAGCTCATGGGGGTGCTGATTGACTTGTTCCCCTCCATATCAAACTTTTTAAGCATCTCCTTGATATATTTGGCTTGATTGATGAAGATGCCTCCTTCAGACTGTTTGATTTGAAGCCCGAGGAAGTAGTTCAGCTCTCCCATCATGCTCATCTCAAATTCACTCTGCATCAAATCAGCAAATTCTTCGCAGAGGCGATTGTTAGTAGCACCGAAAATAATATCATCAACGTAAATCTGCACTAATAACATATCTTTGTTTTGCTTTTTCAGAAATAGTGTTGTATCTACATTACCCCTAGAGAACTCATGTTCTAATAGGAATTTGCTAAGCCTCTCATACCATGCTCTAGGTGCCTGTTTCAAACCATAAAGTGCTTTGTTCAATTTATATACAAGATTAGGGTATTGATGATTTTCAAAACCAGGAGGTTGTTCTACATATACCTCCTCATTAATATACCCATTTAAAAATGCACTTTTTACATCCATTTGAAATAGTTTGAAGTCCTTAGAGTATGCATATGCTAATAATAATCTAATAGCCTCAAGTCTAGCTACAGGAGCAAAGGTTTCATCAAAATCTATGCCTTCTTCTTGATTATAGCCCTTTGCTACTAGTCTAGCCTTATTCCTTATGACAATTCCATTTTCATCAAGTTTATTTTTATAAATCCATTTGGTACCTATAATTGGATATTCAGAAGGTCTTTCAACTAGATTCCATACTTTGTTTCTAGTAAATTGGTTTAATTCTTTTTGCATTGCATTTATCCAATTTACATCTTTTTCAGCTTCTTCTATGCGTTTAGGCTCAAAATGTGAAACGAAAGCTAGATGATTATTTAAGTTCCTAAGGGATGCTCTAGTCCTAATAGGTTGAGACGGATCATCTAGAATTAATTCCTTAGGATGCCCGTGAGCATACCTCCAAGCTTTAGTTAGCCCATGATCTACTATAGTCTCTTGGCTTGATGATGCATCTTCAATTAATTTTTGACTGTTATCTTGTAATGTCATCTCGTCAATCTTTTCTTCAAGAATTTCCGTATCATCATCAAAATTAACTCTCTTACTAGAAGAGATATCACTAGAATCATCGAAGACAACATGTATGGATTCTTCTATAACTAGGGTTCTTTTATTAAAGACTCTATATGCTTTACTAGTTATAGAGTACCCTAAGAATATGCCCTCATCAGATTTAGAATCAAATTTTTCTAGATTATCTTTCCCATTATTATGAACAAAACACCTACATCCAAAGATACGAAAATAGTTTACCTTTGGTTTTCTGTTTTTCCAAAGTTCATAAGGTGTTTTCTTTATAATAGGTCTCAATAAAACTCTATTTAATATATGACAAGAAGTATTAATGGCTTCTCCCCAAAAGTACTTAGGGAGGTTACTTTCACATAACATAGTTCTAGCCATTTCCTCTAGAGTTCTGTTTTTCCTCTCCACAACTTCATTTTGTTGTGGTGTCCTAGGTGCAGAAAAATTGTGTGTTATCCCCTTTTTACTACAAAACTCATCAAATAAATGATTTTCGAATTCGGTACCATGGTCACTTCTAATAGCTATTACTGAAGTATCTCTAGCATTGGTTACTTCTTTATGAAATTTCTTGAAAACTGAAAAAGCTTGATCCTTATGAGCTAAGAACATAACCCAAGTGTATCTAGAATAATCATCTACAATAACTAGACCATATTTATTTCCATCTAGGCTTGTGGTTCTAGTTGGTCCGAATAGGTCCATGTGTAGTAGTTCTAGAGGTCTAGAGGTTGAGACACAATTTATAGATTTAAAGGAGTTCTTTGATTGTTTGCCAAATTGACATGCTTCACATATTTTATTCTTTTCAAACTTTAATTTTGGCAAACCTATCACCGAATCTCTTTTAACTAGTTTAGATATTGTGTCCATGCTTGCATGACCTAACTTACGGTGCCATAACCAACTAGCATCATTGTCCTTAGTTTCATTAACAACTAAGCATGGTTGGCAAGATCCTCAAGGTCTACAACATACACATTTCCACGTCTTATTCCTTTAAAAACTAAACTATTGTCATTGGGGTTTGTTACGATGCATAGTGATGGTTTAAACATAACATCATAACCTTTATCACATAATTGACTAATGCTTAATAAATTATGCTTAAGACCGTCAACATATCTAACATTATCAATAAAAGTAGAAGAGGTAATTTGTACTTTACCTATACCAATGATGTGACCTTGGTTGTTGTCTCCAAAAGTCACAGCACCTCCCTTCTTAGCTTCAAGGGTGAAGAATTGATCTTTGTCACCCGTCATGTGTCTTGAACAGCCACTATCCAAGTACCAGTAATTTTTGTTGACCTTGGCTGCAAGACACTCCTACACAAGCAGATCATATAATTTTAGGTACCCAAGTTTTCTTGGGTCCTTCATGGTTAGTCATGTTGGTTCCTTTTGGAACCCATACCCTTTTGATTTTTCTTTTAGTTTTTCCTTTCCTATAGTCACATACATTTGCTTTATGTCCTACAGTTCCACAACAAAAATAGGTTATTTTCTTAATTTTACTTTCTCCTGCTTCAACAAAGAAGTTACTAAGAAGTTTTTGCTTGTTTTTAGGTTTGTATCCTAGACCTGCTCTATTGAATACAGCTCGTTGACTATTAAGTATCATATTTAATTTTTCAGAACTATATGTAAATTTTTCAACCAAGGGTTTGTATTTCTCAAGTTCTTTAGTTAGTGTCTGTTTTTCTGCTTTTAGATCATTTAGTTCTTTTGTGATACTCTCATTTATATGTTTATAGTTTTTGGGCTCTAATGTTTCTTTGTTCAGCCTTTCATTTTCTTTAGTTAAGGTATTATTCTTTTGTATCAAGATTTGGTTGCTTGTTTTAAGTTCTGCATTTTCTTTGATAAGAACATCTTTATCCTTAATTAATGAATCATACTTACGGAGATGAGTTTGGTTAGTTACTTTTAGTTCTTTGTTTTTAACGTTTATCATTTTGTATTCATCCATTAATTCATTGAAAGCATCATACAGTTCATCGAAAGTAAAATCTAAATGTGGTGCGGATGTTACCTCATTTTCATTGGCCATGAAGCAGAAGTTGGCCTTTTCTACTTGTTCCTCATCCGATGAGGATGATGATGTGTCGGAGTCCGATAGGGTGGTGACAAGGGCTTTCTTCTTCTTGTACTTGCTCCCCTTCTTTAGTAGAGGACACTCAGCTCTGATGTGTCCCGGCTTCTTGCACTCATAGCATCCAATCCCCTCATTTTCCCTTTCCTTACCTTTATCCTTCCGATAGAAATTTGAGGGGCCTCTCCTCTGATGAAAGGTCTTCTTTTGATTGATGAATCTTCTGAATTTGCGCACGAGAAGAGCCTCATCATCGTCTTCCTCATGATTCTCTTCTTCACTGCTGCTACTGCAAGACAAGTCCTTGTTAGATGATGTAGATTTAAGAGCTATTACCTTTTTCTTATGGGAGGACTCTTCTTCGCTGTGCTGCTTCATTGTCAGCTCGTGCGTCATTAGAGATCCAAGAAGCTCTTCAAGTGGAAGTTTGTTCAAGTCCTTAGCTTCTTGGATTGCCGTCACCTTGGCTTCCCATGACCTTGGTAAGCAGCGAAGAATTTTCCTGACAAGATCACTGTTAGTATAGTTTTTGCCAAGGCTTTTTAGGCCATTGACAATGTCAGTGAATCTAGTGAACATGCAAGTGATTGTTTTATTAGGATCCATTTTAAATAGTTCATACTTATGAACCAATATATTTATTTTGGATTCTTTGACTTGATTCGTGCCCTCATGGGTCACTTCAAGTCTATCCCAAATCTCTTTTGCAGAATTGCAAGTAGAGACCCTATTGAATTCATTCCTATCTAATGCACAGTAAAGCACATTCATTGCTTTGGCATTGAGTTGTGCTTTCCTAAAGTCATGGTCATCCCAATTCTTTTCTAGTTTGGGTACATTGACACCCTCTACATAGATGGATGGAATGTATGGTCCATTTACTATGATGGTCCACATCTCATAATCTTGGGCTTGGATAAATATCCTCATCCTAGCCTTCCAATATGAGTAATCGGATCCATTAAAGAATTGGGGTCTTTGGGTGGACTGACCCTCGATGTGGGAAGATCCAAATGGGGTTGTCATTTTGATCTTTGACTCTTAGGGTAGAAGAGTTTAGGCTCTGATACCACTTGTTGCCCAGATAGACTGTAAAGGCCCGCATGTGTTGGGCCGGCCTCTGAGCAAGGCGGCCCAACCGCATGAGAAAGGGGGGGGAGGGAGACACCCGACCGGCTCCCTCCCCTGTTTTTCAAACCCTTCTCCCCTCCTTCCGAATCCATCGGAGGGGAGGTTAGAGGGCAATAAAAAATATATATATATATATATATATAGCAACCGGGCCGAAACCTCCTCTCTTCCTAGGGCATCCGTCGAGAGCCGTCTACACACACACACAAAAAAAAAAAAAGAGGGTTTGGGTTCTACCTTGCCGCGGGAAGGATCGGAGCTTTCGCCGTCAATCCGGTCGGGAGGACCTCGCCGGAGGCAAGGTGAGCATCTCCTCCTCCTCCTCCATCGCTTTTGGCCTCTGTTTCCTTGGGAATGTAGCCGAAAAGCCGCCGGATTGATGGAGAAGCCGATGCCTTGTTCGGCCTTCTCCTCTCTCGTTCCGGCCGGCCGTCGCCGGGCGTGGCACCACCGGCACCGCCACAGGCCGACGACCAGGGGGCGTCGCCGGCCGTGGGCCACCAGCGGCCGATTCCCCTTCTCCCCTTTCCGACGGGAAGAAGGAAGAAGAGAGGAAGAGAGAGGGTCTTTCCCTCTCTTTCTCTTATTATATAACCCTTTTATTATATTATTTGTTTATTTGTTGTTTGGTTTCCTTTTTACTCTTGGATCCGGGAAGATTATGGCCTTGAGGACTCTAGATAGTCTTGGGATGTTAGATCTTAGAGGACCCTTTAGAGGAATCAAACAGGGGTCCTAGATCATCATATATCTTTGATAAATTTTAATGATGACTTGATTCTGTAGGGGAACAATCTTTTGGACGAGAGGACGCTGAGCAGAGTCCTGCGCATTCCGGTTTATAGATCGCCGTGAGGACGGGTGACTGGTTGTCTGAGCTTTCAACAAAGGGTAAGAATCCTTGTACGCCAATCCTGCATAATAAAAATATTTTTATACTTATATATGTATAATATGCTACGCTCTGAATTAATATGCTATGATCCAGACAAATCAAAATTGTTATATTAATCTATATTTTGATTGTGTTGGCTTGTGATTGATATTATGATGTATGCATGTGCATAACCTACACCTGTATAATTGGATTTATGGATGTGGTGCTATAGACTAACCTTGTTAATATTGGTTGCCCCGTCACGGGCCGGAAACGTGACCGGATTAGTCTATAGTTGTAAATAAAAGGGATTGATGTGTGGATGTGAAATTGATTAAATGAACATTGACTTTGGGCCGTCTCGTTATTATGGGTTTGCCCGTCACAGGCTCTAAGTGTGACACTATTGGTTTGCCCGTCACAGGCTCTAAGTGTGACACTATTGGTTTGCCCGTCACAGGCTCTAAGTGTGACAATGTTGGTTTGCCCGTCACAGGCTCTAAGTGTGACAATGTTGGTTTGCCCGTCACAGGCTCTAAGTGTGACACTATTGGTTTGCCCTGTCACGGGCTGGAAACGTGACCGGGATTTGGCCCAAAGTCGAAAAGATAATTGATCCGGATCAAGTTAATATAGAATGGAAAAAAAAAAAAAAAGAACACAGTAAAGAATGTATATGAGTTATCCTATGCTATATCATTCTTGTGTGACTGGACTTTCATTGATGTTTGTTCGACGTACAAACTTATATTGATTACTTGAGTCTTTCATTAGCCGAATTATGATCTCATGAAGTTTGCATCGTTTTGCCGTGGTTTTTAAAATTCATATTACTATTGTGTTGGTATGGACGTGTAGGGGTTCTTACTGGGCTGTAAAGCTCACCCCCTTCTTCTTTCTCTTTCAGAGATGCAGGATGCATACATGGATGGGTTGGGCGCAGAGTGCAAGTACCAGAGTCATTAGTTAGTTAGTTGTTTATTCTTCTTTGATGTCGATGAATATTTGAAGAGCTCGTAATTGAACTAATTTTGTCTATTTGGACATGTCGGTTTTGTCTATTTGAATTATCAATTTCTTGTGGATTTATTAGAATTTTTGTTAATCATAGGCCTTGCATGATCTTTAGGGCACTGCTCTAGGGCTCATGCGGCCGGTCGCGTACCGGACCCGGGTGCTGGGTTCGGGGCGTGACAGAGTGGTATCAGAGCGGACCCGGCTCATAACTTATGTGGATTAAGGAACACTGCAGCACGGATCCATTGGGGTTGACCACGGACTGATCGTGGTATTTGTGATTAGATTTGAATGGATTTGAACCCTTAGCCTGACGAGGACGTCAGGGCTTGAACGGGGGGAGTATGTGAGGACCCGTGCGGGCGTGTGTTTAGTCCCACATCGGTTATTCGCTGGGTAGATCTTGGGTACTTATACAGGATCAAGGAACCCAAATAATAACTTCCGGCTAGCCATTTTGGGTGAGATCCTGGGTTGTTACAAATGGTATCAGAGCCAGGTTAAGGTATCCTAGGGTTTAGGTTCAGGTGAGAGTGAGTGGGGGAAGAATATTAAATGACTTACTAAAGTACCCCATAGATACATTTTCTTTGCAATCTTTAAACGTTAAAAGTAACTTGTGTAGGTTGATATGGCACGAGGGAGTGGACGTGGGCGTAATAGGAGGCCGACTCACTTTGCCGATGGCACCGCTGCTTGGACGCCCTCCGAACAACAAGAAGGTGCTCCACCCTCGCCGACCAGGAGTGTGCACCAGCAGGAACATCACGTCAACCCTGTTGGTAGTGCTCGGGAGATGGAAACCCCAGAAACTCCAAGGACAGGAACCTCGGGTGAGCCTGGAATTCAGCCTAATGAACCACCGAGTGCTTCTCAGATGATGCAAGCAATGATGCAACAACAAGCTGCTTCCCGATCAGACATGATGAGAATGATGGAGATGCAACTACGCTTCATGGAACAGCAGCAACAATTTATGCAGCAACAGTTACAACATCAGCAGCAACAGGTGACTCCTCAGAATCTACAGGGGGCTACGAGTCGGCAGGAGCATCATGTTAGTTTGGCAGAATTCAAAAAGTTTGCACCTTCAGCTTTTAAAGGCACTTCTGACCCTTTAGAGGCTGAGACTTGGCTGAATGAAATGGAAAAGGTTTTCAATGCTCTGAGATGCCCTGATGAGGATAGGGTTACTTTTGCTACATTTATGCTGCTGGGAGAAGCGGATATTTGGTGGAATGTGGAAAGAGGGAAGATGGGACAGAACGCTACATCTTTGACTTGGGAAGGATTTAAGGAGCTTCTCCGTGATAAGTATATTCCCCAAAGCGTGAGACGGCAGAAATTTCGAGAGTTTACCCGGTTAGAGCAAGGGAATATGACGGTCGCAGAGTATGCTGCAAAGTTTGAGGAACTGGCCAGGTATGCCCCAGGACAGGTGGAGAATGAAAGAGAACGAGCAGAGAAGTTTGAAAGTGGACTTAGAGCCCGAATCAGACAACAGGTGTCTACCTTCGAGCTTTCTTCCTACAAGGATGTGGTTAACAAAGCTTTGGTGGTTGAAAGGGGCTTAAATGACACTCAAGAAGAGAGGGAAAAGATTATGAAAAAGAGGAACAGACAGGTTGGTTTTCAAAATGAGCAAGATAGAAATACTGAATCAAGGCCCAAGAAACAAACTACTGCGAGTGATAAAACTCAACAAAAAGGTACTATAAGATGCTATAGATGTGGCGGCCCCCATTATCGAAAGGATTGCAGCTGGTTCGAAGGGAATTGCTTTTCGTGTGGCCAACAGGGCCACAAGGCGGACATCTGCCCTAATAATAGTGGGCAACAGACTCAACGGACACCTCAGCCTATTTCGGGAGCACCAGAAAATCGAGTATCTCAAGATGGACAACCACAAGGAGGGCAGCAGAGGCCTAAAACTCAAGGGCGAGTCTATGCTCTTACACAACAGGATGCCAACGCCTCTAACACTGTGGTGACAGGTATGATTAAAGTCTCATCCACCAATGCTTATGTTTTGATTGATCCTGGAGCTACTCATTCTTTCGTATCTGTCGATTTTGTTAGAAGAAATAATACAATGATTTGCATGCCATTAGAGACAGAATTTTGTGTTTCCATCCCTAGTGGAGATGTAATTCTAGTTAACTCTATCTGCAAAGATTGTATCTTGAATATGAGAGGCAGGAAGATGAGAGCAGATTTACTGGTCCTAGAGATGAAGAATTTTGACTTGATCCTTGGGATGGACTGGCTGGCGGCATACCATGCCACTGTTGACTGCTTCAAGAAAACAGTAAAATTTCAAATCCCTGGTCATCCAGAGTTTACTTTTAGTGGCAACAGAATGTGACCTCCGCCAAAAATAATCTCAGCCATACAAGCCAAGCGACTTCTTCGGAAAGGTGATGAAGGGTTCTTAGCTATGGTAATGGGCACTCAACTGGAAGAACTCAAACTAGAAGACATTCCTATTGTGAGGGAATTCCCTGATGTCTTTCCAGAGGATTTGCCAGGATTACCTCCTGATAGAGAGGTTGAATTCTCCATTGATTTGATTCCTGGCACTGGACCGATTTCTAAGGCCCCATACCGGATGGCTCCAGCTGAATTAAAAGAACTAAAGGAACAACTACAGGAGCTGCTGGACAAGGGTTTCATCAGGCCTAGTGTTTCTCCTTGGGGTGCTCCTGTACTATTTGTGAAAAAGAAAGATGGCAGTTTTCGGCTTTGCATAGATTATCGGAAAATAAATGGAGTAACAGTACGGAACAAATACCCTCTACCGAGAATTGATGATTTATTCGATCAGCTGCAAGGGGCACAAATCTTCTCAAAACTTGATCTACGCTCTGGATACCACCAGTTAAGAATAAAGGCTGAAGACATACCAAAGACAGCATTCAGAACTAGATATGGACACTATGAGTTTTTGGTTATGCCCTTCGGGTTAACAAATGCACCAGCAGCCTTTATGAATCTTATGAATCGGGTGTTCAAGCCCTACCTGGATCAATTTGCGGTAGTATTTATTGATGACATTCTAGTCTATTCAAAAAGTCCACAAGAGCATGAGGAGCATTTGAGGATAGTGTTACAAACTCTTAGAGAAAACAAGCTTTATGGCAAGTTGCAGAAATGTGAGTTCTGGTTAAACAGTATCACCTTTCTCGGGCACGTGATCTCTAAGGATGGCATCTCTGTCGACCCAAAGAAAGTAGAGGCAGTAGTTGATTGGAGTAGACCTACTAATGTGTCCGAGGTGCGCAGCTTTTTGGGAATGGCGGGATACTATCGGAGATTCGTTGAGGGATTCTCTCGTATTGCCATGCCTCTATCTCGTCTAACCCAAAAGCAAATAAAATTTGAATGGAAGGAGGATTGTGAGCAGAGTTTTCAGGAGTTGAAAAGACGATTGGTGACAGCTCCGATATTGGCCCTTCCATCTGGATCAGGAGGCTTCAACATCTATAGTGATGCATCACGCAAGGGCCTCGGCTGTGTTCTTATGCAGAATGAGAAGGTGATAGCCTATGCCTCTAGACAGTTGAAACCATATGAGCTGAATTACCCTACACATGATTTGGAGTTAGCAGCTGTGATCTTTGCTTTAAAAATATGGAGGCACTATTTATATGGTGAACATTGTGAAATTTTTACGGACCACAAAAGTTTGAAGTATATCTATACTCAAAAGGAGCTGAATTTGAGGCAAAGGAGATGGTTAGAGCTATTAAAAGATTATGATCTAACTATCAATTACCATCCAGGAAAGGCAAATGTTGTGGCCGATGCTCTAAGCAGAAAATCTTCAAGTAAATTAGCAGCTCTGATCACTACACAAAGAAACATTTTGTTGGACTTGGAGAGATATGAAATTGAAGTACGACTGCATGATCCTCAAGTACGACTTGCTAATCTTATGGTGCAGCCTACCTTGATTGAGAGGATTAAGTCATCTCAAAAAGAGGATCCAGAATTACAGATGGTGAGGGGAACAGTTGAGTCTGGTGTTCAAAGCGAATTCCATATGCATGAGGATGGTTCCTTAAGATTCGGTAGCAGATTGTGCGTCCCTAAAGTTCCAGAATTAAGAAATGAAATTTTAGAGGAGGCTCATAGCTCGGCTTATACAATGCATCCAGGAGGCACAAAGATGTATCAGAATTTAAAGAAACATTTTTGGTGGAGTGGTATGAAAAAGGATATTGCTCAATTTGTAGCTCAGTGTCTAGTATGTCAGCAGGTAAAAGCAGAACATCAAAGACCTGCGGGACCATTACAGTCTCTACTTATTCCTCAATGGAAGTGGGAGCATATCACCATGGACTTTGTGACTAGCTTGCCAAAAACCCTACGAGGTAATGATGCCGTGTGGGTAATTGTTGACCGGCTAACCAAATCAGCACACTTTTTGCCTTTCAGAGTTGGTTTCTCCTTAGAGAGATTGGCAGGCTTATATATAGAGCATATTGTGAAGTTGCATGGGGTCCCAGTTACCATTGTGTCAGACAGAGACAGTAGATTTGTATCACAGTTTTGGAAGAGTCTTCATAAGGCTCTTGGAACCAAATTGAGCTTTAGCACAGCTTTCCACCCCCAAACCGATGGACAATCAGAAAGAACCATCCAGATATTGGAAGACATGTTGAGAGCCTGTGTCATGGATCTAGGAGGAGCATGGGATGGCCACTTATCACTAGTAGAGTTTGCTTACAATAATAGCTATCAAGCAAGTATACAAATGGCTCCTTTTGAGGCGTTGTATGGTCGGAAGTGTCGATCTCCTATTTGTTGGGATGACGTGGGCGAGAGGAAATTGTTAGGCCCAGAGATAGTACAACAGACTGTTGATAAGGTGCAAGTGATCAGAGAACGACTCCGTACAGCTCAGAGTCGCCAAAAGAGTTATGCTGATAATAGAAGGAGAGAACTGGAATTTCAAATTGGAGATCATGTTTTCTTGAGAGTGTCACCTACAAAAGGTGTGATGAGATTTGGGGTTCGTGGCAAATTGAGCCCTAGGTATGTTGGGCCGTTTGAGATTTTGGACAAGGTTGGGGAGGTGGCGTATCGATTGGCTTTACCACCGGCTTTATCCAGTGTGCACAATGTTTTTCATGTGTCCATGTTGAAGAAATATGTACCAGATCCAAGTCATGTGGTAGCATATGAGCCATTACATCTTCAGGAGGATTTGACCTATGAGGAGTTTTCGGTACGAATTGTGGACAGGAAGGATCAAGTACTACGACATCGAACCATTCCTTTTGTGAAGGTACAATGGAATAATCATACGGAAAGAGAGGCTACTTGGGAGCTCGAAGAAGAGATGAAAGTCAAATATCCGCAGCTTTTTGAAACTTCAGGTATGTCAATTTCGAGGACGAAATTTTTTTTTAGGGGGGGAGAATGTAAAGGCCCGCATGTGTTGGGCCGGCCTCTGAGCAAGGCGGCCCAACCGCATGAGAAAGGGGGGGGAGGGAGACACCCGACCGGCTCCCTCCCCTGTTTTTCAAACCCTTCTCCCCTCCTTCCGAATCCATCGGAGGGGAGGTTAGAGGGCAATAAAAAAAAAAAATATATATATATATATATAGCAACCGGGCCGAAACCTCCTCTCTTCCTAGGGCATCCGTCGAGAGCCGTCTACACACACACACAAAAAAAAAAAAAGAGGGTTTGGGTTCTACCTTGCCGCGGGAAGGATCGGAGCTTTCGCCGTCAATCCGGTCGGGAGGACCTCGCCGGAGGCAAGGTGAGCATCTCCTCCTCCTCCTCCATCGCTTTTGGCCTCTGTTTCCTTGGGAATGTAGCCGAAAAGCCGCCGGGTTGATGGAGAAGCCGATGCCTTGTTCGGCCTTCTCCTCTCTCGTTCCGGCCGGCCGTCGCCGGGCGTGGCACCACCGGCACCGCCACAGGCCGACGACCAGGGGGCGTCGCCGGCCGTGGGCCACCAGCGGCCGATTCCCCTTCTCCCCTTTCCGACGGGAAGAAGGAAGAAGAGAGGAAGAGAGAGGGTCTTTCCCTCTCTTTCTCTTATTATATAACCCTTTTATTATATTATTTGTTTATTTGTTGTTTGGTTTCCTTTTTACTCTTGAATCCGGGAAGATTATGGCCTTGAGGACTCTAGATAGTCTTGGGATGTTAGATCTTAGAGGACCCTTTAGAGGAATCAAACAGGGGTCCTAGATCATCATATATCTTTGATAAATTTTAATGATGACTTGATTCTGTAGGGGAACAATCTTTTGGACGAGAGGACGCTGAGCAGAGTCCTGCGCATTCCGGTTTATAGATCGCCGTGAGGGCGGGTGACTGGTTGTCTGAGCTTTCAACAAAGGGTAAGAATCCTTGTACGCCAATCCTGCATAATAAAAATATTTTTATACTTATATATGTATAATATGCTACGCTCTGAATTAATATGCTATGATCCAGACAAATCAAAATTGTTATATTAATCTATATTTTGATTGTGTTGGCTTGTGATTGATATTATGATGTATGCATGTGCATAACCTACACCTGTATAATTGGATTTATGGATGTGGTGCTATAGACTAACCTTGTTAATATTGGTTGCCCCGTCACGGGCCGGAAACGTGACCGGATTAGTCTATAGTTGTAAATAAAAGGGATTGATGTGTGGATGTGAAATTGATTAAATGAACATTGACTTTGGGCCGTCTCGTTATTACGGGTTTGCCCGTCACAGGCTCTAAGTGTGACACTATTGGTTTGCCCGTCACAGGCTCTAAGTGTGACACTATTGGTTTGCCCGTCACAGGCTCTAAGTGTGACAATGTTGGTTTGCCCGTCACAGGCTCTAAGTGTGACAATGTTGGTTTGCCCGTCACAGGCTCTAAGTGTGACACTATTGGTTTGCCCTGTCACGGGCTGGAAACGTGACCGGGATTTGGCCCAAAGTCGGAAAGATAATTGATCCGGATCAAGTTAATATAGAATGGAAAAAAAAAAAAAGAACACAGTAAAGAATGTATATGAGTTATCCTATGCTATATCATTCTTGTGTGACTGGACTTTCATTGATGTTTGTTCGACGTACAAACTTATATTGATTACTTGAGTCTTTCATTAGCCGAATTATGATCTCATGAAGTTTGCATCGTTTTGCCGTGGTTTTTAAAATTCATATTACTATTGTGTTAGTATGGATGTGTAGGGGTTCTTACTGGGCTGTAAAGCTCACCCCCTTCTTCTTTCTCTTTCAGAGATGCAGGATGCATACATGGATGGGTTGGGCGCAGAGTGCAAGTACCAGAGTCATTAGTTAGTTAGTTGTTTATTCTTCTTTGATGTCGATGAATATTTGAAGAGCTCGTAATTGAACTAATTTTGTCTATTTGGACATGTCGGTTTTGTCTATTTGAATTATCAATTTCTTGTGGATTTATTGGAATTTTTGTTAATCATAGGCCTTGCATGATCTTTAGGGCACTGCTCTAGGGCTCATGCGGCCGGTCGCGTACCGGACCCGGGTGCTGGGTTCGGGGCGTGACATAGACAACCCAAGAGGGGGGGTGAATTGGGTTTTAAAATAATTTTGCAATTAAAATGTTGTGGATGACGAATTAATGCTTTACCAAGATGGTTAATTAATTGCTATGTGCTGTGAATGAAATGAGAGTAAAAGAAAGAGACAAACAATCACCAACACAAGGCTTTTATAGTGGTTCGGAGCTAACCCTTGCTCCTACGTCCACTCCTCAAGTCTCACTTGGAAATTCACTATAACTCCTTGGATTACAGCCGGTTGTTTTACAAGCTCACAACCAAACTTGTTGTTTTACGAGCTCACAACGAACTCGGTCGGTTTTTCCTGGCTCACCGACTAGAACCACCCCGATTGTTTTTCCGGGATCACAATCGAACCCTTACACGTTGGTTTTACACTCGGCTCACCAACCAACCTCTACACCCTTGATTCAATCCCCCGATTGAACCAAGCAAAGACAATATGGAAAGAATAAGAAACAAACAGAAAAACTGAGCTTCTTAAAAAGCAGATTTGCTACAATATAAACTAGAGAGAAGTTAAGAGCCCTCAAACACTTTTGAGTTGGAGTAGAGTAGGGCTTCTTGAACTTTGAGTCTCCTCTGGAATGTCTGGTCGACTTGAATGCAGGAGGAGGCTTCTTTAAAATGCTGGAAAGAGGAAGTTGGATGGAGTTAATGGCGCTCTTCCTTCTTTTCGTTGAAGACAAGTATGCAGAGAATGAATGCTTGATTTCTTTGAATGGAATGGTGCTTCTTTTTCTTGCTACAGTCCTCTGTGGCTATTTAAGCCATCCCCCATGGAAACTAGCCGTTAGACACCTTTTTCTGCCCGTTCTGCACACTCTGCACAACCTGACAATATGTCCGTTGGGGGTCGGAGTCGACTCGCGCGATTAGGAGTCGACTCGGCTGTAACGGGAGTCGACTCATGCTTTTCTGGAGTCGACTCGGCAACTGTTCCGGATTTGAATTAAAGTGGCCTTTTCGACTGGGAGTCGACTCGCCAACTTCTGGAGCTGACTTGGCATTTTCGGAGTCGGCTCATCCCATGAAGTCTACGGAGCCAATTTTCAACCTGGCCCACTCGAGTCGACTCGACAATCCTGGGAGTCGACTCGGCGCTCAGAGCCCGAACCCCCGATCTTCTGTCTTTTGGCTCGTCCAGTCTTGGAGTCGACTCGGACTGTTCTGGAGTTGACTCGGCTCTCAGTTTTCGAAACATGGCCTTCTGCCTTTTTGGTGTAGCGCTGCCTTGGGGTCGACTCGAGCTGTCTGGGAGTCGACTCGGCTCTCAGAGACAATAATTCGGTCTTCTGTCTTTTTGGGGTCGCGCTGTCTCGGAGTCGACTCGCGCATTGCGGGAGTCGACTCGAATCTCAGAGTCCGAAAACTGCTCTCTGACTTTTGCCTTGTGAACCACTGAGAGTCGACTCTCGCTTTCTTTGGAGTCGACCTACCAACCATCGGAGTCGACTCGCGTTCCACAGGAGTCGACTCGAATCTCAGGGTCGAAATTCGCTCTCTGACTTTTCTGTCTGTAACTCCTTGGAGTCGACTCATACTACTCCGGAGTCGACTCGGTAAACATCGGAGTCGACTCGCGCACTTCAGGAGTCGACTCGCTGATAGGTTTTGAGTTGATGCTTTCTGCTCGTCTGTCTGTTCTCAGTAGGAGTCGACTCGTAATGATCCGGAGTCGACTCGAGCCCGTGCCAGTGATTCTGATACGCTTGGAGTCGACTCGTAATACTCTGGAGTCGACTCGAGTCTCAGACTTTGGTTCAAACTGACTTCATAACTTATCCAAAATATTATGAACCAAGTCTAGAAACACTTTAGACAAGATTTTCACTGAAACACTCAATTGAATTCATTAGTAAACAAGAGATATACTCAGATGCTTTGAGCTCATCAAAATCAAATAGGATTATGATCAATCACTCCACAGTTTCCGTTCCATCCACATCTCATGCGGTGTTTTAGTCATAGATTTACTTGGAACCTTATTAAGTATATAACAGGCTGACTCAAGTGCATATCCCCAAAAGGATATGGGCAGATCAGCAAACCCCATCATGGATCAACCATATCTAACATAGTTTGATTTCTCCTTTCTGACACATCGTTATATTGCAGTATACCAGGAAGAGTCCATTGTGAGAGAATCTCATTTTCTCTTAGATATATCAAAAACTCACTAGAGAGATATTCACCTCCTCAATCTGATCGAAGAGTTTTAATATTCTTTTCAGTTTGTTTTTCTACTTCATTACGATATAATTTGAACATTTCAAATGACTCAGATTTATGTCTCATTAAGTAGACATAACCATACCTTGAAAGATCGTTTGTAAATGTAATGAAATATGAATATCCACCTATAGCATTTGTGTTCATTGGCCCACATACATTTGAATGTACAAGGGTCAATAAGTCAATGGCTCGTTCATATTTTTCGGTAAAAGATTATTTGGTCATCTTACCAAAAAGACATGATTCGCAGGTCGTCAATGATTCACAATCATCAACATTGAGGATTTTCTCTTTACTTAACATGTTCATTCTGTTCTTATTAATATGACCTAGCTTATGATGCCAAAAGTAGACATCCGTGACATTATCTATTCTAGGACGCTTACTTGACTTGTACATTACATTAACAGGCTGTGACAATATGTAAATGCCATTACTCAATTGTCCATGCATTACAGTAACACCATTCATAATGATATCACAATTATTTCTTTTTATTGAAATCTCATAACCTTTCATGGCCAAGAGGCCTACAGAAATTATGTTCAATAAAAAACTTGGACAAAAATGACAATCATCTAAGACAATTTCTCGAGAATTGAATACAAGTTTCAAACTTCCTAAAGCTAGAACTGGAACTGATTTTTCATCTTCAACTTTCAGAAATCTTTCGCTTTCTCCAAATCTCTCATTGACTTGCGGTCCCTGCAACGAATTGCAAATGTTAAAAAGACTACCGATATCCAATACCCAAGTCGAATTACCACATATTAAGAAATTACAAGATGTTATCATATAAGTACCTTGATCAGCAACTGATTGCATCTTTCTCTTAGGCCTGTTTGGGTCAAGGGAGCAATGTACTGAGGACAGTTCCTCTTCCAATGCCCTTGCTTCTTACAGTAGAAGCACTCTACCTTGCTTTGGTCAGTCTTCTTCTTCTTAGTCTGACTCTGCTCAGATTGCCTAGGGCGTTGCACCTTGTTCTTATTTTTCTTCTTCCCTTTCTTAAAGGGATGACAACCCCTAAATGAACCTCCCACTAAATTCACCGACCCTTTTAGGAGTTGGTGATCCTTCTCAAAAGTTTGTAGTAAACCCAACAATTGGTGATAATTTACTATTGATTTCATCATACGAAAGTTAGTGAGAAATGGGCGGTATGAACTAGAAAGAGAATTCAGTATAGCATCCTTCCCCAATTGATCATGAAGGGGAAAGCCGAGAGTGCTCAGGCGCTCGATTAACTCAATCATGTACAATACATAATCAGTCACTGATGCCCCATCCTTCATCCGTGCGCTGAAAATAGCACAACTAGTCTTATGCCTTTCAACGTCGTCGGGAGTGCCAAAAGATTCGTTCAACACTTGAATGATTTCTTCGGGCTGGGTGTTCTTGAACTGGCGACTGAACTCATCGCTCATTACAGCAAACATAATGCATCGGATAGTGATACGGTTACTGAGCCACTTCTGATAAGTTTCTCTGATCGTACCCCGTGCATTAGCAGCAGGCTGCTCAGGTGCTGGATCCGTTATCACATAAAGGATCCTTTCATACTCTAGCACAATCTTAAGTTTTCTAAACCAATTATTGAAGTTGAGACCAGTCAACTTGTCATTATCCAATAATGCACGAAGTGACAGACTTGTGGCCATTTCTGCATAAAAAGAAAATTGGCTATCAGTATATGAATTGACAATACTCTAAAAACTTGGACTTTAGTCTAAAGGTTCTCCTACTATTTTATACAAATTTGTAGCCTCTACTTTAAATTCGAAAAATTACACTTAACTCTTTAGTAAGCACTAGAATCCAATAGATCGCATATGGGCCCGAGTGTGACTCGGCCAACCCTTATGCATCTATTGGTAAGTTCTGAACCAATTGTTTCACCAAACAATTTTCAGTGATAATTTTGCCCCAGTCTCTTTGGCAGGCGTGTGGCGCCTCCACCAAAAATTCTGGTTAAGTCCAACCATTAATGATAGGGTTTCGTGTAATCCAATAATAAATGACCAAGCCCGAGTGTGGCTCGGCTCATCTGATCACCTATTGAAGGTATACTCGACACATCATATATTGAATGATAATTCCAATGGTCAAATAATCACCAGGCATGTGGCGCTTCCAATGATTATCTAGCCATTAGACCCATTATTACCCAACTTAATGGGAGTCTATGACCTAGTTATCTCTATAACTATTTCATTTTAAGGACCTAATAATTTTAGAGGATTTGATTTAATTGAGAATAGATGAGAGAACCGGTTAATCTAGATCTTCCCACTAACTTTATCAAGTCAGATTAATAAGAACTAGATTCAATCCGGTTAACGAGGCACCTAAATCAGTCATACTGATTTTCCTTAGAAGCATGGGTCAACTCGAATCATTAAGTGATCCAATCAAAATGTGATTGACCATGTCAGCCAGGTAAGTGAGATCGGTGGAAGGGATATGCCATTAACTCGATAAAGACGAATCAGTGCGAGTAGCTTCCAATTAAAAATCAGCGGTTAAAAACTTACCTTAGACACCGACTGATTAATCAATTTCGATTTGATAACTCAAATGACTCAGACTCAACCTCTGAGCCTCAATCAAATTCCATCTTGGTCTAATCAGAGACATGGAATTTGATAAACTACAACTATTGTATCTGTCTTAGAGTTCCCTTGATCTAATCTAGTTACTATTTAATTAGATTTGATCAATTAACTCTAATTAAACCATGTTTGATTCTAACCTTAGGTCTAATGCAATCTTAAGAACTTGATTCAAGCTAACCCATATGCCCAAAGACTTATGCAATTATCATTTAATTGAGTTACAATTCTAGATCTAGGTTTTCATATCACTTAATTCTCAATTAAGTGTAGGTTTATGAAAGTGTAGATCATTGCATATTCTTTCTAATTACACCTTAATTGTAAACTTTCAGTTCTTAAAATATTTTCCAGATCTAAGTTTAATAATTAATCATGTGTAATTCACCTTTTAATTCATGTTTAACTCATTACGATTTATGTTCATACATCATATATAAACTGTCATGAATTAAATCAAACATCGTACAACTTTTGTATTTGTTTTCAATCTGATATTTCTTCCAAAAATCAGTGATTAAATGAATCAAAAATTTTATTTAGATCTAATCTAAACAATTTTATGATTTCAGATTCATTCATGTTACATATGTTAACTATGCATCACATGCATTCAGATTTCAGATCTAGTTAATCATGCATATTCAGCAATTAAATCAATGATAAAAATACTTTAGATCTAATCTAAATATATTCATGATTCTAGATTTAATTGCAATGATTAAAACATAAAAGATTAAACAAGCAACCTCGCTCTGATACCACTAAAAGAGATCCTATCATGCTAGTAGTGATAGCATGCTGAAATTTTAATTTTTTTTTCTTCAAATCTATGGCTGTACCTATTCGGATTGCCTACGTACCCCTTCATAAGGGGGATCAAGCTACACGTAGTTCTTTTAATTTTGAAATTTGCAGCAAAAAATCGAATTAAACATTTTAATTCTAGCATGCATAAGAAATCAAATTTCAAAATATCACTACAAATATACATGATCAATATGCCAGAATTGTTTAAATGATTATGCTAAAATCATTGCATGATTCATTTCAGATCTGAAATGAGATTATAAATTAAGTTCTAAACTTAATTAATCTAATCATCCAACTGATCTTCGAATGCCCATCGAATAGGGTCTGAAGATTACACTGTGAAGAGCCCCAAAAGAGGTTTAACCCTCGGGGATTGGAACCTATAAGAGATATCATTGAATTTAGTTTCATACCTCTATGAAATCAAAAAGTATTGGATTTGATGCTAGAGCTTCGTAGCCACACACTTGTCTGGCCTCTACGAGTAATCCACACGAAGCTCCTGGAGTGATCCAATCCCACAGAACTGCTAGCTTGCGTAGGATCGTCCTTAGCTGAACTTGGATCTTCCCAATGCTATCAATTTTTGATTCGCCTTCTTGGAAGAACTTGGAGGAAAAGTTTATAGGAATTAAAAAGGACTTAAATCTGATCTAAAAACTCTTTTCAGGGATCCCTATCAGCTATGGTGAGATGGACTTAGAGGAGATGGAATGGGCGAGATGAAGGCTGAATTTTATTCAATGATTTTATGCTCTCGGCGACTTGGAACTCTTCCTTTTTATAGGCACGCCATCTGATCACTTGAATTCGAAAATCAGGTGAAATCTGGTATCTTGTTGGCGCATAAAGGGGAGGATTGCAACAAGATAGATCTTATCTTTGTTTGAATTCAAAATTCAAACAACATATGGTTCATGCGGATAAGATAGGATCAAAATGTGTGGTGATGATCTTCCATCATCATCTACCCATTCTTCCACATGTTCCACGATCCAAATCCCATGGGATTTCATTGAAAAATCACTTCTGGATCGAATCCCGGAAGTTCAGAACATCTGTGAACTCTAGATTTTCTGGAAGGAGTCGACCTTCCCGATCTTCGAGTCGACTCCAAGTCACCTCGAGTCGACTCCTTCCCCTTCGAGTCGACTCCAAAGCTTCGCGGGTCGACTCCGGCTGAGACGACAGAGAACAATTTCTCTGATATGCCCAGCGAGTCAACCCCTTCATAGCTCGAGTCGACCCCAACTTGCTCGAGTCGACTCCAAGAAAACTCGAGTCGATTCCACTTGGAAAAACAGAAGACGTTTTCTATGGATTCTGAGAGAGTCGACCCCAGCCCATCTCGAGTCGACTCCAAGGAAACTCGAGTCGACTCCAATCAAGTCAAAAACTCTAATTGAACTCAAAATTGAATCCAATTCAATTTGGCTAATCCTTAGTCCAAATACTCAATCAAATTGAGTTTATTAGTAATCTAATTATCAATTAATCCTTCAATAATTATCTTAATTATTTTATAGGATAATTTGCTAATCGAATTGACCAAATTATCCTAGAATGATTCTCAATCATCCATCAGCTATCTTGATCAATCAGAAAACTGCTGTGTGTGTGACCTCATAAGTTCGAACCTAAGCCGGTAGTATAGGAACGACTTTCTGTACAAATCGATGTGATCATCTAGCAATGGTACCCGAGTCCGGATAGGCCGAATATATACGAAGCAAATATTCTGAAATCCTGGACTATGGTTACTGTATAATTCATCCCTTTGACTCCCAATGCTAGGATGACATCAGAGTTCTGTCAACTCTCTAATCAGTACATCCACTATATGATCAATTTTAGAAATCATGTGACTCATCACAAGGATTATCCTGGCCAAGATTTTGTTAAATTAAACATAAAGCATTATCTCTTGTTTTCAGGATGGGTCAATTCCATCTTGACTCACGCACCGACTTCGCAAGTACTTGACTGCACCCAGTGACCTTCCGTCCCAGAATTAGAAATTCTGCTAGTCTGGTACCAAAGTATAGTGAGTTGCTTGTTAATCACTGTGGTGATCTCAGATCTGAGGGATACTTATACCCATATCCACTCGGAATAACTTTTGACAGTAAAGCGTTCCGAAATTGGTCTTGTTCCGTGAAATATACTCCTATACTTCACCTGTGTGAAATATCAGTGTTTCCACACTCCTTGGTTAAGAGGACAACCAATGTATATGTCACACAACGACCTAATCTCGATAATGCTGTCGTCCTAATAACAGTATATCATTTAATCGCGAATAGGTTTAAGAACTTGAAGATAAATCCTCCATCATAAGATAAGTCCTAAAGACTTCATCATATAAGAGTTCATTTGAAGATGAAATGATGAATAATGCCAAATAACACTTTATTAATTTTGTCAATTCATTTACAAAATTCAATCATCAACCTGCTGACGATTGACATTTAGGATACAATTCCCAACATCATGCACTCTTAATACATCAATCATTGCATCCCTTTCTTCAAAAAGGATGCCCTCAAAATTATTTACACAAACATTTTCATCATTTCAATTACTATTAATATCTTCTTCATTCATACTTTCTAGCATAGGATATTATAAAATTTGACCTCTACCAGCTTCAATAATCTCATTAGAGATACCCATCTTTTTCATCTTCAAGATATAATATCGTTGTTTGCGTACTATCTTTTGTAATTGTCTAATATTATTTGTTGCGCTATTGTTTTGTTTATTCTTCAAAATGTGTATTCTTATTTTTTCTATCTTACTATGCAATAAGTGACATATTTTGATGGTATAGCTTTCATTAACATTTTGGGCTCTTTTAGTACAACTCCTTTTATCCATAATTTCTCGTAGCATTGTAACTTGGCTAAAACAGCCCCTATATTTGGCTCCAAGGGAAGGTTTGCCTTCGAGGAAAAGTATTCAAGCGGTGTCCGATGGTTGGTTCAACTAGGTCGGTAGAAGGCTGGCTAAGGAAATCAGGGATATACAAGCTGGGCCAACTAGGCTGGATGTCGAATGTTCTCACTCAATGGGTTCGCCAGTGAGAAGACCACAGGTGAGCTAATTGGGCTGAATGGATGAAAACCAAATATGGAGATTTTCTTTTTGCGTATTGTTCGTTACATTCTTTTCTTGCTTAATTCCTCTCAAGCTGACCAAACCTTATGATGCTATAGTGATTGACGAACTACTTATTGATTTTGTGAAGGCATTCATCGAAAGCTTGCTGATGTGCTTCCTGCCAATGGGAATGGCCAGAGGGTGAAACAAAAACTGCGATGGAGGGTAGGGATCCGAATTCGTATTAGGAAGAGATGACTAAAATTATAACTAGAGAACTCATGCTTGTAAATCTAACTAACCTAAAATAATTATTAATTCATAATGATCAATTGGTAAGATCTTCGCTGCATAAATAGATAGCAACTTATATGATTGTCATGGAGCTAAGCAAGACCTAGATATAGATCTTACACATTGTGTAAATTTATGGCTTGACTCGTGTTAGGCTTTTAGGCTAGTTAGAGCACTATGCTCCATAGATAGGCTTAATGAGTTAAATCAAGGATCCACAAAATTTAACCATGTTCTAATGAACATTGAATTAGCCCGTAACACTGGAATTCAATGGTTTTATTGGTCGAGAAGTTTAAATGTCATGTCCAATTTTGATCTAAAATTTTAAATAAAAGACATGGTTTAGGACCATTTTTTTGGGCTTAGGTATTCAAGGGCCACAACAACCATTTATGGGTTTGGGATGCATTAAATTTGCTATATGTATATCTTCGAAAATTTTGTTTACATATATTTGTATGATGTGGGTTTTTATTTTTTGTTTGAGCATTCAAATGTAAGGATGATAGTGGTATTTTGATGATAAATACAATGATTAAGAGTATTTACAAGTTAATTCGATACATCATTAATAAGTCCGTCACTCTCGATACATTAGTATAATGAGATTAAGATGTATTTCATTGATTATTAATGAGATAAAAATTTGCGATAGGAAAGGGATAGTGAATTCTAAATTCTAATTCGACAAAGCTTCAAGTGAGACATACTCTTAAGTGGACAATAGTAATTTTCATTGTTTGGAGTATGTAGCACTACCATGATATATATTCAAAATTGCTTAAAGTTTATTTCATTGATTATATGGATGAATCTAACCTTAAGTTGCAGCAAAGTGTGAATTGAGTCGACCCCAAGATTGATTGAGTCGACCCCGGCACATCAAGAAACCATCTGGCACACTTCTGCAAAAATGGCACGGATGAACAGTACTTGGGTCGACCCAAGTAAAGGATGAGTCGATCCAATCCTCAAGCCTCAAGAAAACAGTTCTCTGGAAACCCTGAGAGGGTCGACCCAAATGAAACTTGAGTCGACCCAAACTTGAGTCGACCTCAAGTTAACATGAGTCGACCCAAAGGCAATGACATTTAAAAATAGGTTCTCTGGAAACCCTGAGAGGGTCGACCCAAGTGGAAGTTGAGTCGACCCAACTGAACCTTGAGTCGACCCAAAAAGTGTTGAGTCGACCCAAGTGAAGGAAGGCTGAAATACAAGGTTCTGTGGTTTCTGAGAGGGTCGACCTCAATGATGCTTGAGTCGACCCAAGTGAAAGTTGGGTCGACCCCAGTAAAAGTTGAGTCGACCCAAGCACGGGCAGAAGCATAACGGCTAGTTCTGCAGAAGTACTTTCAGACCTCCTAACAGTGAGTAACGGCTAGTTTTTGAATTCTAACCATTGGGGCTTGTCCAATGGATGAAGGAAACTATTTAAAGTGACACTATTCATCAGAGGAAAGATCCTTTTGCAAAATATCAAAGCTTACACAAGAAAGACAAGTGCTCTAATCTTCTTCATCCAAGTGCTTCATTCAAGAGTCAAAAAGGAAGTGGTTGAGCAGACTCCAAGAGATATCAAAAGCTCCATCCATCCTTGAAGAGTGAAGCATTCTTGACAAAGAAGAGAGAAGTCTTATCAAGCGATAACTATTCTCTAAACTCTTCTTTGTAGCTTATAAATGTTACATTTGCTCATCTAGGAGCTTCAACTTTCTTCTTTCTTTTATTAATCACCTTGTAAAGGTTTGTTGGTGAGCCCGTAAAACCAATGGTGTAGGTTTATTGGTGAACCCGTAAAACCAATTGTGAAGATTCGTTGGTGAGCCCGTAAAACCAACATAGGTTCTTGGTGATCCCGAAAAACCAAAGTGTAAAGGTTTTTGGATTGTGAGCCCGGAAAACAATCCAACTGTAATCCGCGGGATTATAGTAAATTCCCAAGGGGTCGCTTGGGGAGTGGACATAGGTGCTTAGGAGAGCACCGAACCACTATACTTCTTGTGTGTTTGTAGTGTGCATTGTTATAATTTCACTCACTCATCAATTGACTAAAGTAAGATAGTAAAAATTAAGAGAAACCAATTCACCCCCCCTCTTGGCTTGTCACCTTGGGCAACAAAATGCCAAAGCAATTATAAATGAGCCGAATTACCCAAGGCCAAAGACCATCGATAACTCCAAACAGCTCATCAAGATCCTCCACAATGCCGTTGTTAAGAAGATTGATGACCTCCTTGACGTCGATCCTGCTCACAACATGCACCACCTAAGGCCAAGAACCTGGAGATGAAGAGCCACTAAGAAAGAACTCCTAATAGAACTCTTCAAGAGAAGAGATGAAACCCTATATTGATTAGGGATCAAGACTGAGAGAAGTCGAGTACCACTTATCTAATTTCTTCGGGCTAGACCTTGAGCCAGACCTCAGGCCAAATATTGTGTCGACTCCAAGTTTGCATCCGAGCTATGCTTTCAGGCCTAGTCTAGGCTCAGGCTCAAGTCAGGCTCAGGCCGAGTCATATCATTACCCAAGCTCGGCCCGAAATATATACAATATCTAATGTTGACGCCAAACCCAATCCAAGGTTAATCGACCCTAACTCATAGCACGGCCCAAAGTCGGCCCGGCTTGGTGGGCCTCGGGTCAACTCATGCCTACTTCCAACCCTAAACAAACTTACTCCGTAGATTCGAGGGAACAAGAGAACAATAGCCTGACAAATATTGGGTGCGGTCCGATTCAGGTACGAATTCAGGTGCCAAATCAAATAGAACCCGCCATTGATTTGATAGTTGATAAGGTAAATACTCAGTCCATTCATATCAATCTGCAAAGTACATGACCTAAGAACTTTCAACACTGTTCATCAAAATGTTTGGATAAAGGCTTAAGTAACTAATATGCCATCAACCAACAATCCAAAGCACCATAAAAGGAAGATATGACAGCTTTCAGACCCATGGTAGCTGAACTCCAAACTATAATAACAACATAGACTTACAGGAAAAGTGACTCCCACAATGTTATGCACAAGTCCATGTTCAAGGGAAAAATAATAAATTTTATGGTGACTCACTACATGTTATGCAAATTAACTTTTTTTGATAAAATTATGCTGACTAACTTGATAATCATGCATTATAATCTTATAAAAAAATTTCACAAATAAAACACCAAATCAAGTGTCATCGTAAATCACCAACTTGAAGTATCATTAATAGGAAATCCCAATAGCTTATACTATCGTACCGGGATGATGAAAGCTAGCATCTTCCTCAACCTAGTCTTGGCGATGCCGAAGATGTTGTAGCTGCATAGCGAGTGGGGTAGTAATGCGCTGGATCTCGCTCATCTCGGTGTTCTCTATCTATGCTCTTCGAATTCACTCGTTTCTTCTTCGTTAATTGTGGATTTTGGTTTCCATTATAAGAACCCATGTGAGCGTGTGCTTAGTTGGTTAGTCTGACATTGGTTATTTTCTGGGTAGATCTTAGATACTTATATGAGATCAAGAAGTCCAAATAATACCTTATGGCTAGCCATTTTGGATGAGGTCCTCGATTGTTAGAAATGGTATCGGCTGACTACGAGCTGATTATGGTGCTTGTGATTAGATTTGAATGAATTTGAATCGTTAGCCTCATGAGGACATTAGGACTTAAATGAGGGGAGTATGTGAGGATGCATATTTAGTCCCACATCGGTTATTCGTTGGGTAAATCTTGGGTACTTAGATAGGATCAAAAAACTCAAATCATACCTTCCGGCTAGCCATATTATTATTGATGTTCCCCCTCCTTTTTTTTATACTTTTGAATTTTTTTATGGATTAGCCTGCGTATCCAAGAGATAAAAAAAAAAAAGAAGCATCTTCTGCTGCTTTTTTGGACATGGATCTAGTTTCTTGGTAATCTTTTTATGCTATTTTGCTTTTATGGGTGTACATCTGGATCCTAAATTTCTAAGGAACTAGAGGTGCGCGAGGAAGTACAACATGCACAGCGAGGGGTCGGGAAGCTAGGCAGAGGAGTGGATGAAGAGCTATGGCAGCTGAAGATTATTGTGTCTTTTCTAGGGTTTCCAAAGATTAGGATTTTTTTCCTTTTTTTGATTTTCTGGGGTGTTATTTGATGTTGTATTGACCACAATTTTGATTACGTTCTGATTCATCTTCTGAACAAGTAGTTGATGCTATGGAATTAATTTTCCTCATTTTGGATTTGTAAGGTGCCAATTGCTGTTGTTCCCAATTACTTCATGGTCATGCTCTCGTAGAATATTCTTGCCCCGGTTCTTGTCATCCATTCTAATGGGAAGTAGGTTACTTTCGTTTATTAACCATGCAAAGGTATTCTGCGCAAACAGTCGACATGTACATTCCAGGCTTTTCTACCACCTCATGGGTTTTTTTTTTAATTTTCCTCCTTCCCATAGATTAACATAACATGATGTTGGTTCTAATGGCTCCGAACTCAGTTGTTGTAGTTGAATATATTTACCAAGCAAGCAAGAGAAAGCAACACAAGTATGCGTCCTCGTTCTTGATACGGGATGCAAACACTAATACCAAACTCTGCTATGCCTGGTGCTCCTGGTCCTCGTCGATGAAGAGAAAGTCAAAATCCCCTTCTCGCCTACCATAGCTCCCTTCCTAGGCCTCCTTCTTTGAAACACGAACACCATTAATGGAGCCCTCCATAGCTTCCAGATCCTCACTAGCAGAGAAAAATTTCCTAATGACAATATGGCCGACATTTCCTTTACATTGGCATTGAATGGGATTAGATGACAAAATTCTGCTTCACAAGAAACACACCTTATATGCAAGAGAGTGACACAACTACCACCGAGGACACAATGGAAATTTATTGAGATCCAAAAGCTACTTAACAGAATTAAATAGCAAAATGTTTAGCTTTCCTCCATAGCGCCACAGCACTCGGCCAACATTTTCTATTATGTAAAGTATATTGAACAGAATTAGATGGCAAGTTGTGTGCCGCCAGAAATATTGGATCGATGCCAATAAATACTTTAGGGGATGTTTGGTATTGGGTGATTCACCCATGATTAAGAATGATATAGATAGAAGTGATGAGATCATCATGTTTGGTTGCATCTTGGTGATCCTATGTAGCATTAATCTTAGATTATCTCTACTTCTTAAGTCACTGCCCAACCTGGTGATAAGAAATCCCTTTTTGAGGATGGGTGTCCTAGATCACTCCAGCATCATGATTTTAGATTGATATATAACGATCAAAATGTCCTTTAGAAAACTCCATGCAACGGAGTCTCTGCATGAACGGAGGAGGAGAGTCTTTATGCCTCCTTCATAATTGCCATCCTCTTCATCGATTAGCAAGAGGAGAGGAAGATTTGCAATCCATCTTCTTTTTTGGTAGTAGAGAGACTGAGGGAGAGGAGATGAAGATAAAGAGGAAGCATCATCTCCTTTTTTCATGAAATTTGCTTAGATATGTTAATCCTAGATTTGAAATCAATTTTTTTGCTTGTCCCAGGGGTTTTTGACCAATTATTCTTGGGTTGAAAAGGATTTTGTCATAGAGGTGTTGATCTGACTAGGAATCGCATTTTTGATGAGGTATACTTGTTCTAGGGGTTTTTGTTCTGTTTTTTGTTTCTGATCTAAAGAGGAATTGCTGTAGGAGATCGGTAGTTTATAGAATCTTATTCTGGGTCATCGAAGGGATCAATGTTATTGAGAAAATTGAGGACCGCAGGTCTATCACCTTATCCATAATATGACAAAAAAGAATGAGGTGCATGAATGGTGTCCTTGTAGTCTTGTCGGTCTTAAGGTGGAGTCAACGGTTGATGATAAAGTTTGGGTTAGTTCCACTTTCAGTTGTAGTCATTTAATTTTCTTTTTGTCTGTGAGGCCCAATAGTCCCACATCGGAAAGACTCATTTCAAAGCCTGAGCATATGAGGCAGGTGTCTCCTAATCCTGCAGACGTATTTTTGGAGGAAAACAAAATCGGAGAGGAGTGAAGGACGCTTGCGTGAAGCCCCGGAACCGGACAATATCTGGCAGAAGAGACCGCGCGCTTGCGTAAAGCTCCGGAACCGGACAATATCTGGCAGGGGAGCCCCGTGTTCCCCCCTCATGTGGGCACTGGGTGCCGCACGTGCTCCGCGGAAGCGGGGGCGTAACATTGTCCACTTGCATCATTTTTTTTGAACGTTACAAATTTAATTTTTTGTAGTTGTTAGCCTAGGATACACCCAACACAAATCATTGAATTGCTAAATTAATAGAATATATTTTTGAGGGAAATAATGGAACAAATTAGCTACTACAAATTCGTATAAACTATCCCCAGCCTTGCTCAGTACTTGGATTCTACATCACATTTAGACTGCTTGAATTGCAGTATGTTCTCAGCTTTAGCTTTCTAATTTGCTGTCATCCTCATCCCAGTAGCTATTGAAGCAACTAATGATAAAAACAAAATCCTATTATGAGGAATAATTTAATAGAAATCATATAAAATTTTAACACTTCTCAGATTTAATTAAAAAAAATACTGCCCATATGTTTCCCTAATGATAAGTCACAAGTTCATCCTCCATGCAGAGGAAACAAGAGGAAATAATACCTTGATAACAGCTTAAAAAGGAAACATATGAAAAATAGACAAAAGTAAAACAAGAGAGACCCCATTGGTCAATCTCCTTCTCTCTCTCCTATATTTTCCAAGCACGTCATGTGATTAGCGTTTTCAACTATTTTCACTCGAATAGAAACAAACTAGGCTATATAGACATGAGACCCACCAACTATCACGAAAGAAGAATTGGACAGAAAATAAGACCTTAGTCAAATTTAAAAGAAAAATATAATAAAAAAATAGTAACTAAACAACTATCATGATCATGTCGTTGGTCCCTAACATGGAGCTTAAGCTTGTCCCACCCCCAATTCATTGCAAACCCTCTCCAAATTTGACATTGATCTCAATGATGGCCATCATCGTCATGCCCCCTCTCATGCCTACCTTTGTCATCTAAATGTTGATCCACCGCCTTCCCTTCAGCAATGATGACTACCTCCTACTCTCCATTTCCCTGCACCCCTTCTTCATGGCCCATGTCCAAGCCACCACACATCTATCCATGTCATCCTAGCAAACATCATTGACAAGCCTCCACACTAATAATATCTTAATACAAAATTATTAGTAAAAAATTAGTTCTTTAGTATTTGGTTGTGAAAAATGTTGTATTTTTTAAGTCACAACCTTCATTTCCTTTTGCTCGAAAAGAATACTAATAGTTTGTTTGCTACTCGACTGCAGCAGTAGGAGGAATTTATGGGTGACCCTCCAAATTGGGTAGACACTCCCTACTCTGCGATATTAGGCGGATGGCAGGGAACTGCAGATCCTTCAGGGCCATGCATATATATCGGAAGATCAATTCAGTTGCTAACTGGATGGTATCTCACGCTGTACAGCATGCCGGAAATTTTATTTGGAGGAACCATGAGGATGTCCCTCAACCATTAGGTTAGCTTTTTTTTTTTGATTTTTTTAGTTATACTCATCTATATTTAGTGTGAGATGCCGATGTATCGAAAAAAAAAAAAATAAAGAGTTTGCCAAAGAGCGCACACCAATAACCTAAGATTTTTCTATTTTTGATTCATAATTAATGACTTGTCTTTCTAAACTCGTCAAAAGAAATTCTGAATTTTTGCGTCATATTTCCCGAACTCTCCGCCGAGCTGGCTGGCAGGCGCGCAACGCACCTCTGGAAATCCAAGTCAACGGTCAAAGAGTCACTCGACCTTGGCCCAATCGGCGTCTTCGTAATTCCCACTTACGGAAAAGAGATGCGCCGCGGTGTCGCTTCCAAATATCTCTAGAACGCTAGGGGTATTATTTCCATCCTCTTTAAAACCCCAAGTCCTTTCCCCACCCTACAATCTTGTCGAGGAATCGCGAGCCCCCAAGGAGAGAGGAGAGTGGTGGTAAAGAGAGAGAAAAAAATAAGGAGAAAGGGCGAAAAAGGGAAAGGAGGCAAAACCGGTTCGAAGCTTCTCCTTTCTTTTATTTTTTCCCCTCTTTCTCTAAAACCTCGCCCGCTCTCGAGCCAAAGCGCACCAAAGCTAGGGTTATTTGTATTCCTTCCCCGCTTCCTGCTCCTTCCGTGCTATTTGATTCGTCTCTGGATCGAGAGAGCGCGGCCTTGGCATTGGTAGGGTTTTGCGCGTGATCTTTTTCGGGCTCTCTGCTGCCATGGCGGAGAAACTGAGGGATTTGAGCCAGCCGATCGACGTTGCTCTGCTCGATGCCACCGTTGCCGCCTTCTACGGGACGGGATCGAAGGAGGAGGTGAGCGTTCGTTTTTTATCCCTCTCCATTTCCTTCTTCTTGGGTGATATCTTTTGGTTTTTTTTTCGTCCTCTGGTCGGCCCGGATGGAGTTCGGTTGCTCGTCTTGGTTGTTTCTTGGGAAAGTCGTATGAATACGATGCATATACGTTTTCTCTGATTATTCGAGTTTTGATCGCTTAGTTTGAGATGAAAGACGACACTTTTCTTCAAATTCGTGGTTCTTTTATTCTTTTATCTAAATCCCGTTTAACTATGGGTATTTTGTTTTAGAATTGTTACTGATTCATGGGTCTTTCTGGAAAAGAAACCTTCTATCGGGACTCTATTTGGGTTTCAGATGAGAGAGAGAGCAGCTTTCTCGAAATTTATGATACTGTTTTGCACTTTTTCTTTAACTAGATGTTCATGTTTTGTGTTAGGGTTGATAGTGATTCGGTGACTATTTTGGTTAGAAAAGAAAAGGCTTTTTTCCCCCACCCTTGTTGGATTTCAAATGATAGAAGGCTGCTTTTTCGAAATTCTGGACTCCCTTTTCTACTTTAACTATGAATGGATGTTTAGTTTTAGGGTTCATACTGATTCGGGTTTCAATTTTTGGATGTTTTGTTCTTAATAAACGCTAGTCGAGAAGTTAGCTAGTGGGCCTATATACCTGAAAAATCATCTTTCGGTCACCTTGAACCTACTATATGAACTTTTTTTAGCTCTGCATTTTTTTCTGTTCAGCATTGCTGGGTAGTTTTTTTGGAGCTTCCTGAAGAATAACATGTAAACGGTACTACAACTTGTCTTTTCTGGCATTGATTTGCATCATATTTTATTTCAGTATATGTGGCTGCTGAAGTACAGTCAAGCATATTATAGATTCTTTTCACCCTCGGCCCTTTTTTTTTGGTTTCTTTCCTTTTTGCTTATGAATTCTTCTCTGATCTTTAGATTTGTCCGAAGCTGTATAGATCTCGTATTGACTGACACTGCCTTTTGATTTGTTGGCAGAGGACAGCTGCGGATCAGATACTGAGGGAGTTGCAGAACAACCCAGACACATGGCTGCAAGTGGTTCACATTTTACAGAACACACAAAACTTGAACACGAAATTTTTTGCTCTTCAGGTTAGTGCTGCACTTCATCATGGTCGATTAGTAATTGATACAAGTATATCACATGGTTAAATTAACCACTGGATTTGAATAGAGGTCATAGTTTAATTTATACTGCAATGTTCTTACAGTTTCCAAACAGTTCTTTCTATGTGTGGCTTTTGCATTTGGCTTTTTATTGTTCTAGGTCAAATTGGATCTATGGTTTAAATCCTTATTTATATGGTATTTGAAGTGTCTATAAAAGGTTTCAGGTTGTTGTCATTTCTTCCTATGGACCAAGAAATTTTAGGTTTATGAAGTAGCATTTGAAGGAGTTGGATAGGTGTAAGAGTAGATGCCTTGTCCAGTTTATTGGTTGAAATTTTGATGTTTTTAATTTCCTTATTCAACAAAAGATGGTTTATTTTTTCAATATATGTGATAAATAGAAACATGTCTGATTTTTGTAATTTGTTTTGTCAAATGATTCTAGAAATCCTATGTTTATTGTCCTGTAGGTTTGCTTGTTTTAAAGAAGTATTATCTTTGACTGAGATAAGTTTCTTGTAATTGTTGATTGGGAATTTTATTTTCCTCCAAGCCAATTTAAGGTTGAGTGCAAAAAGAGATGGTAGGAAAAGCTTCCATTTTTTTTTTTTACTTTTGCAAGCTGATAAGAAAAAGGTGAAGAACAAAAATAGTGAAAACAACAGAAAAAGCATTTGACAGAAAACTTATGAAGGTTTCCGAACAAATTTTGTATGTATTCAATCTTACAGTTTGAGGGCCACCTTAATTGACCAAAAGTTGCACCACTTTCTATACCATCTAATGTGTTTTTTTAAGATTATATTCTTTTGATGGTTCCGGTTGGTTATTTCATCCTACACCTACATCACAATATGAGGAACCATGCTCCAACTTCATTCTTCTCCTATAACCTTTGCCTCTTTATAGGTACTAGAAAGTGTCATTAAGTATCGTTGGAATGCTTTGCCAGTTGAACAACGAGATGGAATTAAAAACTACATCTCAGAAGTTATTGTGAAGGTATAAGCTTATCTTCCTTACTCTCAGCCAGTACAAGTTTGCTCCTATAAAACATAATATCTCTTTTATGTATTGCCAATCTATGCTTGCCCTTGTTAATTCTTGTCTTCTCACCAGATTTCAAGTAATGAAGACTCCTTTCGGCAGGAGAGGCTATATGTCAACAAGTTGAATGTCATATTAGTGCAGGTAAATTGCTGGCTTGTAAACTTCTGGTTTTAGACATGCTATTTATTCATTATAGATAATCATGGTATTATAAGTTGGGCAGTAAGGCGTTGAAAAGTTTTCTTTCGCTGTTGTATTATTTTATATTAATTGTTTATACTCATTCAAACCAATGATATTACAGCAATCGCTTCAATTCTAATAATTTTGCTTATACCTTTCCACCTTCGGTTTAAATATTCCTGGACTTCTTTATTTTACCATGTGGAATCTCCGGAAATACAGGTTTTAAAGCATGAGTGGCCCACCAGGTGGCAAACTTTTATTCCTGATCTTGTATCAGCAGCAAAGAGTAGTGCAACGATCTGTGAAAATTGCATGGCTATATTAAAGGTATCCACCCTTATCCCCAAACCTTTGTTGTAGAAGCACACTTTTTCTATTTTAAAATATGAATCAATATCGATTGTTAAGCATGCAGCTTCTTAGTGAAGAAGTTTTTGACTTTTCAAGAGGAGAAATGACTCAGCAGAAAATCAAAGAACTTAAGCAGTCGTTAAACAGGTAATACATTATGGTGACCATAAGCACTTATTTTTCTGCTTTGCTTGTAAAGTATGATCCAACTTTGTTGCATTGCAAGCGAATTTTACTAACCTTATCACTTGAATTGCTTATAGAATGCTCTCTATTTCATTGATCAAACAAGGCTAAAACGCTTTGAAAATCAGCAAATGTTGGGTGTTAAGTCCAATTTGTACTATATATAAGGCAATCATTCCAGCCAGGAGTGAGCCAACTGAAATTGTCTTTTCACATGGTCCAGCATGAGATAAACAATGAAACAATCTCTTTAGATGAATTCTTATTCTGCTTCTGCACCAAAAAGACATCTTTAGCTGCCTTTTGCTCATGCGCAATATAATTCTGTCTTGTATAATAATTCACATATACTGCACCCTGTGTCTGGTAAATCATGTTTAGGCGTGCATTTAACCATATGTGTTTATAATTCACATACAATTTACAAACAATCAAAAAATAGCAAACAGTTATGGTACACTGTAGTATAAATGTGAATCAATCTGCATACAATATAATAAGCCCCTATAATATTTCAAACACCTTCTATTACTCTAAATCATGCATCTAAAAGTAGATTTAAGGTCAATTCATGAAAATCAGCAGCAAAGAAAAGTTAACAGTTAACAGTGGCATGTCTAGAACTAGATCAGGAGTTATGGTTGTGACCCATATGATGAGATTGGAAAATTCTTGATAACAAATGCCCAAAGGTCTGAAAGTTGTGAGCATGAGGAAACACTGACTCAGTTGATAAGCATATTCTTGAAGGTGGATTGCAAGTGACAAGACATATTGATGTGGGTGGACTTAATCATACAACAGGAAGGTCGGCAATGTTGTATGGTTCAGAAAGTTGGGCAATAAAGAGGGTCCAAGAAAACCCATTAATTGTAGTAGAAACGAAAATACTGAGACTGACAAGTGAAAAATCTTGGAAGATTACAATGAGGAATGAGTGTAAACTTAGGTTATGGTGATGGAGAGCTGATTGAAAAGATACAGGCATATAACAAAGATCCAAGGTGGTTCTGGTAAAAAGATGGACTCTAATTTTTGGGGAAGGATTTAGAAAGTGGATATCATTTAAAGTAGCTCAGCTAGAAGCTGTGAGAAAGGATTTGGAAAAGCTTGCAGTAACATCAGAGATAGGCTTAAATAGAAATGGTTGGTGGGTGAGGATTTGTGATGCTGACTCAAAATAGTTGGGGTGCTTGTTTTCTATAAGCATTTATCTGTTTCTATGCTGAAACTTTGCTATCATTTTGCTGTAGTGTTAACATTCATAATATTTTTAGGGTAATTGCACCTGATGGAAGCTGTAGGCCTGTAGCATGAGTGCATTGTTCTTTCATGGCAGGAGATATCTGAAATTTGACTTTAGTGCGATATCAGTTGCACCCTTAGCTCAATGAGTTTCTTTGCTTGCCTTATTCGTTCAGCTGGCTTCTATATCAACTTCTACAGTTTTTTTTTGAAGAATAAAATTTACTTGTCTTTTGAGACCAATGTTGCTTCTCTTGCCATCTTCATGTTAATCTTTGAGCCTGTACATTTAATCATCCTGATAATGTTTGTCTTATTTTTTGTTCTTTAATCGGATAGCTTACCCAATATTTATTTGATTTGTTAAACAGTGAGTTTCAACTCATTCATGAGTTATGCTTATATGTACTATCAGCATCTCAGAGGACTGAACTTATACGGGCTACATTAGCAACACTGCATGCCTTCTTGTCATGGATTCCTTTGCGTTACGTGTTTGAGTCTCCGCTGGTTTGTCATAGGAATCTTTTGTTTTTTGATCAACAAGTGTGCGGTCAATGCACTGTTTTTGTTCCGAGTTCAGTCCAAAACTGATACATCCCTTTTTGTTCAATCTGTGATAGCTGGAGACACTCCTGAAATTCTTCCCTGTCGCATCATATAGGAATCTTACACTTCAATGTTTAACAGAGGTATGTCTTTTCTACATCTTTCCTTTAAGAGTACAGTATCTTTCTTTGCCCATTCTGCACACATTGTGCTATACATTGGAGTCAGATAGCACCCATCGTTTCATGAGCATCTGTTGCCACATAGTTGCAGGGACATGTTACAGAATCAAAAACATTCCCTTTTTGAGAAAGCCTTGAGATCTGTGACTGTTAAGATTTTGTACATTGTAGTGCACATGGTACATGGATCGTTGTTCATATGCTTTTCTGCTTGTTACAAAATAATCTAATTGTGCCATTGTGCATATGTGGTTACATCTTGGTATTCACAGATTGCAGCACTTCAGTTTGGTGACTTCTACGACATGCAGTACGTCAACATGTATACCATATTTATGGTGCAACTACAGGCACGATTTTTACTGTATTATTGAATAAAATTTGGAATTTACCTAAGATGTTTTTGTGATATGCATTGCTTTTATTCTTGCTGAATATGCCTTTTATTTGCTTTTGTGCGGAATGCTGAGACCATCTCCTATGTTTGTCAGTCTATCCTCCCACCTGGAACAAATATACCGGATGCTTATGCAAATGGTTCTAATGAAGAGCAGGTACACCTTTGTTAATTAGATGGTCTTTGTCAGACTTTTGTTTATTGCAGATTCATATTTTGTTGTGAATAAGTTCTTAGGTTCTTCTTTTCTAGTGTGCTTTTTGATACCTACTTATACATTTTCCTTTTCCATCCCTTTTAAACAGGCTTTTATTCAAAATCTTGCACTGTTTTTCGCTTCTTTTTACAAGGTAACTTCTTTTTCTTCTGTTAAATGTTTGAAACTTTAGGAAATTAATGTGCTCATGAGTAGATGAATGTCCTCAATTGAGAAGCTGTAATTTGTAAGAGAATATATTATGATGCACTAATAGGTATAGACGGGACTTGAGCTGTATCTTTGGCTAGAATAATGTTGATAATTATCATATACACCTTTGGAAGTATTGGTCTATGTTGTTCTCTGAGGCAGCTTTTTGTTCAGGATTAAAGCAGTAAATAAGGTCTGAAATAAGCCTTATGCCTTCCAAACAGCTTTCAGAAAACAAGCATAACCAAGGGTTAGTTCTGCCAGTCTTGATTGTGCTAGGCACAACTTTATTGGAAACATCATAAATTTCCTGGCATACCTCCATTTCTTTAATGGACAGAAACACCCTCAAGCACATGTTATTCCAGAAATTGATGCATAATACAAATATGAATAACTTGTGGCCTAACCAAAGTATGTTGTACCGGTATCGCTAGGTGTATCGGTCGTCTACCGGATTGGTAGGTATTGGTTTAGCGTGTTCGGTACCGGGCCCGTACCGAGAGAACCCAGCCGGAGCCGGGGAAGAAGAAGAGAAGGAGATAGCGAGTGGGAGAGGGAGGGAGAAGGAGAGGCATCCCCCCCCCCGGGCCTTCGCCGGCCCCCTACAACCCTTCACGGGCAGCGGAGGCCTCTTCTTCTCCCTCCCTCCCCCGCTCGCTCTGTCCTTCTCTTCTTCTTCTCTGGCTCCGGCCGAACTGGTTTGTAAGGCGGAACCATACCGGTAAGCCACTGGTACGGTTCGGGACGGGCAGAACCGGCCGGTACTATTCCATTAGGCATTACTATTCCTATCCCACTTTTTCTTGTTCTCAATCAAACACAGCCTAGCCAAATTCTGTTCTTGGTTTGACTTTTGAGTTGCATTTAGTTTATTTATCAGCACTGATTATGAGTTTACTTTATATCCTATGTCATTGGTTAGCAAAGTGTTATTTGGGACATTTACATGTGTGACTTGACCATGTTGGCACATTGTATTGTTGATTGAGTGGAGGCAAATTTTTGCTGCAGGCTCATATTCGAATATTGGAATCTACTGCTGATAACCGGGCTGCTTTGCTTTTGGGTCTTGAATATCTGATTGGTATATCATATGTTGATGACACTGAGGTTTTCAAGGTATGAAAGTATCATCTGCTGTTCTGTCTATACTGACCGAATGCACAGATTGGTGAGTTCCTGTGCTAATGATTTACCAGATGAGCATCAACAGGTTTGCTTAGATTATTGGAACTCATTTGTCCTGGACTTGTTTGAGAGTCACCACAATTTGGAAAACCCTGCAGTTGCTGCAAGCATGATAGGTTTCCAGGTATATTTGTTTCATACTAATCACTGGCATTATGGATTGCCTAGTTGCATTTGTTGTTATTTCTTTGTCACATGGTTATCTTTCAGTTCACAGCAAATTCCACTGCATACTGTTACATTTCCAGGCAATAATAAGATCCACTGGTTATTGAATCAAAGTTAAGGTGATTTTTGTAGTGGTCCTTTTCAATATGGTATGTGATGGCTCTATGTTATTCTCCATTGGTTAACTTAGAGGGAGTATGGAGAATTTCAAGCAGATCCTAAACAAGTACCAGCAAATGTTTTGAAAACTTAAAGACAAAGGAATGAGACTTTATGTACAACTGTAAGAATTTTTTTAGTACCAATCAGGACCTTTATATATGGTGAAATATGGTTTCTATCATATAAGGAGTATATGCCTGGAAAAATGAATTTCAATTTAAGTGATGAAGGCGAACCACCACACTTAGGGGTGTTATCATGTCAGGCAAGGTATGCTGAACCAACCGGAACAGCGCGTACCGAACTGGTGCCGACAAGCACCGGTACGGTACAACATATAAAATCGGTTCCGACCCAAACTAGGTCGGAACCGATTGGTTCCGTATTTGAACCCGTGCGAACCGGGCCAGTTCCCACCGGCCCAAGCACGGCTTCCCCGCGCGGGCGCGAGCTGGGAAGTGCGCCCGCGCGGGGTTCCCTTACGCTGGGAAGCATCCGTGCACGGTTCCCACGCTGGGAACCGCGCCCACGTGGGGCAGTGCGCGGGCGCGAGGGGGGAATCGCGCGCTTCCTCGCGCAGGGAACCGTGCCTGCGGCGGGGTTCCTAGTAGGGAATCACGCGTTTTTTTTCGCATCCATGCGCGTTGTTTTTTTTTCCTCCGTTTGCGCCTGTGTCTGCTTTGTTGGCTAACTACTGGTGCCTACCGGTATGCCGGTACAGTCGGTCCGGCGGACCTACTGTCAGGTCTAGTGCAGGTTTCACTAAACCCAAACTCATAAGAATTGGGGTTTTGGGTCTTAACTTTTGTTCCATATCCAATTGGGTTCTATTTGGGTTCGGATAATAAAAATATGTATTGGGGTCGGGTCAGGTGGGGATAGGTTTTAGGTACCCATCGGGTATCAAAACTATATCTTGAAGAGTTAATCAAACTAAGATAATCTATACTCTGAGAAGTTTATAAATGAAACATCCAATACATGCTACAAAAATTAAATCATTAACAACAAGCACTCAAAGTTTAACTATATGAAAATGATTGACTAAAATTGAAAAGATACACTTGAAGTCTTAAGTATAAACACCCATACATGTTCTAATATGTCATTACTTTTTGTTCATTCTGTCTCTCTAAATTATAGAAGTGTCATATTGCTAAGAGTTTAGAAATTGAAGAATATATCAATAAAACTAATATTTTATTTGTATATATATGTATCTATGTGTATGGATAGGTATACATTTGTGTGAATATATGTATGTATGTATGCATGTATCTATCTATCTATCTATATGTGTGTGTATGTATGTATGTAGTAAATCGTGTAATTATTCAGGTTTGGGTTGAGTAGGTCGGGTCTAAAAACATCAAACCAAGAACCTACCTAAAAGTTTCAACAGGTCTAAGATTGACCCATTTATCATTGGGTCCAAGTAAGGGTCGGATCAGGTCCGGGTTGTGTACCGGGTTTGCAGGGTGTAGTGGTAGGCCTAACCACACACTCAATGTTCCTCACATTGTTCCATGCAAAATAACGACCATGCCAGTGAATAGGTTTCAAGCTTTAGGGGCTCAAGAAGAAGAGTTCCCCTCCTGTGTACCATCATCATTGCACAGAAGATTTTTAGTAGATTGTTTATCAGGAAAAGAAAGTTGATGGTTTAAGCATGTGCATATTTGATTTTCTTTTCTTTAGAATGTTAATTACTTGGAAATTTGTTTAGCATGTTCCTTTTTGAATTAAAGTGATATAATATAAAAGTTTATAAAGGATAAGAAGAATCAGGACCATATTGAGAGGATTAATGAGGGTATGGATTTCAGTGAGTTTTCTCTGTATGTATGTAGTAGTACAGTACACATAAAATGGATAGGGGAGTTTACATACACTTACAAATTTGAAGATGTAAATGGATTAATGGAATTCTGAGCTGTTGGTTATGATCTACAAGGTCTAAGGAGGCTCTAAGCTGCCCATAAACAAAAAATATATGATACTGAGATGCTTTTCCTGTTCAGAAAGTCATCCCAAAATTAAAGCACAGTGTAATGCTATAAAATATTAATTTGGGAGAACTTGATACACAAGCAAAGAGTCTGCAAAACTCTGCAAAACAAATAGACGTTTTGTTTCTAGATGTTTTAGACCTTCTAGATCATACTCACTAATTTATATTTCTTTTGTGAAACTTCATCTTAAAATTTGGTATTCTCTGTATAGTTGCTCTTGCACGTATAGTCCCATTTTTCAACATTTTCTGTGCTACTATATCTCTGCGCCTGCATGCGCACACATGAACTGTTGGCTTGACAAAGCATTTTTAATATACTCATGCTACCTACCAATTCTGCAGGCTTCACTACTCCCTGGGATGGTCGAAGGGCTTGGCTCACAGTTTTTGCAACGACGTCAGCTTTATTCTGGTACATTGTCAAAATTAAGAATGCTCATGATATGTCGGATGGCAAAACCAGAGGAAGTTCTGATTGTTGAAGATGAAAATGGCAATATAGTTCGTGAAACTATGAAAGATAATGATGTCCTTGTTCAGTACAAGGTCTGTTGGATAAAAGAGCCATATAAGCTTTCCAACTTTTGTTAATTCCCTGCATGATCATCATTTAGAATTATGCATTTGATTTTGGCTTTTTTTGGAGGGATATCATTTCATTTTAATTCTGGATAGCCTGTTTAATGGACATGTGGCGATTTGTTTTTGTGCTAGAGAAAAAAAAACATCAACTCACCTTTTGCTTGGGTATCACAAATATGGGTTGACAAGATGCTTGTAAAATCTGAACGATATCACGTAGTTGTATATGCTTGGCATTAATAGAATATCAGTTGTTGATTGCTTTTATCTTTATTTGGATAATATTCAGCTTACCGTCTGGGAGAATCGGCTCTGAGCTTTTCAATGTGGGAAAATGTTATATTTAACTGCTAAACTACTGAAGAAGTGCTTGGATAATTCTGATACGAGTGCAAATATTTTATTATGTGTTTCTATTCCTATTTTTTTATGATTGACCCTACTTATGCTCAGCTGTAAATTGTCTTTACAGATCATGAGGGAAACATTAATTTACTTGTGCCACCTTGACCAAGTGGATACTGAACAACAGGTATGGATTGGTTGCTGAAACTTCATTCTTCTAATGTACAACAACTCTCTTTAGGTATAATTACCAAGAGAATTGCCTCTTGTGATTCCCTTATGTAATCCCTGTCTACTAATAAATAGCATCACATGTTGACATGATAAACAGGAATTTGTTCTCTTTTTTCATTAATTTTTTATTGTGAGATTTCAATGTCATAACAAGACAGGAGAAAGAAATGACGTTAGTCTAGTTGTTTGTTACGGAACACAGTTTGTATGTCTTTCGCACCATCGTCATCTCCATGTTAAAGTCCTGCTTGCAAGCCTTCTAGACAAGTGCTAATGCTTGCCCAAATTTGTGCTTTCAGGGCTGCATCAGGTTGTTTACTCTAGCTTGTTAGCCTATGCATGAAAGATAGTGGATCGGAAATTAAATTATACATGAAAATAGAAGCACTTTTACAAATTTGGGAATGATGATTAAGTCAGCAAGGTAAACATGTGCAACAGGAGAAACACAGGGGAAATTGTAGAATCTGAATATTAGAGAAAATCTGTAGATAGGGATTTAAGGAACATGCTGTAGGCTCAGAGGTTCAGTAATTGTATTCATTGTGTTAACAAATAACAATCTCTACTGAACTATTGATAAAATATGTTAAAATAATTTCATCAAACTATGATAGATGCACTCTTATGAAAAATTCTGTGATTAGGCAATTACATGAAACTGATCATGACGTAGTTGAATTTCATTCTGGTTGTTATCTCCCTATTCTAACTTAAGTGGTTGATATATGAATCCAACCTGCCTTATGAATCTTATGGTCTTCACTGCACCAAAATCTGTTTACACTGAAGCTCTGCAATGGCTTAAGTTTATCATAGAATTTAAAATTAAAAGGTATATTACTAGTGAAGGGAGAAGACCTTTATAAGTAATGTACACGACAAATATGTAATTAAAATGTATTCCATAGTGAAGGTAGAAGACCTTTATGAGTATTGTACGTGCCAAAAATGTTATTGCAAGCCCATTAGTAATTGTAGAATTTTGCTGTTTATTGTTCTTGTTTTTGTTTCTCTTATGTTCCTCCTGCTTTTTTGGTGTGTTGAAAAACTAGTTGCAAATTTTGAGGTTATAAGAGAGCATGCACTGTGACTATCTCTTATCTGATTGGTTTATCATATTAGTATTTTTGTTATGTTGTTTCTGTTCTGCAATTACTCTCTCAAATCTGTGGAACGCAGATATTGTTGACAATTGTTATGCTTTGGAACTCATTTTTATCGATCTATATTACAAATTACTTTGGTCATACATTCTTTGATTGGTATTTTCAGATGTTGAAGAAATTAAATAAACAGTTAAATGGTGAGGATTGGAGTTGGAACAATTTGAACACTTTATGCTGGGCAATTGGATCAATATCTGGATCTATGATGGAGGAGCAGGTGTGTGGTTCCAGTTTGAACCATTAATTCATGTAGACATGTATTTTGTATTTTGATCAATATCATTCAATATGTTAGAAATGATGCTGACAAGCTCATTATTCTACATTGTTTCTTAGCTGGTTTCTTATTAGGCATGGTTGTTTTCTTTTTCCTTTTAATGTTTCATCATATGAATGAGAGGAAAATTTTGAGTCGTTATTGACTGTTCAATTGATCTTGTTGCACTTTTGTATTATACTGATGCTGAATTATTCTGTAATTTGACACAGTAATAATTAGCTGACTGTTTTGTAGCTAGATGTCTGTTGGTTGAAAGGCTAGACAATACACACATTCAGCTTGAAAAAAAAGTAGAGTTCATTTTTATTCAAAAGTTGAGCTTTGAATCCATGGTTACAAGTGTGCCATTTTTGACTTTTCCCATTTCTTCTTGTTGGTTATCCTAACCTTGTACTTTTTGCTTTTAATTTGGTATTAACTAGCTAATAAAATATCCATGTAGAACTGTCCTTTCTAATATTTTATATCCTTGCAAATTTTACTATTTTCATTATAAATATTGATTTAATTTCTAATCCGAGGAGTTTACATCTGTTACTGTTTTACCTTTTAGTCTGGAAGGTCGCACAAATAATTATACTTTGTGGAATAAGGTTTAATAGTGAGATAAATTCTGTCATGTCAGAAGGTTTACAAATCCATGAAGGCCTTTAGGGATTGAAAACTTAATTAGAGGACTAAAAAGTTTTAGCTGCCTTGTTAATATTCTCCGTAGGGATACATTAAGTGCACTGTGAAGTTTGAAAATTGGTGAGCAGATGTATGGCTTGAAGGATGCAATAGGCCCTTTGTCGTGATATTATGCAGCGCGTATAACAATACAAAGTGGGGAAAATGATCGCTCTTTGATAAATCACTATGATAGCATAGATGACATGCATAATGTGAGAGAAATATATCTGCCTGGAGATGCTGAGGTTGTGAAAGCACGACCCTTTGAGAAATACTATGCCAGGTGTTTCTGTCCATATGCCTATCTAGAGCTTTGCCTAGCTCTAAATCTTCAGTACCACAGGCCAAGTGGATGTTTTGCAAGATAAATTTTCCTCACAAGCTAGACTCTCTGTCACACTGCACCTAGGAAAAGGAAGAACCCTAATCTTTGAGTGCTCCTCTCTTCCCTTTGGCAAATATGTGGAGGCTTGAGTCAGATTCAAACTCCTCATATTGGAGCTGCTCCTTATTTATAGAGGAGAGGATGCCTCCTCCTATGGGTCCTAAGAGGACTCGACCAAGGAAAGGTAGCGTCCTATCTTGGACGCTCGGCATCCAGAGTCTTGGATAGATTTTGAGTCAAAGGGGAAGAGGGAAGGGGTGTCGGCCCTAGAGGCTGCCCTCTTCTTATGAGGTTGCACAATATGCGGCCCCTGGGGATGCGTTAGAAAGTAGGGGTGCTGGCCCTAGGGCTGCTCCCTCATCTCCTAGCTGCACCCTGTAAAGTGCTATAGCTAGCAGGGGCAGCAGTCACCTACCTTGGTCGGCCACCCCTACTTGGATCTAATCCAAGTGGCCTAAAGTTGACCCAGGTCTAGTCTTACTTGACACAACCTAGCTCAATCCCTATATCAGGACTATTTGCCTGGCCCAATTTCTTCTTCAATTAAATCTAGATCTTTCTTAATCCAATTTGCGAGAGAATAATCAGCTGGAATCTCATTCCAATTGACCTAAAGACAAATGATAGATGCTAGATACATTATGGGTATAGGTCAACCCAGGTTCTCGCTCCTAAATGACCTGCCCTTTAGGTTCTTAGTCACGTCAGCCCCATGGTCCAACATGGGGATATGAATCCTATATCACATTATTGAACTTTTGGGTGAATAGGATGAAATCAGTTGGTTTCTCTATTCTTGCACAAGCTACATCTTGTAATTTAATCCCCTGTCATTCCATTATCCCTGTATGGTCATTGAGTATAACACTATCAGACTCTTAGTCATACTCTTCATGATTCATTAGAATCCTGGATCGTATTAGAGACCCTTTATGAAAACTGTTCATGGGTATCTCTTATGGAATTAATTAATTATTAACTATAATAACTTTGCAAAATGGTTATTTTCAAAATCGTTCAAGTTACTATCCTATCGGGTTTGATATATCTGACTATCTCTATTCTCATGTGAACACTATGCCCAATATGATGGTTTCCATGTTGGACACCCTGACCCTTACTCAAATCCAAATCCATTAAACTACTATGCTTCCTATCAAGGGCAATTCAAGGTGTCATGGCCAATACATGGGTTTGACCACAAATTTACTGGTCTCTAAATACAACAATATCTTTTATCTTTTAGTTCAACGGATCACTTGCAAGCTTGTGCACTTGGTTCACACCTCTACCTTGACAGTGATTTGTGAGATAGATTGCTGATTTTGACCGTTCATTATGATGGGACATCTAGATATTAATACAAGTTCTGATCTAGATGAAGGAAGAACTCTGCCATGACTGTCCACCTTGGCAGCCTTGTAGGTGCGATGCCCAACCTCGCCTATAGTTATGAATAAGTTTCGAGTACATAGGAGTATACAGTCCTTCTTGGTTTATTATAGCCATGATTTCTCAAATATTCTTAGTGTCAAATATGCAGATGGCTTGTAGGGCATATCCCACTTCTAACACCGCTAACATATTAAGCATTCATCTGCTCCACAAGGAGCTATTACTAGAAGTAAGATCGATCTGATGTTTTTTTCATTATAGATGTTGTACTTTGTAGTCTTATTATTCTTAACCATGTATTTTTAATCTTTTAGTTGACTAGACAGCAACATTGTGTCTAGTACATGTTCTGATGCTTGGCATAATATCTTGTGATGAATACCAGGTAATATTGTGCAACAACTTAGAAGACCACATTCTAAGAGATAATGGAGATGGTAGCTAATAGATATTTGTGGAAGCTTCTCGCTCCACAAATCAAAACTAACATATAAATTTTCGGGCAGTAAATTCTAAGTTCTAGTTAAGGATTTTCATATTTGGAACAGTTGTCATATACATTAGTTCACTTTGCCATTTCCAATTTCTCGTTTCTTAATACATTTTCACCTGTTACAAGAGTATAGGAGGTAGCTTTTAAAAATATGTACATAGGATTTTTTATTCGCTCGCAGGAAACAGAAAAGTTGCTTTATCATGGGGGTAATTTTAAGTACTGATGCATTTGAAAGCGTTTGGCATGATAAGTCCTGGCTTTTTGAGTTGTTGGGAACAGCAAAAACTCCATTTTGGTATTAATTGGGGGGGGGGGGTCCCCAGAACCCATTGTTTTTTATTGTAATTTTGGATGTCTAGCAAAATGGTTGGTATTCTATGGTGCCTGGTAATCTATATTGGGAACATTGGTGATGTTAAACTGTAGTTCAGATTCGTTAATGTGGTGTTGTGTATCTGTTCATTGGTGATGTTTAGTAATTACTTTCTGCTCATCTGGGAACAAGTGTAGAGTATGATTTCTTATAAGGATCTAATATCGTAGTATGGTAGTGTAGGCTGAAGTTTTTAATGAATTTCCTTGAAAATTAGTTCCGACAGCTTAGGTTTCTTGTGTACCTTTCACATGCTAGCTAGTTGCTATACTTTTATTTCTAGTAATTCATTTCTCATTTTCTTGTAAATTTGCTTGCCTTCACTTTCATCTGTAGTTTAACTAGTAATTTTTCTTTATATAGTGTACTGAGTGTTTTTATTCCTTGCATGTGATATTTCATATTGTCCATCTTTTACCAATTTTTCAAGTAATTCGTTCTTGATCTTTTGATTCATGTTTGACAGGAAAATAGGTTTCTAGTTCTGGTCATTCGTGATTTACTGAATCTCTGCGAAATCACTAAGGGAAAGGATAATAAAGCTGTTATAGCTAGTAACATCATGTAAGAATCATCAACATTATGGACCATGCATCTTTCACAATTCTACTTTCTTCTCTCTAACTTTATTTTAAATTATCAGGTATGTTGTTGGACAGTATCCGAGGTTTCTAAGAGCTCACTGGAAGTTTCTGAAAACAGTTGTTAACAAGTTGTTTGAGTTTATGCATGAAACACATCCAGGGGTTCAGGTCTATATCCTGTCTCTCTGTCTCTCTGATTTTTTGGACCTCTGATATAATGCTGGTGGTCACCAATCATATAGGATGTTACTGGAAAATAATGTTTGGCTCTCTGACTAGTATGATGATTCTCTGGATAAACTACCATGGTGACTACATTTATGGAAGCCTATGTTTATTATTTATTTATTTTTAGAAAACTGGTTGTTGTATTCGACTCTAGTTTACCAATGAGATATAGTTGCATGAAGATTCAGGAAGGTAGTTAGATTTGCTTAGTTGATGTTGCATCCGATTTATGTCTGATGAAATGTTTACTTGGATTCCTTTCAGAAAGTTGTTCTTTTTTAGTATATCGATTAGGCATTTTTCTGCCTTTTGGATTTAAATTTGTCATGCTATTTACTCAGTATGCTTAGGTTCAGTACTCGATACTCCCATATTAGTTAATAATCAATTGACTAAACAAAATGTGGAGTCCAATTTGATGGTCCTACGTGGCTTGCATGCTGGTGGATTTATTGTCATGGTGGTGAATGAGGTAGCAGAAGGAGATGAGGGTCATGGTCTTATGACACAGTAATTTGCATATTCACAAACATCATGCAATCTTCCAGTCCTACATGCTATGAGTTTGACCCCTCTTATCCTTATATGAAGAAAAGTACCACAAAAAATACATTGCAAACTAAATCTTTGATGGTTCTGGAATTCAACATTCTACTGTCTAATGATTTCGTCGGTTAATGACAAGGTGATGATGGAGCCAATAATTGGTATTTACTAGTAGGGACTAAGTTGGAGAAAGAGCACCATTCTTTAGCGAAAATCTACAGACAGTTTATTCATGCCCAAATCTTAGAAGGACACATCATTTCAAATTAGGTATGGCTAATCACTGGAGTGTACCACATATGCTGCAAGTATTTAGCAAGAAAGGGTGTGAATGGTGAAGATGACCATTAAAATTTGTTTGAATTTATTTTTTAGATATCTCCTTTTGTTTGTTGTTTTAAGGTTCTGGACACTTTTTGTTCATTTTGCAGTTTGTCTTCACTTTTCAGCATTCCATACATTGTGAGCTTTTCAGATGTCAGTTCACTCATCTTTTTGATTTTCTGATGTTTGAACTTTTCTCACCTGCTTTTAATTTCCATCTGTTCAGTACTGGGACCTTTGAATAGTATTACCGATGCTGAATAAAAAAGTTCAGTTAATTAAATTCAGATTTTCTTGCATTTTCTGAGCTTCTATTTAGATAATTTTTGGTGTGGGTTTCAGAGACCTATTTCACGTGGAATTGGTGTTGAGGAGTTCTATTTGAGTTGCATATTGGGTTGGGCAACTTATAAAACATTAAAATTTTGATTTTCAGGTGTTTTAAGTGCATATTGGGTTGGGAACTTCTGTCTCTCTGTGTGTGTGTGTGTGTGTGCGCGTCTCTCTCTCTTCTCTTGATCTCTACTCTTCTCTATTGTTTCTCCAACTTATATTATTCTTGCAGTCTTCTAAACCTTACTTTTCCTTTTATTTTGATCTGAATTTCTGTTAGAAAATATTATGGATAATCATCAATCAGCATATACCATTACGGACCTGTTATTAGGACCCATATCCCGTGCAAAAACCTAAAACAGAATTTTTTGGCTGCCTTGAATTTGCAATTTCTCTGCAATAGGACAGCATGGAGATTTCTTGACTTAAACTCTAATTTATTTGCCATTGGTTCACGAGCGCATTGTAGGCCTTCTCTAATTGGTCATCCATCAATTAACTTGTGTTGTCCTGTCTCTTTGGTTTGCCTGGAAAAAAACACCTGTAGTGAACACTTGAAAATGAGTCTGTGTGATACTTGGTCATGGGTCCACAGGTAAGATTTCTTATAGATTAGAAGGTCCTGACACTAACAATTACCTGCACCTGGGAGTTGTATTTAGGTCCTGACATGGATTTTACCCTTGGAGTTTCCCCCTATATTCCTTTATAAGGTCTTATTTTGGTCCCATGATGACACATCACCATGATGATGTTGGATGCATTTTGCCTGAGGATATCCAGTTTGCTGGCATGAGCAGCAGAATTTCGTAGCCTTTCAGCATGTTTTCCTATCCTTGAGTGAAATTTTATAGCTAGCCAAGTCCTATCGGAGAGAAAAAGAAAGATAAAATGACTAAATAGAATGCTTTGGAGTAGGATGCCTTTTTGGTGAAGGAAATTCTAGATGGACTTTGCGGTGAAATTATAGAGGAAGAAGGAATCTTTTTTGTGGATGGGATTCCTACCGTTGAAGACGCTCCATGGTGAAAATTGTCCCCAAGCTCTCCAAACATGATCTAACAGCCATTTAGTTTCAATCACCATCAAAATCAAGTATGTTTTCTCGCTAGCTTTTACCTACTAAGACCTTTTTTTGCCTAAATATGGAAAAGAGTATGCACCAATTAATTTAATGTTTGTATGACAACATTATTTCTCTGATGTTAATAATACTCAAGTAATAGTTAATTGACATTAAGTTTTAGTTTACGAATTCTTTTTTATTCTTTACAGCAGCATTGGAAGGCTTATTTAATTTCAGAAAGTATACACATTTTTCTAAAAAGCTTTTGATAACTGCCCAAAATCCTTTTTTAAAAAAATGCATACCCTGTGCATGTTATGATTGTGCGCTGCTTTCTTTTTGCATTTTTTATGCATCTTTTTTTTCATTTGCTTATTGTGGTTTATCATACCTTTAGATTGCTTTTTTGGGTGATAATCTAATTTTCTAGGCAGTCGTCCATGTTTTACTCATCTATTCTATTGTTTTACATGTATTATTTTATGTCTATGCAGAGATAGTTGAGAGTTTATGTGTAGACTGCCTTCTTTGATTTTGAGTTTGGCATGGGGCCATTATTGTGTTGTGTACTTGTTCATACTTCATTTCAATATCAATATCATTATTTTCATTTCAGGATATGGCATGTGATACTTTCTTGAAAATTGTTCAGAAATGCAAGCGTAAATTTGTAATCACACAGGTATTGCATACAGCCTTACTTGAAGTTTGATATTTATATAAAACTAATTATCTATTATTGATGAGAAGTAGATTGCTAAACTACTTATCATAGTTGAACCTATGTTCCAAATGATGCACTAGAACTAATGGGAATAATCAATGCAATGACATTGATAATCATTTTTCATGACCATCTTTCTCTTATTAAATGACATTGATTGGGATTGTCTGGGAGTGATAAAACATGGGAATATTTATAGTTATATGCCGGGCCATATTTCAAAGATTTAAAAGTTTTGATTAGTTGACCTAGTTCTCATTCACTGAATAAGCCTGTGATATAAAATCAAAAATAAACTATTCATCAATTATTTAATGTTTCGGGTAGTGTATGGATTTCATAATAATTCATGCCATGTACATGAAATTATCAGTCAAGGAAACTGTTTATTTTACCAAGATGTCTTGTAATTTGTAAAATTTACACTTGACTCCAAATGAATATTCGTAAACATAATAACATATTGTTGTCTTAGCTCAAGTGGTAGAGATTGCCTGTTTCCGAGCTGTGTTAGTTGTTCCTGTGTGGGTATCTCCGGTTCAGGGTCTTGAATGAAAATACTTTCTATGGATGTTTGTTTAACATGTAAGCCTAAGTTATTACAAGTTTAGCAATATATTTGACTGTTCCTTGTCCAATCTGACATATCTCTCGTCATTATATCAACATCCCTTTTTTTTTTATAGAAGGAAAATTATTATTTATAATACATGCTTTTGTTTATAGAAGGAAAATTATTATTTATAATACATGCTTTTGTTTATAGAAGGAAAATTATTATTCATAATACATGTTTTCATAAATACATTATGTAACTATGTGTTTTATATATGTGTGTATGTGTTCATGTTTGTTTCCACATACACACATGTACGTGCACACACACACCTGCACATCAATAGTTACATAATGTAGTTGATGGCAATCCCTAATCTTGTACTTTCTACCTTTTTGTCTTGCCTTGCTGTATTGGACTTATCATTTTTTTTTCTTGGTAAGTAATTCTGCAGGAACCTACTTTCATTTGATCAGTATCTGTTGTAATTATGTGGCTATTTTACCTCAGGTAGGGGAGAATGAGCCTTTTGTTTCTGAACTTCTATCTGGCCTTCCAAATACAATTGCAGATCTTGAGCCTCATCAAATTCATTCATTCTATGAATCGGTAGGATTAAGCAAAATCCACTATCGTAGCAAATTATATATTTATTTTCTTTACTTTTCACCATATGTCTGATTGTAAAATGCATTGTTTGTTATTACTTTGTCTACCTGTAGGTTAGCCATATGATACATGCAGAATCTGATCCTGCAAAGAGGGATGAGTATTTGAGAAGGTTAATGGACCTTCCAAATCAGGCAAGTGATTTAGCTTAACACATAGACCTGACTTTGAGTTTTGACCATGATAGTCTAGTTTCTTTAAAAACTGTATATCTTGTCTAGGCTCTTTCTTTTATTGATGATTTCAACTTTTGACCTTCTGATGTTCTATGATGGGTATGCAAAATTATGTTCCAGAAATGGGCAGAAATTATTGGACAAGCAAGCCAAAGTGTTGATGTTCTGAAGGATCAAGATGTTATCAGAACTGTTCTTAATATATTACAGGTATATCTGTTTTGCTTTGATTAGGGCACTTTGTCTAAACTTGTGTAATACACCTCAACATGTTCTTTGAAAATGCATGATGCGTCTACTGTTGCTTGATTGTATATATTACATTGAAGATTCTAAATGCTGTAAATCAGACTGTTGACCGTACCAGTATATTTAAGTATCTGATGAAATTGAAACTGATGGAGTAACACTTATGTTTTAAATCTGAAGTTTTAATACATTCAATATCCAAGATATATAATGTTGAAATCTTGTTTTGAAAGTATTTCTAGTTTGCATTGCACATTTTTAACTTTCTTTAACGAAGCTTTCGCAAATTAAATGAGAGTAACACAACCTTTTGATGCTTGACAGACAAACACTAGTGCTGCTAGTTCTCTTGGGTCATTTTTCTTTTCACAAATATCCTTGATATTCTTGGACATGCTAAGTGTATACAGGTATGGTATTTAGTTCACATCTTTCAGTGACTTCAGACTTTTTGGCCGAGAAATAGTTCATTTCTTAATATTTTATTAACTTGTTCTTTGTTTATTTTTATTTTTTCCTTAACAGAATGTACAGTGAGCTTATATCTAATAGTATAGCTGAAGGGGGGCCCTTCGCTTCAAGAACATCCTATGTAAAGCTTCTTCGGTGAGGCATCAAAGTGGCAACTATGCTTCATCATGTTGCATTTCACAATTTTCTCATTATTAAGACTTCTAGGAATAATTTTACCATTACTAATTTATTGTGATAATATCAGATCTGTTAAGCGAGAGACTCTCAAGCTGATCGAGACATTTTTGGACAAGGCTGAAGACCAACCACAAATTGGAAAGCAGTTTGTGCCACCAATGATGGATCCTATACTTGGTGACTATGCAAGAAATTTGCCTGATGCTAGGGAATCTGAAGTGTTGTCATTATTCGCCACAATTATAAACAAGTATGCTTTACAGTGCATTTTTCTTTTATTTGCTGCTTACTCTGGTATAAGAAATATGTAATATTAATTTTTATTCTTATCTTGGCTACCCTGTTTACATAGAGTTGACTCAGGAGTGAGTTGTGAAAGAATGTAAATCAGAAAGAAAACTGATTTCCTCTTATCTTAACCTAAAACTCCAGTCTCTTACTTTTAACTATTGAATGATTCAAAAAATTGGAAGAGTTGTTTTCTCATTTCATTATTAGGACAGTTTGGCTTAGTGTTCAATTTATACGTCCACATTTACGCATTTGATTGTGTTAAGAGAGGTTACTTTTCTTTTAACCAAGCCAGAGGTTACTTGAGGTTATTTTTTTGTACTTAAAGCTTTTGTATTTTATATTAAAAAATAGTTTCAATTTTCATTGGAGGAATTAGTTGAATTAATTTCAGCTTCCAGACTTCATATCTCTCTAAATTCACAAATTCAGAGATCTATTGAGTTCTTCAGACAAACTCCCAAACTAGCATAAATACCAATGCGATTGATTATAGGAGTCTCATAATCTTAGGATATCCAAACTATGGCTTTCTGATGGTAATTTTACTGAAAAATAGATCTTGTAATTTAACTTGAGGTATTTTAATGTATTTATTTGTATATATGATTTCAGAAACAATTAACAAAAAATAAATCATATGGTCAATGAAATTCCTAATGAAACAATTAATTTCAGTTGTCTGCAACTTCAGAAACAATTGACAATAAAAAATTGTAAGTTCAATGAACATATTCAAAAACGTCAAATTTTTATCTTGTGGAGAAGATGGAGGAATTAGAAGGAGAAGGATAAGAAGAGGGAGTAGTGGAAAGACAAAAGAGAGGGGGAGATAGTCACTCAATTACATATTTGAAGCTCAAGTCCCATATTAACAAATCAAATTCAGCAAAGTAAAGGTAGGGTGTGCTCTGGGTGAGCGATTGCATCAAACTTCGTGCGCTCTCAAAGCTTCGATTAACCGCTGGTATGCGTGGTGAATGGGTGCCCAAAGAAGGAAAGCATCGGGGGGCTCCTTCGCCGGTGAGAGCCGGAGTCCGCCACTTCATGTCGAGAAGAGGCCGAGTCGATTGAGGATGGTGGGGTGGACATCCCACCGAATCTCGGAGGAGGTGGTGGAGAACCTCTGGAGACACTTCGCAGAGGCTCTCGAGTTGTTGGAGCGGATCGAGGCGATAAGGCAGTCGTGGGAGAAGGTTGCAGTGACTGCTCGGAGCTTAGGCTAGCGAGTTCCGGCTGATTTGGTGGCCCAGGAGGTGATGGTGCAGGGGGAACTTCAATACGAGGTGGAAGCTTTCCCTCCGGCCAAAGACCATATTGTCATCAGGTTTAGATCAGAGGAGGATTGGGATGGTGCTTTTAGGCGGCCCTTCGGTGGTGGCAGGCTAGCTGATGACAATGGAGCCTTAGGTTCCAAACTTTGTTTTGAGAACAGATGTCGTCAAATCGGTGGTGTGGCTGAGGCTGCCGAAGCTTCGTCTGGAGTATCGGGAGAAGGCTTCTATCTTGCAAATAGCTACAGATAGCTACAGCTGTCGGCCGACCACTGGCCATGGATAGCTTCGCTGACCAACTGAAGAAACTGGGTTACATAAGGGTGAAAGTGGCTATTGATGCCACTGAACCTTTGGAGTCTGGAATCCAAATCAAGGGGAGAGCTAGGGTTTTCTGGCAGCCCTTTGTCTATGAAAGTGTTGTATTCTTCTATTGATGCGGGCAAATTGGACACAACGATGATGAGTGCAAGTTTTTGGTGCTGGAGCCGCAGATGGAGGTGGGTGACCCCTTGGATTGGAAAAGCTCCCCGACGCCAATGGTGTTGAAGGTGGCTGATAACTCGGGGGGATAGAGGCGGCCATGATACCAACACGAAAGAGCAAGATCAGCAATTTGTTTTGGGCCCCTGGCTTGCGACGGCAAGGATCCGGCCGCCGAGGGCGGCCAAGGGGACACCGAGGGAGAAGATGGTAGAGTCAACTCCAGAGTCATCTAGATTGGGCTTCTCGTCATCTTGGCCGAACTCACCGCAAAATCGGTAGAGCTCAATCGGCTCAGCACCGAACTCATACTAGTGGCAAAAGCCAGCAAAAGTTGCATGCCGTTGATCTCCTCCGAATGACCACACGATCAAAGGAAGCGGGTAGCAAGGGTCGAGCCTGACCTAGACCAGAATTAGATATGTATGGTTTTGACCTCTTGAGGGATTTGGGTTCGACCAAGGAGACCGGAGGGGCCGGGTTGGTGGAAGAGGTGTGCGGCCTAGAGATTGTCATAGTGGAAGCAGGCTTGTGCTGTCCTAGTCTCCAGCGTCAGGGGGCACGAACAAGGGCCTGCTTGTAGTGGGCTCGAGCTCAGTGGTTGATCAAATTGGGAGCGACGAAGGGTACTGAATCTTTTGGGTCTATTGGGCTGAGCACTGGTGAGGGCTTGACGGAGGGCCTTGGGGCAATTTCTCCTTCATCTCGGGCGCCGAGGAAGGATATAGTGTTCGGCGATCAGCTGCGGCAACGTCCTCTCTGTCCTGTGGCGCTGGGAGGTGGTTCGTCTGAACGGAAGGAGCGAGCTAGGGTGGTCTTCGCCCCTTCCGACAGCGAGAATAGGTGCTCAGGGATGGAGGAGTCAGCTATGGTGCCAACCAATGATAGTGAGCCGGATAGCGAGTTGGCGGCAAGAGGGGAAGAGGCTAATCGGGAGCTCTAGTGCCAGCCTTCCTCCAGTGAATTTGGGGAGCATGCCTTGGCAGTGTTGAGGGTGTTGAATGGTATGAACTGGAGCAATTTATACTACTTTCATACAAAAAATAATTTTATAATTAACTAAAAATGGAGTCCTTGTTTCTCAAACTTCTCTCCTATCATGACTCTATTAGTGAAGCTATTTACAGGCCAGTCCACACATTGGGTTATGCTTCCGGCTAGGATTTTGTAGTTCTTGGATTAACTCAACCTAGTTGTAGCTCACTATCAGCCATACACACACACACACACACATATATATATTGACCTTCCTAACTCAACCCTTATAACAAATTTGGCATAGAGAATATAAAAATAAATAATTCCTAAAATATAATTTTTTTAGGTTGCATCACTTCCATGTTTATGTAAGTTTTGTATCATCATTCTTGAAGGGGTATCACCATAAATTGCATGATAAAGGATGAATTTATGCATTTGTTTGATTTGTGTGTCATTCTCTAATTGCCTTTTTTGTTTAAAATTTGGTAGTAACACAATGTATGCCGTAATAGTCATTTATGTGTCTCACTCTTTGTTGATAGATATAAAAGCCTAATGATGGAAGATGTCCCCCGAATATTTGAAGCAGTTTTTCAATGCACTCTTGAGGTGAGAGTTAGCATATTAAGATAGAAATGTCTTTTTGTTGTTTAGGTTTCTGACAAATAATGTTACCACTTTCTGTATTTTCTGCAGATGATTACAAAGAACTTTGAAGATTATCCCGAGCATCGTCTCAAGTTCTTTTCTTTATTACGTGCAATTGCTACACACTGTTTTCATGCTTTAATCCAGTTATCAAGTCAGGTTGGTGTCCATATTTTCTTAAGTAGCTTCCACATTGCTTAATCAATGCAAGTGCCATGTTTTGGATACAATTCTTATTAGTTGCCCGTCTTGTCCGCCACTCTTGCTTGATGCAGCAACTGAAGCTTGTCATGGATTCTATCATCTGGGCTTTCCGACATACTGAAAGGAATATTGCTGAGACTGGCCTTAATCTCTTGCTGGAAATGCTAAAAAACTTTCAGGTTGGATTCATTTCCACCCATTTTGGCTGTCCATCATTTGGCTGAATGAAGTTAACTCACCGTGTGTATATGGTGTATTGACAGGTTTCAGAATTTTGCAATCAATTTCATAGGACTTACTTCTTAACAATTGAGCAAGAAATATTTGCTGTCTTGACAGACACATTTCATAAACCTGGTTTCAAGCTGCATGTTTTAATACTTCAACATCTGTTTTGCCTGGTAATTAGCAAACTAATGCTTTGCAGCTTCTGATCTTGCTGTTCCTTTGTATTAACTTAATCTATTGTTGCCATTTCAGTTAGATTCTGGTTCATTAACAGAGCCCTTGTGGGATGCCTCGGCAGTTCCTATTCCATGCCCTAGTAACACAGTATTTATCCGTGATTACACCATAAAACTACTAGGGACATCTTTTCCAAATTTGACGCTGGCAGAGGTAAGAGATCCATGTTCTAGTTTTCATTATTCTGTTCTCTTTTAGTTATCTGAGTATTAAGTTTTCTGCAGGTAACTCGGTTTGTTGATGGGCTGTTTGAGTCAAGAAATGATCTCCATATATTTAAAAACCACACCCGAGACTTTCTTATACAATCAAAAGAATTCTCAGCTCAGGTAATGTGATGACTAATGATGCTATATGCTTTTCTTGCACTGCTCAAGTGAGCAGTAAGTGTGCTGTTCGCATGTCTGTTCAGGTAGTAGCTTCTCCCAGGGCTTAACCATGCCAAACCTGATCAGAGAAAAACATGGAGGCCTTTATCAAACTATTTACTAAACATTGTGAATAAAATCAGATATGTATTTAGCATTATACTTTTGGTGTTTTAATGTTTTGTTTGCTGGTTTTTTTGTGATGATTAAAAATGTACTGAAATTTAGTTATCTATTTTGGTTGTGTAGATTCTCAGATTTAGAATATTAAGTATCATTATATTGAGTAGATAAATTTGCAAGTAATGGGTGGTGACTAATTTGTTAAATGAGGAATAATCTAAAGTATTATTCAAAGCAGTAAAAGAGAGCTACTAAGATTGTTTGTAATACAGATAACCTTCCATCTGCATCCACTGTTTGAAATTTGACGGTATCTCTTCAAAAAATTTATGAGGCGCCTTCTGTTTTGACCTTCCAAAAACATGTCATTATTTTTATACTTAAGTTAAAATGCAGATTTAGAAAACTGCAACTTGTTTTGGACTATAAATGTTTTACCAATATCTTATCCTGTCCTTAGTTCAAAACTGGTGAAGTATTACTAGATCCTAATAGGAGTGTATACATATTTGCAGGTGTGAATTCAGGAGTTTTTCTTTGGGTTTTCCTAGGAGCATATTACTAGAACTGTTTAAAGCCTACTTAAAAAATGCAATGCTTACAATAAGACAACAAGGGCTTAATTGAGATGTGTTTAATGCTCTTTTATGTGTGTGCACATGCACACAAGGTTGCTAGCGCATATGATTACTGATTTCAATTTAATCAATGATTGTTTATTCCGTTCTTATTTATTCCACCATCTGATAAGATAATTGGGATTTATCATTTGCATGTTTAGTTGAGCCTATTGTATTAAATGCTAAGAAAATAATCAGATAACATCTGAAAAAAAAATGCTTTGTGCTTTTATTAAGGAGGAATAATGCTAACACAAAAGTTGTTTTGCTTTTTGGCCTTGCCAAATTTATAGACAGATTACTCTCTAACTGTTCATTTTGTCTGCATGTGTATCTGTATGCATGCTTCATGTGTGCACGCATGCACGTGCTTGCACATAAACATGCACAGACACAGAAACACACATATATAGAAAAAACTAAGAATGAATTAAAGATACAAGCAACTAATTGATGTAGTCAAAAACTAGAAAGTAGATTGGAGAAGACACTGTATCTCCCCATCTGCCTTCCTCATACCTAGCCTAGTTTGCCTGGATGGACTATGAATAGCGTTTGTTTGCACTACAGGACAAATGTAAGAGATTGAAAGAAATAAGGAGCAGTGTGCAGTGCCAGGCAGGGCATGGAGATTTAGATTGAAAAGAGAACGTGCAAGAGAACAGCTGAGATTGAAAGCAAAATAGGTGTGGGACGATGGTTGAGATTGAGAGGGAGCATTAAAAGTCTCTATGCACAGCCAGTGTGATATGGAGGGATTAAAAGTTCCTTTTATGATAGAATTTAAGGCAATTAAATTTATTTTATGATTTGTTATGGATCTGTTATGGGAAACCAGCTATTGTTGCTGGATCTCTCTCTCTCTCTCTCTCAGAAGCAAGGGGCATTTGAGATAATTGACCAGTCAAGGTCCACATTTAAGAGGGGTGTGGGTGGGGGAAGTGAGGTGCTCTTTTTTTTTGTTCTGTTATGTCAATGTGTGGGGAGGCATGGAGGGCTTGGGAGGGAGGGATTGGTGGTGTGCAATAGGAGGGAAATCACTTCCCCTTGGATACCAAATATTCGAAGTTTATTGGGCGGGGCCTCCCCACAAACACCCCACCCCCTGCATGTTCGGTCCTCCAGAACCTATAATTTGGTGGTTATGCGGTTGTCTAATGTATATCTATGTTCCTTCCTGTTTAAGTATGCACTGCAATAAGTAATCTTGGTTTCTTATCAAGAACTGACGTTTACAAAATGACATCTACTCATTGAGATATTTTACTCATGGGAGCATATTTTGATTTTCTCAATGGCTTCAAATTTCTCTCAATAATTAGCATCTGAACTTATGGTTTTGATGCCTTGTAATGATTACAACACTATAAATGACTTTAATTTATGGGCAGTTTAATGCTTTCCTGTAATGTGGTATGCAAAACTATTAGAATTCCATGCTTCTTTTTGGTCACCTATCACTTTCATACATATGCATAACAAACCTTTGACTATTTAAAATATGTATACATTCATGTGCTCGATAGATGTCTATCCATGTTTTCTGTATTTTGATTATTGGACCTTGCCATGTCCTACACCCATATCCAAGTCACCTTGCTATATATATATATATATTGTAACACTTGATAATTGTACATAAAATTGTTATTTGACTACTCAAACTTGGGCTAACTACACATTTTTTCTTTAGATTTAGATTGTCTCCTCAAGAGTTAAATAGAACTTTGCTTATTGACAACTTAGGCCGGTTAAAATTTGACTTTAGGGTTGTGGATTTTTTGCTTTGATGATTATTGGACCTTGCCATGTCCTACACCCATATCCAAGTCACCTTGCTATATATATATATATTGTAACACTTGATAATTGTACATAAAATTGTTATTTGACTACTCAAACTTGGGCTAACTACACATTTTTTCTTTAGATTTAGATTGTCTCCTCAAGAGTTAAATAGAACTTTGCTTATTGACAACTTAGGCCGGTTAAAATTTGACTTTTGGGTTGTGGATTTTTTGCTTTGATGATTATTGGACCTTGCCATGTCCTACACCCATATCCAAGTCACCTTGCTATCTATCTATATATATATATATATATATATATATATATATATAACTTGATAATTGTACATAAAATTGTTATTTGACTACTCAAACTTGGGCTAACTGCCCATTTTTTCTTTAGATTTAGCTTATCTCCTCAAGAGTTGAATAGAACTTTGCTTATTGACAACTTAGGCTGGTTAAAATTTGACTCTGGGGTTGTGGATTTTTTGCTTTGATATTCTTGAGGATGATGCTGATTAGCTCTGCAGGTCAGCAGAAAACAAAGTTTTGCAGCTCATTTCCTGTTAAATGGGGCTTTGAGATGCATGAAAGCTTCTTTGTGATTAGTGCTTTTTTTTCATGGTCTTGAATGCTTAATCCACTTTGTATGGCATGCATGGCGGATGCAAACCGTTGGGGAGGATAGTGGGGTACCGGTGCAGTTTGTTTTTCCCCTCGTGATATGGTTATTAAGTTGGAATTCTCCAATCACATCCGCATATAATAATATATTTTCATAGCTGGTTTGGAATTCTCCAAGCTTGGGACAAATTAAATATCAGCTTTGACCTTGTAGCTGTGTCTAATGCTTTCTACCTTTACATGCAGGACAATAAAGATCTTTATGCAGAAGAAGCAGCTGCCCAAAGAGAAAGGGAACGGCAACGTATGCTCACCATTCCAGGGCTCATTGCCCCTAGCGAGTTGCAAGACGAGATGGTGGATTCATAGTGTTGATACATACATGGCTGTGATATTTCTGCAGTTTCTTCAATCTCTGTATGGTGCTTTAAATAATTTTTCCAAATTCTCCATCGAGTGGATTGGAGAAGACCCAGTTTTCTTTCTCTGATATTTTTTATATGGTCAGAGAAAGAAAGGAGAGATACTGGTCTGTTGCAGCACTCTTCAAAATGCTGGTTATAATTGGAGAATGGTGTTGATGCCAGCTGAAGTAGCAGCAGTTTTTATGCGAGTTAATTTTTTCAAATATAGGGTTTAAATTGTTGGTTTCAGCAATTGGTGTCGGGATGATTGTTTCTACTTTTACCTATTGAGGGTTCAAGTGGCTTATGTATTTTGACATTTTCAGGCTTGTGAAAAGGTTTTACGTTCTCGTTCAACTGCCTGTGTCTTACTGAGTGGTGGTTTATCCTTATTTTGTTTCCACAGCACAACTATTTTTTTTTTTATTTCACTTTACTGTGATAAACAGACATCTTTGCTTCCGTGGTTCATGGAATAGATTTTTTTTTTAACAGCAATTGTTTTTTGCTCTCCACCTCTTTGGTTCCGTGGTTTTGTCAGGGGACTTGGAAGCAAAGGTGTATCATAATAATGTTTGTTAGAGGGATGCAAGGGAACCTGGAATATTGTGATATGAGCAACAGAATAAATTTCGGAAGCGGATTTGAAATGTGTGGTAGAATCATTCGAAAAATCACGAGGGCTGCCGAAAGAAGCATGACTAATGCTTAATGCTGGATTGTTTTATTAAAAGTTTATAGAGAAAACTCGATAATGGTGTTTCAATTCTTATTCCTAACCATGCTTAGAAATTCTGTGAATGTAATTCCTGGAAAGTATAAAAAAATTAATTGCAAGGCCCATCCCATCAGTGTTACTGTTCTCCGATGAGTTACGACTTGAACATCAAATTTGATTCTCTTTTCCTCTAGGCCTGTCATATTTGTACCTTGTTGACTTATGTTATATTCCTCCAAGCCTGAGGGAAGCACACTCGGAAAAGTGAAGCTGCCAGGTGGTTGATGTGTGTTAAATTACAGGTTTATTAAAATTCAATGTGGACCTTATATCCAACATATAAAATGCAGGTTGCTGCCCGTCGTTTGTCATCTTGCAGCTTATCTAACTAGTGAATTTAGCTTGTAACCTAGGTCCTTAGAAAGGTCTAAAAGGAGACCATCCTAAAACCTAGAGGTACTGTAAATTCCTGAAAGTGTACCATGTCATTTTGTTGTATATAAATTCCTTAAGTAAACTACAAGAAAATAAGGAAATGTTTTGATTAGGTAAGTATACAAGCCAAGCTCATCCCGTCTTAATTATCCACTTAATGTAGAAACTCGATTGACGCATTCACTCTATTGGAAATGCTAGTGAAATTTGAAGAGCCACACCCCTGTTTCTCCTCTTGGAGCGTTCACCCCATCGACCTCCGTACTCTGCTTAAGCATTAGAAACAGAGCCGTTCGAAGGACTAAGTGTAGAATAGAGAGGATTCTCGTTTCTGAAACCGCCACAACTGGTTCATCAGCAGATCTAGATCTATTTGATGTGAGTACTTCTCTGGATCTATTTCGCGACCTCTCTTTTCTTCCTGTGTATCCTTTTTAGCGATATCTGGTAGATTTTCCCCTTCTTTCTCCTCGTTTCATGAAATTTGATTGTATCGTTGTACCATTGTTGAATTATCTGCATTGATTCGGGATTCTAGGAATCCATCGACGTATGCAAATTTTAGTCTGGAGACTGTTGGTTTCTGTAATTGGAGAGGGGGAAAAGTAACCGGATTTGATTGATACATATTTAGTGATAATTTACTGGGTGAATCGAACCCTAGAGGTCCCTTAAGAGTGTTCTGGATTTTGGAGAATTTTTTGGAGCCTGGGTTTTTCTTTTTCGTCTTCTGTAAATTGAGGTTTTCAACGGATTTTTGCAGATTTTTTAGGGTTTTCCAAAAGAAATCCGAGAGCTATCAATCTAAGCCGAAAGATCTTCACTTGGTGAGCGATTCGCTGATTTTGCTGTTAACAAGTTGGAGATCCGTAGCTTCTTCCATGGAGATGCATCTCAAAGACCTCTTTGCCCGTTTCCAAGAGCAGTTTGGCTCTGGCCCGGGCCTCGGCCCGAGCTCCGGGACCTGCCTCCTAAATGTAGAAGGAATTGCCCCAGCCTTTATCATATCCCTCTTCCGCGCCTCCGCCGCTCTCTACCGTACTGACCCATGGAAGAGGCTGCGACCTGGCCATCTCTTCGGTATCCGAATTGGCAAGGACGCCGACTGGTCCAACAAGAAGCAACTATTCCCTTGCGCCCAGTTTATTGGTGGCGATGGAGGAGACCTCGGCTTCCACTTGTTCAAATCCGAGCAGGATGCTCAGAAGATGACAGGCGTAAGGGAGACGATTCGGGTCCCTAATGTGGAGCTCCTGAGGGTCATCTTTCAACCAGAATCCCTCTTGTTCCCCTCAAACAAGAGGATGGTTCGGTCCTTATCGTTGGAGGCCTCCGGACCTGGTCGGTTTCCCGTCGTAGATGTCGCTCGCTGCACTTCAACAGGTGGGTTGCGGTTTCGCAACCCCACGCTTGAGGAGCTCCGCTATGTCTTTGCGTTCACGAAGGCTGTTGCCCTAGTGCATCCTCTGCTCGAGTGGGCAAATGATGGAGCTGCAAGAAGAGGAAGGCTGATGAGCTTCGAGCCCTTTATTGAGACAGTTGACGTGCAGTGGCCTCCTGAAGTTGCCAAGGTTGGAGACCTCGTAGCAGTCACCATCTCGCATCCACCTGGTCAGGTTTATGTGGAGAAGAAGCTTGTTTCAACTCCACCAAAGTACGCCGAGCCACCGCCGAAGGAAGAGCTTCCACCAGTGGAAGCATCGGCTAATTGGACTGCTCTAAGAAAGTGTGCAATGTGTGAGAAGGAAGTCCATGGAGATCAGTCTTTGTTCTGCGGCCGGTGTCGTGCAGTAGTTTATTGTGGCCCGGTATGCCAGAAGCAGCACTGGAAGGAAACTCACAAAAGTATATGTGGACTCTACCAAGCAATGATGGAAAGGGAGGAAGAGTTGGCTCTGAAGATATTTATTTTCCCTTGCTTCGTCGATCACCCCTGTAAATGGCTCGAGTCGATGGGTCTCCATCAGAAAGGGATGTGGAGAAGGAAGTGCAGCTGCTATTCTCATTGCCCATTTGGTCTTCTCCCTTTGAAGGCCAGTGGAATCTTTGAGTCATGGGGAGGTTTGAGTGATGGGGAGTACCCTCCTGATTCGGCATTCCCAAACTGTTTGAATGGAGCTTCCAATCCTATCCTGCTATCAGGCTGGTCCGAGTACTACAGTCTCCGCGCCCTCCCGATGACAAGCCCGGTTGCTGCCATATTATCCCATCCTCTGACAGTTTATCACATACTAACTGCCCTTGTTATGAGCTCCAAGAACAGACTTATAAAGGGAAAAGAAGTGATTGTGCATTACCTTGGCCCTGCAGGGGAGCTAGACTGGATGCCTGCTTTCTTAGAGATCACCCATTTGCTGAATGGATCAGGTAACATGCAGATAGTCATGATTGGGCCAGAGGTTCCAAGTAATCTATCAGGGACGGTGTCAGGGATCAGTGGTAGATTGAGAGTGAACTTGGTGAGAGGCATCTATCAGGAACAGGCCTCGTACCTTTCGTCGCCTCATGCTGTCATTGCTCTGAACTGTGGGTTGGAGAGCTATGGGAGCTGGGGTGGTGCTCTTGAGTTGATTAAGTCGATGAATGTGCCAGCTTTCTTCACAGAAAGGTCTGAAATCTCGTGTGCAAATGCTAAGCAGGTGCTTCGAGGAGCTGGGCTGCATGTCGCTCATCCTGTGACGCCGAACCCTTTTCGTTCGCCGCTGCAAGATCAGATACCTTCCAGTAATGTACCCTCATTCAGCAATGGTTTTGTTTTTGGGGTGAATACGTGAAAAGCAGCCCATGGCACGAGAAGGTTTCTACAGGGTGTCTTCATAATTCACCTGATTTGTCTGCTTGTTTGAACCTTAATCCCAGGGAGTTTGAAGTTGGAGAGCCAAGGCGCCAAACTTTTCTTTATGCTTTCATAGCATGCGTCCAACTTTAGTGAGGTTGTGGACTACTAAGATTTTGTGCTGTTGATAATTGATATTGCGATATCATGAACCTATTTACATAATGTTAGAACATTTTGTTTTCCTTTCTGGTGATCAATCAGTGACCGCCGCTTCTTGATGTTGATTCTATTATGTTAAAATTTGTCATGGTCAGCTTTGAGTGCTGCATCATGAAAACTAGTTAATTTTGACTGAACATAAAGTTTGGATCATGATCCAGAGAAATCTGGTTTTCTGATGTCTGATGTCTGATGTCGGCCGTATTGAACTGTCATCAACATCGAACTTACAGATCCAAAATTCTGTAGGCGGTGGAGGAATTGTTGATTAAATCACTTTCCTTTGCAGCTTAATATATATTATTGAAGCTCCTACACAACTGTTGAGGGTACGTATCCTTTCAGATTCTACTGGATGTTGTCAAATGGACATCTAAAATTTGAGTTTTTTTTGCATGAATATTTTTTTAAAAATCAAATTTGAGTGAATACGCTCTTTTCTTTTTTATATATTTTTAAATAGGGAAAAGAAAATTCTTGACTGAAATTTATTAGAAAAAATTACACTAACTCTCCCCATGTCTGAGGTAATTATACAGTCCCACCAAACATTTCAGAAATATATATTTCACTACTTGATTTTTGCCATGTGCATAAAATATAACATCCTACCATTATCTTTATTTTAAATAAGTAAATACCATGCTGACGTCATTACTATCTGATCCATTTGAATCTTACAACATCTCATATTCTTTATTTTTATTTTGTATTTTTATTCCTTCTGTTATTTGATTTTTTTTTCAAACTTCAAATTTTTATGTTTGGCCAAATTATTTCTAACTACCGAACTTGCGATGGTGGTTACAATTCAGCCACAGGAGAATGCATATTAAAATTCTAGATATCTATATATAATTTCTCAGGTTTGGGCTTTAAAAATCCAACTACGATACATGGCTATCTATGGCTATTCGAATGTATAGCTGGAAGCGAGCAATGCCCTATCTCAATTCTCAAAGCTCAAATATGATAAATTATATACAAATATCTTGGTCTTAATAAATATACTCCTTTGGTCGAGTTCTAATCACCGTCAAAAGTTCGATATTTGGAAATAGTTTGGCCAAACATAAGTTTTCAAGTTTAAAATTTTAAATAATAAAAAAATAACGAAAAAAAAATATAAAATATGTAAAACTCAAGCAAGGTGGAGGACGTGAATGCGCTCGAGTGTCCCAGGCGTCGAAAGCCATGTTCATAATCGCGCTCTGCGAGACCTTCCCCAGCTACTGAGCCACGGTGCTATTCGTCCAGAAGATGGGATGATATCTAATTTAGCTAATCGGATTCTTCCTGATGTCGGTGTTCATGGGGACAATGGGGATCAAGCATGACTACCTCAAGGACAAGAACCGCATGCTGTTTGCTACACGCTGCGGCGTGACGTCTTTCTTCGCTAATTTTGGGCCGAAAAGCACGAAGTCCGCCGGTCCCGACACGGGTGCGGTTGTGTGCCATGATGCACCACGCACAGTGGCAGGGAAGGACTGGGCCGATCAACGGGGCGCGTTCGTCGTGCAGAGCTCCACCATGATCCCTGCGACCTGGTTGACGAGCTTGTGGCGATGAAGAACGACCGAATCGATGAATCTTTTTTGTATTTTTTAAACTGAGAAGGAAAAAAAAACGAGGTAGACCAAAGCTCAGCTTGAAATCCAAATAAGCTAGAGATATATCTTATATATCTTATAGAATACGTATAATACATATAATATAATATTAGAGTTACAGATACTGTAGACATAAAAATAGGAAAAATTATTTTACCACCTGATGAAAAAATAACTTACTCCTCTTCCAGATAGAGATAAAACCTTCCTCCCATTTTATAAGTGCTATCCATAGGAAAATTACTTACCTACCTAAAAAAGTATAAGAATATAGATAACTTGATCGATGAAAAAAAAATAAATTTCCCACTATTTAGCCACCCAAGAACGGCCCGAAGGATAATCTGAAACCAGTCATAACTGATTGGACGGATGCAGGATGCATATAGCGGACCCGTAATTCCGCTTCACAATAAGACCATCACATCATGTCCCCAAAATTTGCCTCCAAATCAAGGCTCCAGCACATCGTTGCACGGGGAATACCACATCTTTCACACGAGCAAATGACGACCACTTCGTCTCACATTTTTATGCCGAAACTGATCATGCATCAGTCACCATCTTATCCAGGGAGGAAGCATTAGAGTCATTTTAAGCTGCTGGGTCCTGCCACATCCCAGAATAAACTACCAAAAACATGTTCCTGGAGGGAGAGCTCAAGAAGCAAACCAAAAAACAAAAAAGAGACAACATATCTGCAGCAGTTGCATCCAGAAATACCATATGTCCAGAAAGAAAGACACACACTAAACGACCAGCAGCGGCAATACAGTTCCCATGCACTAGCCTCATTTTGGAGTATCATGACAGAGAGATTACAGGGTTCTATTCCTTTCACTCAGGAATCCTACTTACATATGTAACACTTGCATTTCCAAGGTATCAGAAACTGGACTGACTGGCTCTTACCTTCGTGGCCCTCAAAGCACCAGATCCTTCTGCTTGGAAATACAACCCAAGTCGCAGACCTTTCAAGCTTGGGCTTCACTGAAAACCTTATGAGAAGGCAAAGCTGACCTACACCCCAAAAACATGCATATGCATATATCTACTACATCGCCAGAAGCCTCAAACAGATCATCTCCCCCTATATAGACTCAGATGCCTTCTTTTTCGCACAAGTCCAGTAGCGACAAAGTCTATACACATGTAAAAATAGATAATCAGTCTCTAATTTTTTTTATAAAAAAAACTACATCACAAAATAATTTTGAGAGGCAAGAAAGGCTCCAGAAACATATCCAAAGCACACAGAGGACATAAATCATAAAACCCATAAACATACTGAACCAATATCATAAGAATCTAAAGGACTTGGTTTGCTAAAAGTGAATTCAGCAAGCATACAAGACTGATGAAATAGAAGAAAGAAATAAACACACTAATGATGGATTGGCTTGAATGCAAGAAAGAAATCGAAGGCAAGTCGACCAGCCAAGCCACATTACTATCACAGAACATATAATTATTTTTTTAAATAAAAAAAGCAGTGTGACATTTAAACTTAGTTCACTTGATATCAAAAATTTTTCCCATGCAAAATTGCAAGCAGTAAGCATAACTTGATGAATTAATATTTCAACAGATAAGCCAAAAGTAGTGGAAAAAAAGAAATGAAAAGGCCAATATGCAATCTTCTGGTCAGCAAGCATTTACCTCTCAGAAACTTGGATGACAAGCTTAAGAGACATATATAGAACAGCATGCAAGTTGGACGAAATGGGAACTACATCACAACATTATGCTTTCATACTTTTAAATTCCTTCAGATTTTGAGGGGACAAAGTGTTGGCATCGAAAAGGTCTGGCACGTAAGTATTAATTAGTTCTTCAAAAGGGGCAGCTCTGTAAGATCCAAAACCGGACCAAGAACTGGATTTGGGTGCATTAATTTAAAAGCAAGATCAAAAAGTTAGATAGTGGGTTAGTTAAGGATGTGATAGCGCCTAAACTGCATAAAGGAGGCAAAGAAAATAGATATACAACTTCAAGGTGTCGTGTGGTTACATGGCAGCAAGATGTCAACCAGTTTATAAGAAACTTTGAAGATCAGTAATGTTGCACAACTATGTAGAGCAACTTGAACCCAAAGAAAATCAGATTATTTTCCCTTTAATCAAAGATCTTCAAAAAGTTTAAGACTGGAGAATAGTTGCTGGAATTTATGAAAAGGAGTTTCAAATTTGAAAATCAAATGCATATTGCAGCAACATTTGATAAGCATTTATACAAGAAACTATAATTTCAACAAAATAAATTATGACTTCTAATCTAAATTAATTTACATTGACATACAGCTAGGAATATAATCAGAATAAATATAGCGAAAAGATCAGCTATTTAAGCTGATTGTCTAGAGATCCATGCATAAAGAAACAGCATAAAGGCAACCGTTTCTTGTTATTTATGGACAAAGACAGATTGAAAAGAATAAGTAACATAGTTGTTTTAAGCAAAAGTGTGATCATAAAAAAGATATGGAAACACATATTACCTCCGTCATGGAGAGTTCAAGTCGAAACTTTGGACCGTCATAATGATGCAAAACTGGCCTAAAAGCATCCTCTTCTAAAGGCTTGCAGAGTTTTCTAACACGGATCCTCACCTATATTGCCCAATAAGAGCATTCGATATAGAAAAAATGAAGTAATTGTTACAAAATATAACTTTCAAGTTTTAATTCCCTTCACCTGAGCAGGAAACCTAGACTCTCCTTTACACTTCTTGTCTTCCCAAGCTGTTGGATCAATGTTTGAACCCCCAAAACTAGCAGCCTGCAAGAAAAAAATTAGGTTCAGTGAAGAGGGCAAGATAAGCTGTTAATACGCTTAGCATTGTGCACACACTTAAGTATTTTTAGATTCTGGCATGACTGAACATAATCATTGCATAGTAGGGGTAAGGCAAGCATATGGTATAAGTTGTTACAGGTGGTAAGCATAATATTCAACCTGCACTTTTGATGCCATGATGCTCTGAAGTGTAAGCACAGTTTGTGAAACTTACAAGCATTAGTATTTAATTTTCAACTGGCAAATTTACCCTTGAAAGAGAAATGTTACATATGAAATTGGAAGCATAATAAAAACCAAAAACATCTCCGCTCTGATATGTCAAGCTACAATTTTCTCATCCCAAACCTCACAATAAACATCAAGGAGGTTCTATAGTAGTCTCTGTTTTTTCTTTTTTTAATAAAAAACAAGGGTTTCACTTTCACCCATCAAGTTTTCAGTTCCTGTCATGTACAGCTAAAATATGCCTAACATCCACCTAAAAACACACATAATCACACCAAAATCTATGTGAAAAATGAAATATTAAACAAATATACAAACCTCAAATATCCCATGAAGTTGATGAGTTGTATAATTATACAGGAAAAGAGGTAACCCAGGAGTAATTGCCCGGACAGAATCACGGTACCTTGGAGGCAAGCCTGCAAATGAAAATTAGCAGCAGGTGAAAAATTTGCAACATGAAGCAGATAACTAGTAGTAATATTCATGAAACTGAATCACACAACTTGGTGAAAAGGTAGCAAAAGGGAACTACAAGAGCAATGAGCAAAGAGAAACATAATAGATCACATATCGAGCTGCTAACAACAATAACTGCAATCAAACATGACAAATACAATCCTAAGGAGCAGACTGCTGTCCAAATAGTTGGTACAAAGGCAATACCATCCAAAATCCATATAGAATGCCACAAATGATAGGACATGTGTAGGTACAATTAACTTAGGTGTACTAGAATGAAAGTCACCCTATCAACAACCAACATTCTACGCACAGGTTACTCATAGTTCGAGCAAAAGAAAGCATCCATCAAAACTAACTACAGGAGGACTTTGCAGTTTCCTCAGACCAGAATAACAGGGTACCAATCTCTGAAATAGTATTAACTAAATATTGATATCTATGCCTTCTGATGAAGCACTTGAACGCCCCATGACTCTGTGTAGCTAAATTTCTTAGGATATTAATGTAATGGAAATTTTAATATGTCCACCAATTAGAGATGTGAAAAAGATAGAAGGAAGACAGGAGAAAGGAAGATGCGTGAAAGCTTTATATATACTAGGACCATTTCACTGAGTAAATAATATTTTTTTGTCAACAGCAATATGCAAGTAAAGGCAACAGCATGACACAATATTCTTGATGTTGGTAACAAAGATATGTATTACTCGAAGCTCAATATGCAATTATCAAGAGAGTGACGAAATATTGTTTATTTACAATTTACCATTTCCCAGGGTTCAAAATCTCCACCAGGATGCTGAAGCAGGAATCACACAATCTCGGACACAGCTTTGTACGTTAAAACATTGATTTAACCTAAAACTGAACCCAAATTCTCCAGAAAACGGCTGATATCATCCAAATGCAGCCAATCCCAGCCACATGACTGGCTTGATTAAAACAAACCTGGTGAAGTGAAATAAGCTCCATAACTAAAGTCTGATAACTAGCTGTATACAAACTGTGAAATATCTAAGTAGCCACCAATAGCAGTAACCAAATTCGAAAATCCTTAGGCTAACACCTAAAAAAGATGAGACCCAAGTACGAAATTTTATATATAGCAAAAATAGCTTTTGCCTTGACAAATTACAAGAAAGTATTAAAGGGATAAAATCATCATAAAATTTCTGGTACATTCACCGTTCCATCCAATCATTAACTCAGGTCAAATCTGTTGTATGAAGCTATAGAATAAGACTTCAACAGACACACTACAAGTCAAATTTTTCTTCAAATGTCATTTACCAATTAACGCAGATCGGAAAACATTCCACAAAATTGGCAAATTGACTAAAGGTGAAAGATGAACATACCAAACAGCTGTCGCTTGAGATCTTCTTGCATGGTGTCATTGTTGCACACAAAGATATAACCACCAAGAACTTCATTTCTTGGTAGCATCTCCGTTGAAGGTAATGTCTTGAATCGCTTGTCAACAGCAGCATTATTGTTATTATTGTTGTTGCTGCTGCCGCTATTGCTGCTATTATTGTTGCTGTTGCTGCTGTTATGATTGTTGACCTCTTTGCCACTAATGTTACTAGCATACTTGTTGATCCCAGCGTTCATCTTGAAACTGTTGACACTGTTAGTGTTGCTTTTCTGGTACAATGGGTTCATGTTATAAACATTATTACGGAAGGGACTCTTCACTGTTGCCTCATTCATCTTGAGATTCAGATTCATAAGACTAGGATTGAGATTCTCAAATTTGTTATCCTCCTGAAAGCCCAATTTGTCCCATGGTTTTGTTTCAACAGGGTTCCTTGTATAATCAGGGTTGTTCATGCGCTCAGGCTTTGACCTTGTCAGCTCAGCCAGTTTTGAAGTGATAATGGACCACTGATGGTCCTCCAAGACCTTCGATTGGCCTCGGAACTCATTCCCTAATTGCCAGAGATTGTCCATCTTTGCAAAAGCTTAACTGTCAGAACAGTGAGGAAAAATTCATTTTCATGATAACTTCATCATACAAGTAGCAAATGTATATTACCATCACAAAATCAGGAAAAACAAAAAAAAAAAAAAATTACTATCCACAAAGGGGTGGACCAAAACTGAATGGTATTTTCTTCAAAATTTTGTAGTAGCTCCAAAATATCAGCTCAATTTTTCATATTCTTAACCACAACAGAAAGCAATGAAGCTTAATTTAGCAAATCCCAACATCAGAAAACCAAATATTTCCTTAAGTTTCAAGATCTGAACACATTTTAAGTTCAGGATTGTTCGCCAAATTTACAAAGAAAAAGATGAACTTTTACAAAAAATGAGTTCAGACACCATCCATGAGGTTAACCAGAAATAAAATATTCATTGCAATTAAAGAAAACCAGATCATATCAGCAAAATTTCAACAGCATCAAATCAAAGTCAAATCTCGTTGGGCAATCCCTGAAATACGGTCATTCTTAAACACCATTTCCAGTCCAAAACCATTAAGACATGCACCAAAAAGCCACTGGAAGAAATATACCCATATTGCCCATACCGTTGACATCAAAAGTTAAAAGAACAGCAAGAAATAAAAACATGCGTAGGCGATCCAGCTGTATTGTGTTATCTCGACATCAAAAAGATAGAACTTTGACAACGAAAAGAGCAACAAAACACAACCCTAAGCATCAAATCCGCAGAAAACACCAATATTTCTAACCGAACAAACCAAACTCCAATTCACAAAAAAAAGAGAAAAAAAACAAGAAATCGGTCCGAATCAAAGCTACAGGAACAGATATTAACATTCTTTCTGGAAAAAAATTGAAATCTAGCGCATGAATTTGGGGATCGAACTCACCTAAAGAGACCCGGGAGGAACGATCTCGGATCGGAGAGCTTCCAGATCAAATCAGTAGAGACGGATGTACACCCTAGGTTTTGGGGCAGGATGGGAAGGGACAAAGGGGAAGGAAAGGCAAGGAACCATCTCTCCCTTTTTCTCCTCCCACGGACCACACCGTACAGAGCAGGAAACGAGGGCCGGGGACTGTCCTCCCCTCACAGGATTATTTGGACTAGAATGTCCCCGTAAATGCCACAAATTTGCATTCCTGACACTGAATTTAAAATCCGTGATTGGTAGGGGCTTTGCGTTCTCTGCCAACTCTGTTTTAGTAATTGGATTAAAGAAAAGTAAAATGCTGTTAATCACCTTGCATGTTTACGAATGAGATCATGTTGGGACTTTGATAGGTACTTTCCATGGCACCTTCTAAATCTCAAGATCTTCTGATTCAAAATGAAAACTTAATCAAGCTCAAATCATACTCTCAAGATCTCCTTTCTAAATTTATCAAAAAAATGTAAGATTTAGATACCACTTATGTACAAATATCTTGATATTATCCCTTATGTATTGCTGAAATGGATGTCTTTGATGCATATGTTCCATAAACTACAGCTAACTAATATATTTCCTAAAACTTAATGGACATGTATTAACTATCAACAACGATGCATATATGGATGACAATATTTGCAAAAAGGTAGCAACATTTTACCGTGCTATTTAGATTGAATTTTATCCATTTTCCTCAAAAAGACATATTGATGCATGCACCCTGACTAGCTAAAAATATTTGTATTTATAAAAATAAATTTATTGATATATTATTTAGAAGTTATTGATTAATCAGAAGCTGTAACATGGTCCAGATACGGTTACACTACCTTGATGTGTAAAATGTTTTATTAAATATAAGGGATGCATTGTGGATTATGATTTATGAATTAAAATATTAAGATAGATTAACAAATAAATAAGGTAACAATAATCTAATTATTATCAAATTTAGCCTTTTTTTTTCTGGACATGAAAAATATTTATGCTTGATAAAGACTTTGTCGTGACCATACGCTTCTAAGTTAGCATCCATCATCACCATTTTACCTTTATGGTCATGTACATTCTGCTTGGTAGCTAATTTTCAATGAATATCTTGATAGCTTGAATTAGTCGTCTCTAGTTTCACAAAAAAGTTATGTACAAAACTTAAAGTAATTCATGCTCTGAATATGAAGGATATAGCGGCATTGGATATTCCTTCACATCACCAAACCCCTTTTACATTAGATATTTATCAACATGACGAATGAAAATTGTAGCATAAGGAATGCTTTAGCAACTCAATGCAAAGTGAGAAGGTTACCCCTAGTTTGCTAGGTTAGTCAGAGTTCCCTAGAGTGTTACATGTTAATCTATAACATATCACCTACGCCGCCTTCCACCTATTCGTGCACGGTGAATCAGGAACTCATTTTTTATAGGAGAACCCACTTTATCACAAAAGGAAATCAATGTGGGAAATAAGTAAGAGGATAGCTTCCTTAAAACATGGATGATGGACTAAGCACTTATTAAAATTGTTATGCAAGTTTATGATTGAGTAGCTGATCTTTTAAAATCTAATGTTGGTTCATTGGAACCATAAAAATCTATACCTAGAACTCCTATGAAGAGGGAAATAGAACCCCTACTATGTACACAATAAACTCGTAGCCGAGTAGAGGCTTTTTTTCCCTCCCCACATGGATATAAGTATGAAGAAAATAAGTTTCTTGAATACACACATATATACATGCATATATATATATATATATATATATCTGTTAAAATTTTTGCAGAAGAAAAGAAAAACAAGAGAAAAGAGAGAGAAAAAGGTAATTTTATTTCTCTGTTACATTAAATTCGGTACATCTCAGAAGTTATATATACTAGTATACATACTCTATATAAGAAAAATAATATAAGCTGATATAGGATCATACTAACAATGAAAAATTTTACTAACTTATACGAGCTGTTATATGATCTCTAAAATCACTCTAACAAGATCATGCTAATAAATTAAAAGTAATATAGGATGATACAGAATCACACTAATAAAGAAAAATATTACTGGCGACGGAGGTTGTTACATAATTTCTAAAATTATTCTAACACCTCCTCCCTCAAACTCAAGATGGTACTATAGGTGCCAACTTGAGTTTGAAAACTGAATCACGAATGTACCGAAAAATTACGTACTAGATAAAGACCTAGAGTAGCAGCTCAAAACTGACGTGATAGACTAGGAGCTGACATAGCAGCTCAGAGACTAACCTGGTGGGCATCAAAAGCTGACGTAGCAGGATAGAGCCTGATGTAGTAAAATATGAGCTATTATAGCAGCTTAGAAGCTGATGTAGCAAATTAGAACTTGATATAACAACTTAGAAACCGATATGGCAAACTGATTTGTCTGACTGACGTGACATATTGACATGTCTGTCGATATAGCTAATTGACTTATCCGATGATGTGGCAGCAAAAAGATACATAGAAGATGACAGTTGCAGCGAGGACAGAGTTCGAAGAGAAGAAAATCAAAGGTCGACGATTCTCGTAGACGGAGGCACCATTGAAGAAGAGCATTTAGCTTTGAACTGAAGGGTGAAGGAGCCGAAGGCAGCAAATAAAATCGAAGATGGAGAGAATGGAGCCGAGTGACGGTGGGGAGAGAAAAAGAATCTATAGAAAGTAAAGGATTTTTGAGTAGTAATTTACCAAAAATAGAGGATATGCAGATATACTAATGAGATCAATATTGATTCATTAGAAAATAGAGGATTTGCAGACTACAAAAAAATAGAGGATTTTAGGGTGTTGATTCATCCGAAAACAGAGATCGATAGATTGGCAATGGAAGTCTTCAAAGTTTCTAGACATAACGATGACTACCACAACAAAGGCGGAAGAGGTGATGGCAGCAGGTTACGTGACCAGTGGCTCTGATATCATGTTAAAATATTTGCAGAAGAAGAGAAAGGATAGAGAGAGAAATGTAATTTTATTTTTTTGTTCCGTTATATTCAATACATCTCAGGAATTATATATACTCATGTACAACCTTCATATAAGAAAAATAATATAGAGTGATACAAAATCACGCTAATAAAGAAAAATATTATTGGCAATGGAGGTTGTTATGTGATCCATCAAATTAATCTAACAAATATATTTATATATGTATATATATGTAGATACATACATAGATGCATACTTTAAATTTTGTCTCCACGAAAGGAATGTTTAATCTAGAATTAGGTCTTTAGACCTAGAACATACCGTTGAGAAGTGCATTCAACACTAAAAACTTCAGCAATCATTATTTGTTCTTTCATTCCAGAAAACCCCCTTAAAGTATCAACTAATGAAGGAAGAGTCATATAACTCCAATTATATCCCTTTAACATCTTTTGGCACATTCCACTAGTGCTTCCAAGGCTACTCTAATCACATAGCAAATTAGCTGATGTCAAGGCCACAAAATAGTCTCAAACTTCTTCCAAAAAGTAAATCATGTGTCTGAACTACTTTTGAAAGTAAATAATGTGGCTGAACCACCATCAGGCTCTTTCCTAGAACCTGCTCCTAATCACTCCATCTTCTTTCATATGTTGCACGCATGTATCAAATTGGAAGACATCTTTTCTAGCAAAGGCGCCCTTAGAATTAACCGAGTAATGTTATCCCAATCAATTTGATTCTTGTGTGCAACATATACCATACAATATGTGCAATTGATGAATGTCATAGAATCAAGAAAATAAATTTCATGTGAAGTCTTGAATCATGTAACTTTCATTTCAAAAACTTTATGTTCAATCATGCGATGCATCTATCAAGGCATCTGCCGATTCAAATGTTCACCCATTTGACGCATCAACTATGGCACAACCAATATTGCTCATTGTTGAATTCAAAAACTATTTGAAAATATTTTAATGCTACGAAGATATGAGGTGTTTTTCCCTAATAGTTGAAAATAGCTGCTTTTTCTGGCTGTCCGTCTATAATTTCAGCAAATGGACGATAAGTGGACATGACCATATATCTAAATGATTTTGCCCCTAGATCAAGCCATACAACTAGGCTTCCCATGAGCTAAACAAATGGCAATTTTCAAACTCTTCACATGATCATGCCAAGAGAAGGCCAAGAGAAGATGTTGACCAGCTCCAAAAGAAGATAGGTTGGTAGAACTCAAGAAGAAAAAAAACAGAGTACATTGGAGGACATGACAAAGACCAACAAGTGCTAAAACTTGGCAGCGGCTTCCACAAGCTTTCCAGACTCCAGCAGAGTTCGGTGGTTGCACCCCATCTTCTGAAAGACTTATCATAGCTGTGATTTGGTGTCACTATTTATTTTGTTAGCAAACCAGTGGTTGACATTTGACAGCGAGGTTTGCGAGTTTCTTAATAGATGGCGATGGAGAACATTCATGGTCCCCTCATTTGAGCATGTTACTTGCAATATGTTTGATGGGTCTAGTATTAGTTTAGTGTATACTTCACAATTTTATAGCATTTAGGAGCCAAGAGCAACATGTTCTTAAATTATATGGAGAATGATAGGCTGTTCGAATCCAAAGGCCAATTCATCAGTGATTCGAAACAACAATGGCTCTGCTTGATTAACTCGAAATTAATTCTTTCTGGCTTATCTTTGTTCATTGAAAAAAAAAATGGAAGCATGAGCTTCTGATCTGAATGTTTGTCTGATATCAGTCATGCCCCCATGAGTCTCGGAAATTATCTTGATCCCTTGCGTCAGTTTTTGTGCATATCATTTCCTTCCTCTTGACATCACAAGGATCTAACCTTTCACCCTGTTCGGCAGCATGATGCTTGATATGGTGCTCTCTCAATAGGACAACTAGAATGATAACGGATCACTTTCGTGATCGACAAATTAGTGTTTCTAACTCCATTTAGCGAGTTAGTCCCAAATGAGATACAACAGACCAATCATATAAGAAGCATCATTCTGAAAGGCCTTACTTTTATCAAGTTTCGTTGAAACAGGCTTTAACGACTTATAATTCCGTCATAAGATCATCATGCAGGCTTGACCTTCTCATGTATTTCCATTCAATTTTTGGTTTTACCAAAGGTGATGTAACATTATTACTGCTTAATTCTCTATTCTTTAGACTTGAATTTCAATTCTATCCGAATCAAAATCGAGATTACTTTAAGTAATTGGTCCAGTTGGTCGAGCTTTAGGTATGACGCTGGCTTATTGTGATAGTAATCTTGAGACACAGACATCCAAAGATCATTGAGCTAAGGTAACAAAACAATGGGACACAATGACTTGTTTGGACGATGAAAGGGTTATTCACTTATTTGTGCTCCAACACAGAATTCTGCATATAATTGTGCGGACCATGGAAGGATTAGGTGGCCAATCACTTGTCCTTTCTTTGTTTACAGAACTTCATTAGTGGTTAAGAAAGGTTAGATATCCCCATCAGTAGGTAAGGGAAATCAGAAATGTAAGAAAATATGGAGGGGTTAAGCTTGGAAAAGGATAATTAGTTTGTTTGTGTCTAATTTCTCTCATCTTAAGATGCAATGGTTCCAAAGAATCAAGCCTAACGAGTTGCCAAATCACAACCTAAATGGCAGGTCGAGCTTAAATGCATGATGTGAATGTTTGAACGTGGCTGTACCTCCAGCTTTTCTTTTCCTGTTCATTCAAATGGTCCAAAAGCAAATTAAGGCCAGATCATCATTGGCTCAGGTAAGGTAAGGGTGGGTGCGATGCAATTAGGTCATCTCATATTCAAGTCCATCTTGACGTGGTCCAATCTGAATTGGCTCCGTAAGTACAATTTGGACTCAAATCTAACCTATTTACCTTTTGGATGGAATGCTACCTTGGTGGTATGGATGGACACTTCAATACGTGCAAGAAGGTATGCTTACAATGTGTGGGCATATCATCCATACTATACTAAAATGCATGCAAGCACTTTGTGCACTAATTGTTGAAAATCTAGCTGATATATTTTAAAGACTCCAAGCAGCTTGAGCTCCACCTGTGATATACAATTCTTTTTTTTTTTTTTTTTGAATTTTATCTTGACTCTCTTTTTTTTTTTCTGTAAGCAGATTTTCACTGGACAATGGAACTGATTATGTCAACGGGAAAAGCATAAAGTGAACCATCAGAACATTAATATTACACCAAACATGAAAGAAAAAAAAGAGATGATAACTAAAAAAAACTCAGATAAATGACTCAATAGTTTTGCACTATTTACTTTGCTTCATCCTTGGCATGCTTCACGATGCTAATTCATTAATGCTAATTAGGGGTCTTCCCTTCATTGTCACTTATAAAAAAAAATCATCACTGGTAGCCAAGTTTCTTTTTGAGTTACCATCAAGTAGCAACGAGAGAGAGAGAGAGAGAGATAGAGAGAGAGAGAGAGAGAGAGAGAGAGAGAGAGAACTTTCCGCCAGGAAAAGAAAAACGAGCATTTTATTAAGTAGAGCTAAGATACCAATTACTTTAAAACTTGTTTGATTTGTGAGAAGAGAAGAGGAAAAATATAGCCCACGAAAAAATAAAAAAATACTTTATATTTAATTATAGTTTTTAAAAGGGAGAGATGAGAAAATAGCTTTTTTATAACAATAAGATTACTACATTTCATGGAAAAAAAACCCTATGTAGGATATGAAAAAAATTCAATTTTCACTGGTTGAAAATTGGGATAATTTCTTTTTCTAAAAATGTCTTTAAGCTTTTAGATAGAATGAGATAAAGTCTTTTTTTATTAAAAGCATAGCAAGTATTTTATATAATTTTTTCAAGAAAGTAGATGCCCAACCAAATATAAGCACTCTAGAATGTGCTACTTTCTTATGGTTAACTAATTATTAAAAAATCATTTCTCTAGGTATTATATACCCAGGCATCGGCCTCCTAAGAAAAATATTCCAGTGAGAGAAATTTCTTTTCACAAACTAAATGAGTTCTAAGGATATAATCTCTTCATAATTGTACCAAAATATGAGGTTAAATCCTGAAAAATTGGCTTCTTAAAGTGTTGTTAATAGTTTGAGTAAATCTGCTCAAATACCGGGTGGCCCGTCAGATTTGCTCGAGCTCGACATGTTTTGGTCGGGCTTGGGCTTCATTTGTTAGCCCAATGGGACAGACCAGGCCTGAAATTTGAGACCACCCCTTAAACGATACTGATTCGGATTTACATTAACTCAATCTGAGCCCAATTATTTTAATCAATAAATGTATTATATATATGTGTAATAATTTTTAAGTATCCTCATGGGTTTACAACCCTAATCTTTACATCCCTAACCCATTGGAGGCTTAGAGCTTGGTTCATTTCATCGCTTGACTAAGGAAAGGAGAGGACAGTGTCTTGGGTTAGTGCATCCTCCTTGCCTCCTTCCCTCAGGGCCTCAACCTGACAACTCTTGAACCCTACCAAGCCATCGCCCACCAATGAGGCCCCCACCCCTCAACTCGATAATCCCCTACCAGTCATTAGCTCCTTGCCTTCTCTTGTCTTTCCATCATCCGACAAAAAAGAGTCCGCCCCCCTCACCGCCTCTCGTCTCGTCTCCTCATCAGTCTGACCACCGGCGATAAGTGTCCACCGACCAATCATTGCTACCCTTTCTGGCGACTGCTCTAAGTAATGATGGGGGAATTCAGCCCTTCGCCTCTCATCCTTCCTCTTTGCCCTCCTTTGTCCTTTAAATGAGTTATCACCAAAGTTAAGCATCCGAGTCCTTTCTTTCTCTAATAATCACCCTGGCGAAATTTGTGCATTAGAGCAGTCCATTGCTTTGTTTCCTTTTTCTTGTGCTGGCTTTGTTTTCCTATTTAAATGCTTATTTGATTCAGCACTTTAAATTATCTTTTTTTGTTGTTATTTCTCCATTTTTTGGTTTATTTTGTGATTTTTTTTCTTTTTCTTGTTTTTTCTTTTTTGAATGGGGATTCTTGGGTGTAGCTGCACTGCTGCTTCAAGGTTCGGTTCAGGTGTATAGCCAGAAAGTAGAGTATTTGTATTCTCTGGTTTTGCATGCCTTGGAGTTTCTTTCACAGAAGAGGTGCGGATTCTGATGCTTGCCCTTTGCATTGCTTGATGCTGAGTACCTTGCGCTCTGATTAATTCGGAATTTGTATTTCCCCCTTAAAACATGACTAACTATTGCGTGCAGTTTCTCTCTTGTGATATATTGCTTTTGGTGGAAAGAGTGTTCTTTCATTGGAAAGAGTGTTCTTTTATTGTAAAATGTTCTCATGATAGGTTGGTTTAAGAGAAGGTTGCTAGATCAGACAGAGAAAGAAATTTAGATATTGGCTCGCATTAGGTGCAGTTAGTTTGGAGAGAAAATGTAGCGATTTGACTTGCATCAGGTGCCATCGGTAACCTATAAAAGGTAGGGGTGGCAATCGGGTCGGGTTATACATAAACGGGTCGGGTCAGATGTAGGTCGGGTCAGAAAATTGTAAACCTGAACCCGATTTGTTTATTAAACAGGTCAGGAAATTACAACCTGAACCTGACCTGTTTATTAAATGGGTAATCCGATCTGACCCGTTTAACCCGTTTAATAAAAAAAAAATTTGGGGCAGCCAGCCCTAGTTTCTTCACACTACCGCAACCCACTTCCGCGGCTCCGCCTTCCCTTCCTTCCGCCGACCCGCCAACGACCGACTCCTCTCTCTTCCGCCGATGATCGAGGATTCCAAGGAGTCGGCCATTGGTGGGTCACCCTACTCTCTTCCTCCCATTCAAAATTTTGCCCGGCAGCAGTACCTCGAGCTCGACGACAACGACTTCGGCGGAGGGCCCGACCCTAACCTTGAGGAGCTGCAGAACTCATACCTTCTCATCGCCGCCGCCGTCGACGTCCGAACCCTAACCGTAAGCCGCTAGGGTGGGCTCGGGGTCTTGAGGGCCGAAGAAGGAGAATAGAGAGAGGGGAGGGCCCGAAACCCTAACCCTAGCCCCCGCCGCCGCCCTCGTGCTCTCGGATTCCGCCCTCCCGGAGGTTTTGAGTTCTCCCGGTACTTTCTTCCCGCCGCTCGATTTCCAGTTGGCGGCGTCCGGGGGCGTCGCGGGGGTCATCGGGGCCGAGGAGGGGGGCTTTCAGGGGTCCGTGGACGGCCGGAGGTGGCGGGGGTGATCGCTGACTAAGGAGGAGGAGAACTTCCACTGCTTGCGGCGGAGGTGGGGCTCGGAGCCGGAGGGGATGGAGTCGTGGAGATCTTCCGCTGGAGATGGAGCTGAAAAAAAGGGTTAAACGAGAGATTCTGTGCCACTGTGACTCTGTTTACCAAAAAAAAAAAAAAAAAAGGGGTCAGACTCCAGTCCCAGACTCCCAGCAAGCGGAAAAAAAATCTGTGGGCATCAAATTATAAACGGGTTAAATAGGTTAAATGGGTTAGACATCTAAAATCCGTATCTGACTCAATTAATAAACAGGTTAAACGGATCGACCTGTTTACGACCCGAACCTGTTAAGATTTGTTTTTCCGGAGTACCAAAAGCGAGCATCTAAGTTGGTGCTGGTTAGAAACTGCTTTGCCAAGATCGAAAGACGAAACAGGGCCGGCCGGATGTCCGTAATGAACTACTTATACTTATTCCCTAATCACTGACTTTTTTTGAAGGCATAGTCTAACATAACAGAATGGAACACCAACCAACGAGTGAGTGGCGGATTTGGATGGAGTCTCGCAGAAGAAGAGTACGCGCGCTAGCGCGCCCCTTCTTCAAAAGAAGACCTTGGGTTCCCCGAAGAAGAACAGAACCTTCCAGCGCTTTTCCTTAAACTTCAGCCCTCTTTAAGCTCTCTTCTAGGGAATTTGCTTGGTCTAGTAACAAGTCTCGATAAGCTGTCGCAATCAGGCCTTCATCCTCTGTTCTGCTATCAGATTTAGTTGCTCAAACCTGCCCCTTGCTTTTCCATTCTGCTTCCGGTATTTCGAAGACTCAAGCTTGTGGGCTTGGTAGAAGCAAACGAGTTGGCTATGACAGATTGGGCATGTTGTCGCTTACGACTTGGGATGGTATGGGACATTCAACTTCAGCCCTCTTTAAGCTCTCTTCTTCGCCCGTTCAAACTCTTCCGTACTGCTTCGAACTCTTCTGTCCATCCCATCTAAAACCCTTGAATCAGTGAATCCGGGGGGCCAAACCCAAACTTGTTTATGGCGGGTCGAACACGGGTCGGGTTGGCGGGTCGGATCATATTTTGCCACCCCTAATAAAAGGTTATTAGGCAAAGTGAGGAAACTAAAATTAGATTTTTGGACTGAATTATGTTAAAGTGTGTTAGCATGGCATTAGTGGTAAGGTGGTGAATTTCAGTGATTAAGAATATGTTTGAGAACTCCTTAAATAATGACATTAAGGGCCTGTAACAATGCTAAGGAAGGATATACCATCAGATCACCCAGGAAAGGAATGGTGCTTCATGCATGTCCCATTAGAAAATTTCACCTTGGTATTTGTTGTTTATGTAGCTAGAAAATTTGCATTGGAAAAATGCAATTTCCTGATAAAAGGGTCTCTCACCCAATTTTCCTGATATAAAGTTATGGTGCTTTATGGGAATGGCCATGGACGGAGCTACATCAGTCCATTGCTTATTGCAGATGAGCTAAACTCTGGCCTCTAGATGCCAGTTCTTAGGTTTGAGGATGACATGGATTGCCTTGTATTATGTTGCCTTTCAGCAGGGTTTATCAACTATTAAGGAGCTCTTGAATTTCCCCTGGCCAGGAACTGGTTAGGCAGATGATGATCTGTGCATCAAATTAAGGATTGTTAAGGAAACTTCTACTCGTGGCGGTGGCTTCAGTGTTTATGGTGTGAATGTATTAGGTGAATTCCTATTGCTTTTAATGATCATTCAATTTGTTAGGCAATGAGTTGGTTTTCATGAGGATCTGGTCAGATGTTAAGGACCTAAGGTTTCAGGTATGGTTCCCAAGAGTATCAGACCAGATGTCAGTTCTACTTCACTTGGCTCCCTCAAGTCCTGTTTTATATTGCATCTTGTGGGAACTATATTGTTTGTTTGAAATTTTATATTACCTATCCACTTTCTTCATGCTGGTTTTGTAATCTATCCTCTCTTCATTCAGGATGCCCTTCTTGCTAGCATAGCTGAAACAGAGAAGCAAACAGAGTTGGCCATACGAGTTTCAACATGGAAAGAATGGATTGAACACACCTTGGAAGAGCAAGTGGGTAGCAGGAGATTGCTTCCATTCTCTTCCAATCCTGATCTATATTAGCCAAAGAATTCTTCTGGTTATGTGAGATTTGTGATTTCCTTATTTTTTTCATTGATTGGGAATTGTTTTGCCAGGATACACACCCTCCTTTTGACATTCACTTATATGGCGAGAGAATCTTGGACAAGCTTTCCTTCGAAGTGGACAGTGGAGGAAGCATGTCCTTCACCGATGTTGTGATGGGCCAACCCATGCATGATGTTGCAAGGACATTTTCTGCACTTCTGCAGCTGGTATTTGCTTTTTTCTGCTTGCAAGCATATATGGCATACTTGTTCTTGTGATCAAAAATTGATAAACTTTATGTATTTACCACAAACTTTTGATTTCAGGTGAACAATGGGAATGCTGATCTACAAAGAGCTCCAGCAAGTGATGAGTTTGTGTGTCACACTGCTGCAAATCCCTTCTATGTGAAGCTCCTTCGCCATGCCAGAAGAGCAGAAAAGGGGAACTGTTCGACAAGGAAAAGAGTTAATTTCCCTTTGAGGAAAGGGTGCATAAAAGCAAATTCTTCCACCTCAGAAGCCACCTCACCATTAAAATCATTGCATCAGAATGGCAGGTTCTCTCCTAAGCTTGGGAAGGGCAGTGTTATCCGGTGTACTCCTGAGAAGAAGAGAGACCGTTCTTCTCGGTTTATAGAGCCATTTGATTTGCTATCTGCTGGTTGACATAAAACAACTTTTTTTTTAAAAAAAAATTGAGGATGACGTAAAATGCTGTTGAGTGGTCTGGAGATCATATATCAGTACCATACTCATGTAACTCGGCATATCAGTTCCCTCTAACAAGTAGGTAGGTGACAACACTTCAATTCATGGCTTAGGACTAGGCAGGTATATATGTTAAAAAATTCTGTAATTCCTGTAGGTTTATTCATTAATCAATATATTTCAGTTGTCCATCCTTGTTTATATGTAAAAGTAGCAATGCCCCATTAATAAATTTAAACTTTTTTTTTTTTGGTTAAAGTTCTGTTTCAATCTCAATTGAGATAGTGTCTAAGATGAAACATTTTTAGCTGCAAACAGAAGTTCTGGACAAGGCCAAATGTCTGTTTCTAGGCGAGTTCTCTTTTGCATTTCATTTCATTATCTATATGATTTACTAGTGTTTGATAAATAAAATGTTTACTTTTTTTTTTCTGTAACTTTTAATGTTTATTATAGAGCAAGGAGTAATTTATAGATCTCCTTGATTTCTTCAACCTAGAAGATGAGTGAGTGGAATTTTCTCCCCTTTTTGTTTTGTATTTGCAAAGTATCGGTTGATACCGATAGTCTATTATTTTGTCTCTTGATGCATAAAATGAAGGATGAGATTAACATTATTTTTGCAATAAATTATGAGAAAATTCATACAAGATACCATTTTCACAGAAACGTTAGGAGTGTCATTTTCGTCCATGTTTTTTATACATGCTTTTGGATGCTTTTACTCCATGTTTTATCATTCGACTGGATCGATACATGGCTTCTCTTGCATGGGTTCCATAAATTGCTTGATTTTAGCTCCATGAGTTGAGCAAGGTGTTGTTGAAGCCCTTCATGTCGCGTCTGATGTCCATGTCCTCTTTGTTCACGTTGGCTCTAGAGTTGGGGGGGTTCTATATACACCCCCCTTATTGCTAAGGACACCCCCCAAAAACCAAAAAAAAAATACCCAAACTAACCTTTAGTATAATTACCATATTGCCCTTGAAATTTTCTCAGTACACCCCCCTTCCTCCTCCTCCGTTTCGTTTTGAAAAGAAAAAAAAAAAACACCCCTCAAACCCCCCTTAAACCCCTCGATCCATTTACATCGTTTAGGCGATCTTTGAAGGAGATTTAAGCCCCATTCGAAGCATGGACAAGCAACTAGTGATTTGGGACGAAGAATCGGCCGCAAAGGTACGTATTCCACCTTGTTTCGAAATTTTTTTTTTTTCACGGTTCGTGCTCCGTTCGGCACTGGATCGCCGAACAAAAGGCTTCTGTTCGGCTGAACAGTGCCGAACAGAAGCCTTCTGTTCGGCAACCCTCAACCGAACAGAAGCCTTCTGTTCGGCTGCACAGTGCCGAACAGAAGGCTTCTGTCCGGCACTGTGCAGCCGAACAGAAGGGTTCTGTCCGGCTCTGTGCAGCCGAACAGAAGCCTTCTGTTCGGCACTGTGCAGCCGAACAGAAGGCTTCTGGTGCCAAATCGCGTGCCGTGCTGAATTTTGTGCCGAACAGATCCTCTGATTCATTAATTCTTGGTGATAAATTATTTTATATGTAGGGCTATGCTACAACCGAATCGAGTATAATTGGATCAGAATTTGTACTGGATTACACAAGCGAATTTACAACTTACGAGGTATTATAATGTATTGTGCAATTTTGTATTAGTTTAGCGAGCTATTTTTACAACTGTGTACTTACATAAATTATTTAATGTATAGATCTTCAAGAGTAGAGAGGACTTGTGTAATTGGTGTCGTGAAGCTGGGAGGCGAAATGGTTTTGTTGTTGTAATCAAATCATCCGATGCAGGTACCATTTCTAAGAAACCCAGAATTACGTTAGGTTGTGAGAGGGGTGGGACGTACCGAACCAAAAAAGAAAAGCGAATAAAGACTGCCTGTGGGACAAAGAAGTGTGGATGCCCTTTTGCATTAAGAGGAAAGAAATTGGAATGTACTAGTGCTGTCCTCCACGGAAGACGAGTATAATGATCGCTGGAGTGCACTGCAGAGAGAGTTCGGTACCTATCCAGATGCACTACAGTATGTGTCAGATACTTGGCTGAGCAAATACAAGGAAAGATTTGTTGCGGCGTGGACGGATACATGCAGGCACTACGGAAATGTGACGACAAATAGGTATCACAAATAAAGACTCATTTAATTTTAATTTGCCTCAATTGTTATATCTAACTTTCATTTGTTTACTAGGGTCGAGAGTGCACATGCAAAGCTCAAAAAGCAGCTTGGATCAAGCCAAGGAAGTTTCGAGTCATCTTGGACTAGAATACATGGATTGATTGAGTTGCAGCACAGCTCCGTTAAAGCCTCATTGGAGAAGAGTTTATTGGTAGTGCAGCACAACTTCAAGTCAGCTGAATTCAAAGAGTTGCGAGGTTTCATATCTATAAGTGCGTTAAATCATGTCCTCGCCCAATCGAAACGAGCCAATTCAGTTGGGTTTGATGATTCAAATTGTGGGTGCGCTATTCGACGCACACATGGTATACCATGTGCTCACCAGATTGCGCGGTACAGGGTGGAAGGTCGGCCCATTCCTCTCGACTGCATAGATCCTCATTGGAGGAAACTTGATATTGTGCCTACCCCCCCCGTGCAGCCAATTCAGTTGAGTTGTGATGCAGAGTTAGATTTGATTGCGCTACGATTCAAGAAGTTAGATGGGGCTTCTCAATTGCAGATGATCAAGAAGTTACGAGAGATTGCAAGTCCAGATAGTACACCTCTTTTAGAGCCTGCAAAACGGAAGACCGGTTCACGTGGGCGCGCTTCAATGAAGGTTGATACGTCTACTCGACGTGACCCGTCTGCGTTTGAGTTGGTTCTATCTGGACAGGATAGTTATTCACCTGGTGTTGAGAAAGTTACCATCCGCAATCCATCTACTCAGATTCAAAAGAGGCGGCCCAAGCAAAAGGTAAGTACCAAATATTTATTTCCTTACAATAGGTATCACAACGTCTACGGGACGGTCCGTGCCGTGCCGTGCCGAGATGTGCCGATACGGAACATGTCGGGACGTGCCGTGCCGAGATGTGCCGATACGGGACATGTCGGGACGTGCCGTGCCGAGATGTGTCGATACGGGACATGTCGGGACGTGCCGTGCCGAGATGTGCCGATACGGAATGTGCCGTGCCGAGATGTGCCGATACGGGATGTGCCGTGCCGAGATGTGCCGATACGGGACATGTCGGTACGTGCCGTGCCGAGATGTGCCGATACGGGACATGTCGGGACGTGCCGTGCCGTGCCGGTACGGGATGTGCTGAGACGGATAACTATTTGGATATTTCTGCCATTGTTACATATTTTCTATCATTTGATATTATTTGCAGGTTTTTCGTACTAGAGCCCAGTCACATACGCCCATTATCTATATTGATGCTATTCCTTCTGCCTTGAGACCATACATCCAGCATATCAAGGATGTAAAAGCTGATGGGAATTGCGGATTTAGGGCAATAGCTGACTTACTGGGATTTGGAGAAGATGACTGGGTGCGTGTTAGGAAGGATTTATTGCAAGAGTTGCAATGTCATTCGGACCACTATCGCACATTATATGGTGTGGAAGGGACGATTGCTGAGATCACTCATGCATTATCATATTATGATGATTGTCCACCATATGACAGATGGATGACTATGCCGGACATGGGTCATCTTATATCATCCTGCTATAATGTTGTCCTATACCATCTCTCGTTGCAACAATGTCTGACCTTCCTACCTCTCCGTTCTGTGCCAGTACCTCTTCTATCCCGCAAAGATATCGCTATCGGATTCGTAAATGGAAATCATTTTGTTGAGGTACTACGTTCACAACACTTGCGAATATTTAATTTTGCTTATTTAATTTTGCTTATTTATAATTTTGTAGCTATTAATATTTTCTTATTTCTAATTTTGAAGGTGTTCTTGTTGCCGGAACATCCCGTTCCGCCAGTAGCGACCAATTGGCGAAAATATCATCTTCCTTGTGCTACCGGATGGGAAAATTCATATGAAGCCTGAATTCAACAGTTCAAAGATGTGGACGATATCACCCTTCTTCAGGTCTAGGCGGGTAAGGCGAATTGGTATAAGGTGAGAGAGCAAATGAAGTCGGTGATGGCGAGGCGGTCGGGGTGGACAATGATGTGGAATAGGATGAGGATCATGGAGAGGTTTGGGTTGACAAGGAAGTTGATGAGTGGGATGGACAGAGTGATAGATGCCGTTGGGGTTGTAGACTTGGTCATTAAAGGCCAGGGTGGAGAGTAGGAGAAAGGGGTCGAAGGCAAGCAATTTTTATTAATATATTCATATGATGGATGCAGTTCAAGACAAGTTTCAGTCTCAAAAAAGACTCCCTTTTCAACAATAAAAATGCGCGTACTTGCATAGATGGTACATTCTCACTCACTTCTGCTGTAAATCATCAGTCTACATGCATTTACAAGCACGGCAGTTCATCATAAATGCAAACAATCTATTTTTCGCTTTTTTTTTTTTTTTTTTTTGCTAATAAAAAAGGGGTAGGGGGAGGAAGGGACAAGCCCAACCCCGCGTAGCAGCCCCCACTGGGCCCCCGCCCCGCCAGAAAAATGTTCGATGCGGGCAGAAATGGCCGTGTGCTGGGCACCCCGACCGGTTTTACTCATACCCTCCCCACCCATGGGCCCGGCTCAGCTACCCCTCTAGGCTCTGGCTCGAGTCCCAAGTGTGAGTACGTCACACCCGGCACCACCCCGGCTACTAGCGGTTCAAGAGCGGTCCTATACCTCAAGTCCAAGCAGTGGCCCAAGTAGTGAGCTCCGGTCCACAATTTAATCGTCGCCGCAACGATTTGAACTTGGGATCTTAAGGTTAGAATTTCTGCCCAGTACCACTAGGCTACCACCTTGGTGGCAATTTTTCGCTTTCTAGGAAGCCCATTTGCTATCGCTGGCTAAGTACAAAAAAGTAACGGCCATCTGTTTGCACAAAAATATATTCCAGACACATGTTACGAGAGAATCGGTGTAACGTGGAGAGTTGAATACTGTAGAACTTTTCCAGTAAATACTTTTTCAAAAAAAAATCCAGTAAATAGATTCTTCGGTGCTCTAAATAATGCAGTTTTTTCTAAAAATGCTTTATATTTGATTAGAATTTTTAAGGGAAAAAGATAAAAAAATAGCTTCCATCCTGAAAATAAAATTTCCACATTTCATTAGAAAGAAAAATTAACATGGGCTATGGAAAAGTCCAATTTTCACTTGTTGAGAATTAGGATATTTTTTTTCCAAAAATGTCTTTAAGTTTTTAGTGAGAATAGCTTAAGCTTTTTTTCTTTTTATAAAAGGTATAATATGGTATTTTGCACGGCTACATATACTTTGCCTAACCAAATCTAAGTAATGCTAGAATGTGTCAATTTTTTATTGTCAACCAAACATGCAAAAGCCACTTTCCCAGTATCATATAACTAAGCACCAGTTTCATAAAAAATATATTCTAGTAACGAGAAATTCTTCTCGAGAACTAAATTAGTACATATTGATCAGGTCGGGCAATTAAATGGAGGGGGTAAAAGTTTCCAAAATTATGTACAGTGGATGCAAATAAAAATAATATTTTAAAAAGTGTCAATCTTGCAAGAGCGTAATCGTTCTTGGCGATTTGTGCATTTTTTTTGTCAAAACAAACGGAGGGATCTGCCAATGGAGAGCCTCCGGTTCAATACGGAGAAGATGACCTGTAGGAGGCAGCATATGCATGCATAGAATTTGATTTTAACAAAATTATAGTGTCACGCCCCGAATTCGGATCATGACACGGCCGTGCTATTGCCGAGTTAAGCATACAATAACACACAGCCTCTTTAAAAAAACTTCAAATTGTAAACAACTATATTCATGAAAGTCATTAAATGTTCAGGTATTAAAATCTATACAAAGCTTCTAAAAACAATATCATCATTTAATATTTTATTATTCCCATAACCCTGAGGCATGTCACGCTCCTTGTTCCTAGCATCTCCTATTCATCTGTAAGAACATAAATAAATGGGTGTGAGCTATAAAGCTTAGTAAGTAACAATGTATAATCTTATCAGATCAAGCATAATATTTTTGTATGCCAATGCACTATTTGGAGAACAAACAGTTGTAATAAAGAAAGCATTTTCCAAATCAAACCAGACGTAAACCTTTTGTCTTTATTCCATGCTTTAAAATCCGTACTCATCATTATTCTTGCTTTGAAATCCATACTTATCATTATTCATGCTTTGAAATATGTACTATTATTATTCATGCTTTGAAATCTATGCTTGTAATAAAGTAAACATTTCATATAATCAAACCTTTGTCATAATCAAACTAGTTATAAAACTATGCCTGTCCATTCATGCAACTTCATAAATATAATTATGCATCATAAAACATTTCCACAATTCATATACACATTTCCAATTGCATAAATAATACTTTTTCATCTTATAAAACGTGATACATGATCCATAATAAGATTAAGATAGGTTACTTACCTTAATTTGCCCATCAACCTTAGCTTTGGGTGCCGATTCTTCAATTACCTAATAACATTATCAAATTACTTGTTAATTGCATGTTCAACTTTATTTATTTACATTCTTTCTTAATTAACCCGTTTACAATCCATTTATAGGACTCAATTTCATTTTCGGATCCATAGCCTAATTCAATTTTTGGTTCAGGCCCATGGCCCAATTAAATTTCTGGTTCTAGTCTAATTTACTTCCTAGTTCGGATTTGATTTAATTTCTGGCTCAGGTCTAATTCAGCTTCTAGTTCAGATCTGATTCAACCTCTGATTCAGGTCTGATCCAGCTTCTGGTTCAGGTCTGATCCAGCTTCTGGTTCAAGTCTGAGCCAGTTCCACTTCTGGTTTAGACCAAATTGCCCTCTGGTTCAGGTCTGGGCCCATTTGCATTCAGGCCCGATGTTTAATTGGGTTCTGAATAAGGCCCTTAGCCTGATTTAATTACTGGGCCCACTTATATTCGGGCCCAAAAACACTATTGGTTAATTTATAATTATACCTTATCAGTTCTAATAAATTTAAAGAAAACCTAGCCTCAAACTATATTCAATATAGTCCCTATATTAAAATTTGAGCTCTTCAGGCTCAGTTAGTTTTGGTTTTAAGAACACTGGGCTCGGATCAGGGCCCAACCTGGACTCAGGCTTCTAAAGCCAAATTTATTTGAAGCCCACTCCGGAATCAGGCCCATTTCGGCCCACAGCCATTTTTTATTTATTTTTCTTTCTTCTTTTCTTTTCTTTCTTTTCTTCTTTTCTTTTCTTCTTTTTCTTTCTTTTTCTTCTCTTCTCCCTTCTCGAACCTTCTTCTCCTTCCTTCTTCTTCTTTTCGTCCTGATCTCCTCCCCCTCCTCTTCTCCTCCTCACTTGATGCGAGGCGGCTCATGGAGTACTCGGGAGGAGCCGGGTCCGAGGTCGACGGTGCCAGCGGCCGGCCAACATCGCCCGCTGCTCGGCCTGTAGCGGCCGATCCCCCCTTCTTCATCATCCTTCTTCTCTTGAGAAGGGAGGAGGGCGGCTCCCCCTCACGGAAGAGGTCGACCGCGACCGGCGGCGCCCGCGGTCGAACCCGAGGCCGCGCCCGCGGCGACCGGCCCCCTTCTGTTCCTTGGTGGAAAAGGGGTGTCGAGACCACCCTTTCAAAAGGAAGGGGCCTCCGGCCCGCCGCAGTTCCGACCGAGGGCCGATGGAGTTTGCAGTTGGAGCCGGAGGCTCCTCCCTCGTTCCCATTGGGGTAGGGGAAGTAACCCACGGCCGTGGCCATCGATGCAGCCATAGCAGCGGCTGAGCTCGCTGCGACCAAAGGAGCGGAGGAAGAGCCTCTGGCCGTCGACGGCTGCGGTTGAGTATGCTAGGTAAACTCTTCCCCTTCCTTCCCTCTTCTTCTTCTTCTTCTTCTTTTTATTCTTCCTATTCTTTTTCTTTTGTTTTCATTCTTTCCTTTTCTTGTCTTGATCTCTTCTATTTCTTTTTCTCTCTGTCTTGTTGTTTCATGATTAAGCTAGATCTACTTGCAGAATACCAGGGAAGAAGAAGTCAGGGACTTACCTAGCTCTAGGACAACTCTATGATGTTCCCTCCAGCGGCTCAGATCCCCACTCTTCCGTTTCTTGTAGCAGGAGAAAAAGGGAGTGAGGGGCAGTGAGAGGTGAGGAATGAAACATCCGTGAGAAGAGCCCCTGGTTCTTATGGCACTCGGTGGGGAGGGAGAAGAGTGGTGGTGATCGTGGCTGTCAGGCGGTTGTAACCGCCGGACAGCTGGCGATTACCGCCTCCATCTTCTTCCCGAAAGGCTACTTGGATTTTCAGATGGGCCAGCCACGTTGGGCTTGGCCCATTAGTCCACTGTGTGTGGGCTGGTCCTCACATTCTTCCCTCCTTAAAATAATTTCGTCCTCGAAATTTACATACCTTAATTCTTAAACAAACGAAGTTACTTAGTCTTTTATCTAACATTCTACCATGTTTCCGCTGCGCTCTCTGATTTAAAACACTAAAATCCTTGGATTCACTAATAACTTTTGATCAAAATATTACTTGTATTATGAACTAAAGAGATCCATATTTTCAATTTTCCAAGTAAAGCCTAAAAAAAAAAATTTGATTCTTGTCCCCTAATTTACCTCGAATACATCTAATATAGATTAACTCTCAAGTCGATTGTTCCATTCAAAATCATCATATGGGCTCGTTACTATAATTCCAAAATGTATTGAATCTTAATTCTTTTATCAATTCAACTGGAAGATTCCAAGTCAAATTCTTATAACTAGATTTTTTTTTTTAATGCTCCACCAAATTACAAGACTTTAATTCAACACAAATGAGTCAAACCTCAAAGATCTTCCATCATAACCATCTAAGTCTCTAAAATTTAAATTCTTCATGCAAATTTAGGTTTCAACAATATCCTCAACAATATTGACAAAAGACCCTAGATTAACTTATAATTCCAAACTTTGAATTGAAATTCCATATACATCATACAGTCCCCGATAAACATGAATAAGATCTATTATTTGGATCCAAAGACGATAATTAAAATTATTAGTAATTCCATCAAGATGAATACAATAAAATCAATTCTTAAATAAGAAAATAGACCTATTTGCAATAACTCACAATATATTTTTCTTCAATATAAGAGTTTCATTCATACTCCCCAAACATGTTCAAACCTCGAAGAGGATTCTAATTAGGTAGCATAAAAATTTTTTATAGCTTAAATCTTAAACAATTTCTTATGAAGAGATCCAAACTTGCCACAAAATGATTAACTTCAAGCTAGAAGTAATATTACAATATACCCCTATATTAAAATGAACTTCCAAATTGACTAATAAACAAATAATTACATTGTATGATAATATTCCATGATCAATCCTCTTTCATTAAATTTTGGTCAAAATCCAATTAATCATAACCTGAAATATCCACCGAGAGGACGCCCAACATAGCTGATCCACACTTTGGCTACGAGCCCAGTTAGCAAGCATTCCAATTTCAATATCTATCTCCAAAATCAAAGTCTCTACTCAATAACAAAGATCCCTTGTCAAATCATAAACTTAAACTTGAGGTTAGACTAACACATCAAATAGTATCCAATAATTATGAGAAATATCTAATAGCCCAATCCAACATGGAAATTCAAATAACTAGAATTCCCCAATCAATATGCACTTAAGAATTTAATCCACCAATAGAATACAACTATTTGCAATATCCAAGTATGCCAATACCAATTATAATCCACATACGGATTTAACCTTGAAGAACAATCCTTTATAATACTATATAAAATAAAATCCTTCTTGACTCATTCCAATTCTATGACCAATTCATGTACAAATCACACTCTAATAATCACATCCAAATCTATATCAATTTTAAACTTTCGAGTCATTTATACAATATCCGAACATAGTATAACCGCTATGCCATATTTAACCTTTCTACACTTATCTTAGGTCAAACTCTCTCATCATGATCAAAACATCTTATCCAGTCCTTCCGTACTCATTGAATACCAAAACCTAGTACTTACATTTTATCACAATGCTTAGCGACCTTTCACCTAAGCACTGAATGTAATTCTACTACTTTTGTCATGTTCCAGGTAATCATAACCTTAAGCTATAATACATTTCTGTTGCAAACCCTAGTGATCTTAAGCTTATTCTCTGATTCTAATTTTGTCACAATCCCATGTGATCATAACTTAAGCTCTGGTAGTTTTTCAATCACAATTCACAATAATCTTAACCTAGGCTTTGATACTTTTTCTGTCACAATCACGTCTCTAGAATGGCTTGTATTAGCCCTACATTTCTTCTTTTTATTGCTTATTGTCACCATTATTATTATTGTTATTCCAATTATGTGAAAGCTAACTTAACTACCCATTCCCATGATTAGTCTTAAAGTTTTTAAATCATGGTTAAACCTATTGCTCTGATACCACTTAATGTCATGCCCCGAATTCGGATCATGACACGGCCGTGCTATTGACAAGTTAAGCATACAATAGCACGCAGCCTCTTTAAAAAAACTTCAAATTGTAAACAACTATATTCATGAAAGTCATTAAATGTTCTGGTATTAAAATCCATACAAAGCTTCTAAAAACAATATCATCATTTAATATTTTATTATTCCCATAACCCTGAGGCATGTCACGCTCCTTGTTCCTAGCATCTACTATTCATCTGTAAGAACATAAATAAATGGGTGTGAGCTATAAAGCTCAGTAAGTAACAATGCATAATCTTATCAGATCAAGCATAGTATTTTTGTATGCTAATGCACTATTTGAAGAACAAACAGTTGTAATAAAGAAAGCATTTTCCAAATCAAACCAGACGTAAACCTTTTGTCTTTATTCCCTGCTTTAAAATCCGTACTCATCATTATTCTTGCTTTGAAATCCATACTTATCATTATTCATGCTTTGAAATATGTACTATTATTATTCATGCTTTGAAATCTGTGCTTGTAATAAAGTAAACATTTCATATAATCAAACCTTTGCCATAATCAAACTAGTTATAAAACTATGCCTGTCCATTCATGCAACTTCATAAATATGATTATGCATCATAAAACCTTTGCCATTTATGCATCGTAAAACTTTTGCCATTTATGCATCATAAAACTTTTGTCATTTATGCATCATAAAGCTTTTGCCATTTATGCATCATAAAACTTTTGCCATTTATACATCATAAAACTTTTACCATTATTCCGTACTTTGAAATTCATACTCTCAGATGGTAGTGTAGCTATGGCTGCTCTTATTCCCACGGCAAGGCCTTTACCACTGTAGGGTTATCTTCGAGTTACTATTACCCACTGGCGGGGGTCGTAAAGCCAAGTTACTTTTACCCACTGGCGGGGGTCATATGCCTAGTTACTGTTACCTACTGGCGGGGGTCGTGCATAGCGATCTGAGAGTCTTTAAAACATATTATGCTTTTTATAAATCTTTTCTCATAGATACTTTGGAAAGTGAATAATGGCATCATGCTAAATCAAACTCATAATTATGCTAAAAACTTTATTTTTCTATGCATCTTTCTACATCATCATAATCATGTGTATACAATATAATAATAATTATGACCCAAAATCATGTAATCATTTGCTAACACATGCTTGATCCTAATTTTATGAAAACATAAATAATCATATACAATTTCATAATCGAGTAGTCACAAGTATTTGATAAAACATAAGATTATATCAGGGTTACTTTTTTCACAATTCATATACACATTTCCAATTGCATAAATAATACTTTTTCATCTTATAAAATGTGATACGTGATCCATAATAAGATTAAGACAGATTACTTACCTTAATTTGCCCATCAACCTTAGGTTTGGGTGCCGATTCTTCAATTACCTAATAACATTATCAAATTACTTGTTAATTGCATGTTCGACTTCATTTATTTACATTCTTTCTTAATTAACCCGTTTACAATCCATTTATAGGAGTCAATTTCATTTTCGGGTCCATAGCTTAATTCAATTTTTGGTTCAGGCCCATGGCCCAATTAAATTTCTGGTTCTAGTCTAATTTACTTCCTAGTTCGGATTTGATTTAATTTCTGGCTCAGGTCTAATTCAGCTTCTGGTTCAGATCTGATTCAACCTCTGATTCAGGTCCGATCCAGCTTTTGGTTCAGGTCTGATCCAACTTCTGGTTCAGGTTTGATCCAGCTTCTGGTTCAGGTCTGAGCCAATTCCACTTCTGGTTTAGACCAAATTACCCTCTAGTTCAGGTCTGGGCCAATTTGCATTCAGGCCCGATGTTTAATTGGGTTCTGAATAAGGCTCTTGGCCTGATTTAATTACTGGGCCCACTTATATTCAGGCCCAAAAACACTATTGGTCAATTTATAATTATACCTTATCAATTCTAATTAATTTAAAGAGAACCTAGCCTCAAACTATATTCAATATAGTCCCTATATTAAAATTTGAGCTCTTCAGGCCCAGTTAGTTTTGGTTTTAAGAACACTGGGCTCGGACCAGAGCCCAGCCTGGCCTCAGGCTTCTAAAGCCAAATTTATTTGAAGCCCACTCCGAAATCAGGCCCATTTCGGCCCACAGCCATTTTTTATTTATTTTTCTTTCTTCTTTTCTTTTCTTTTCTTTTCTTTTCTTCTCTTCTTTTTCTTTTCTTTTCCTTTTTCTTTCTTTTTCTTTTCTTCTTCTTCTTTCCGTCCCGATCTCCTCCCCCTCCTCTTCTCCTCCTCACTTGAAGCGAGGCAGCTCATGGAGTACTCGGAAAGAGCCGAGTCCGAGGTCGATGGTGCCGGCGGCCGGCCAACATCGCCCGCTGCTCGGCCTGTAGCGGCCGATCCCCCCCTTCTTCATCATCCTTCTTCTCTTGAGAAGGGAGGAGGGCAGCTCCCCCTCATGGAAGAGGTCAACCGCGACCGGCGGCGCCCGCGGTCGAACCCGTGGCCGCGCCCGCGGCGGCCGGCCCCCTTCTGTTCCTTGGTGGAAAAGGGGTGTCGAGACCACCCTCTCGAAAGGAAGGGGCCTCCGGCCCGCCGCAGTTCCGACCGAGGGCCGATGGAGCCTGCAGTTGGAGCAGGGGGCTCCTCCCTCGTTCCCATTGGGGTAGGGGAAGTAACCCACGGCCGTGGCCATCGATGCAGCCATGGCAGCGGCCAAGCTCGCTGCGACCAAAGGAGGGGAGGAAGAGCCTCTGGCTGTCGACGGCTGCAGCTGAGTATGCCAGGTAAACTCTTCCCCTTCCTTCCCTCTTCTTCTTCTTCTTCTTATTTTTATTCTTCTTATTCTTTTTCTTTTGTTTTCATTCTTTCCTTTTCTTGTCTTGATCTCTTCTATTTCTTTTTCTCTCTGTCTTGTTGTTTCATGATTAAGCTAGATCTACTTGCATAATACCAGGGAAGAAGAAGTCAGGGACTTACCTAGCTCCGGGACAACTCTATGATGTTCCCTCCGGTGGCTTAGATCCCTACTCTTCCGTTCCTTGTAGCAGGAGAAAAAAGGAGTGAGGGGCAGTGAGAGGTGAGGAATGAAACATCCATGAGAAGAGCCCCTGGTTCTTATGGCACTCGATGGGGAGGGAGAAGAGTGGTGGTGATCGTGGCTGTCAGGCGGTTGTAACCGCCGGACAGCTGGCGATTACCGCCTCCATCTTCTTCCTGAAAGGCTACTTGGATTTTCAGATGGGCCAGCCACGTTGGGCTTGGCCCATTAGTCCACTGTGTGTGGGCTGGTCCTCACATATAGAGAAGCTGCAAATGAAATCTGAGTCAGCTTATGATTATGTGGCTGACATAAGGAGACTTGAGCAAGATACACATTCAGCCTAAGGAGCAAAGTAGATCTATTAGTGAACAACTTATGAGAGCATTTTAATTCTTGTATATTATGTAACAACCCAGGATCTTACCCAAAATGGCTAGCCGGAAGTTACTATTTGGGTTCCTTGATCTTGTATAAATACCCAAGATCTATCCAGCGAATAACCGATGTGAGACTAAACACACGCCCGCACGGATCCTCACATACTCCCCCCATTTAAGCCCTGACGTTCTCATCAGGCTAAGGGTTCAAATCCATTCAAATCTAATCACAAACACCACGATCGGCTCATGGTTAGTTCCAATGGATCCGTGCTGCAGTGTCCCCTAGTCCACATAGATTATGGGCCAGGTCCGCTCTGATATCATTTGTAAACAACCCAGGATCTCACCCAAAATGGCTAGTTGGAAGTAATTATTTGGGTTCCTTGATCCTGTATAAATACCTAAGATCTACCCAGCGAATAACCGATGTGGGACTAAACACACGCCTGCACGGGTCCTCACATATTGGAGGCAAGGGAAAAGCCAATCCTCACAATGGTAAAGTAGATTAAAACCGTCCTTATGCAGAGGTTTCAAATGAAAAGAGATGGGAGTAAGAACATTTAATGGAAAATCACTCCAAGTGCACAGAAGAGGCTTGAAGAGGAGAAAACGGCCTAAATTATATGTTTGCCTACATATACTGAAAATTTGGTGTACCAAGTGAGTTGTGGCAATAGGTTTTTTTTTTTTGCGTCCACTTAAACAATTGGTCTTGTGGTTGTTACATGTGGGAACTCACTGGAATCCGTTGTAAGCATGCAATTGCTGCAATATATGCATCAAAGCAGCAGCTTGAGATGTACATTAGTTATTATTATAGGAAGGAGGACTATATAAAGGCTTATGAGCCTATGATATATCCTGTTCCTAGTGAGGAATAATAGGTGAAAACAAATTTTGAACCTCTTGATCGTCCTGCAGTAAAGAAGCAACCTGGAAGGCCTAAAAAGAGTAGCAAGAGAGGCACGAGAGAGCCTAAAAAATAGGCTGGGGTTAGACTGAGGTATCATTCTATGAGGTGCTCAAACCGTATGCAGTCTAGGCAAAACTACAAGACCTGAAAGAAGCGAAGAAGACTTAGACCTAAAAAATTGAAAGAGCAAGAAGAGAGAAGACAGGGATGTAGATGTATGTCAGAGGTTATGTTCTTTATTTGTGATTTATAAGATGCTTATTTGTTATGTATCCTGTTATTTATTTGTTATTTATGCAAGTGTGTCATGTGGCAGGTTATAGGTGGAAGTACTAACAATTCTGGTCCCATGTATGTTGAAAATAGCAGTTGGTTTGTCATTGTGTATCAGGTGGGACCTAAACATTATGTATCAGCTTGTTAATTATTAAACTATCACAAACAAGCTTTCACTTTGTTTTGTAGGAACTTGAGATAGAAAGGAGATCCAAGCCTAGTGTTGGAAGAGGTGGTCACATGAGAAATAGTATTGCCACAAGTCAGCACCAGGGGGTCACCCAGACATCCTATCAAGTCAAGACAACACTGTACCAACTCAAGACTTCACTGCACATGGTTCTGAAAGAAGACAGTGATTGTTACTGTTGATAGGTTGCTAGGGGTTCTGAACATGGTCTAAGAGATTGCTAGGGATTCTAAATATATTTTGAATGCAAATGAGTTCTGAACATGGTTCTGATTGTGATTGAGAGGTTCTGAAAGTTCTGAACATAATCTAAATGTCTTGTGAATGTGAATTTTATCATTTCCATATATGGATCTGAACATAATGTTATTCCTTCTAATGTCTTGTGAATAGATGTCTTGAACGATTAGTGTTGTGTATAGATCTGAATATTTCTTTGTCTATTGAGCAATTCAATACATATTGGTTCAAAGAAAGCAGAAATGAGTTTGTTCATGTGTGGATACACTGTGTCATATGACTGTAAATGTGATACTGTGGAACTTTTCCAGTAAATACTTTTTCAAAAAAAAAAAAATCCAGTAAGTAGAAACATTCTTCGGTGCTCTAAATAATGCAGTTTTTCCTAAAAAAAAGGAAACAAAAAGTCGGTAAGAGGGCGGGGTGATGGGCTGTACCTGTCTAAGTAGGCTACGGAATCGCATTACGCAACTTTTTCATCGTTGTCCTGTGCCTTTGCAATTGCTCTGTCAACACCGGATGACAACTATGGAAATATAAGTCTTCTAGGGATGAAGGCAGGCCCTTCTCTGGCAGCGAGCGGATCTCAGGGCAATTTCTTATCGACAAATATCGGAGGGTGGAAAGGCTATGCAACTGTGGTGGTAGGGACTGAAGATTGTTGCAACTTGCAAGACCTAGGTCTCTGAGAAATTTGAGTCCTTGCAACCACAATTGCTCCTCTCCAGCGAACAATATGAGTTCAGTTGAGCCGCAGATTTGGAGTGTTTCAAGTGAGGGCGGGGTGATTGTGGAGAACAGCACTTTGACCAGGGCAGTGTCGTCGATGGTCACGACGCGAAGACGTGCCGAACCCTCGCCTTGCTCTTCCTCATTTGCCAATACCGTGAGCTGAGGACATCTTTCTATATGAAAAATTTCAAGAGATCTGAGAGCTCGTAAGTCCCCTAGTGACCTCAGTTCTCCGCAGTCCAGAATAGTCAAATGTCTGAGAGCAATCATGTGACCGAGCACTTCTCCTGGAAGAGAAGTTATGTGTGGGCAGCGGACCAACTCCAATCGGGTGAGAGAGGTGAGGTTGTGCAGGCAGCTGGGTAGCGACTCATCCAGATGACCACATGAATCCAATATAAGCCATTGGAGAGAAGAGGGAAGGATCAGTTGCACTGGGGACGGGAGCAAGGGACAGTCCTTGATTATCAAACGCTCGAGGGAGAAAGGGTCTTTAAACCTTTCCATTGGCAACCTCGCAACTTTTTGACAGTCAATAATATTCAAGTCCGTGATAGCCGGCAGGTGGTGTGACAGCAGCCATTGTTCCAGATTTACCAGGTTTGGACACCGGCGGATACGCATGTCAGAAATTGAAGAGGTCCTGCTGCTGCTTCTGCTGCACTGTGTCATACTGCTCTCATCAGTAAAACCATGGTCTCCGTTCCATGATTCTGGGAGCATATTTATTCCCACATTCTCTAGGGACAATTCTGTGAGCAAGGGAGGGAGGCAGGGTAAACCCCTCAGCTTGGGACAGTTCACGATACGGAGCTGAAGCAGTTGAGGAAACATCTGGATACCTTCGATTCTGAACCATTCTTCCCATTCCGGCATGTCTGAAATCTTCAGCTCTTTCAGCAATAGGAATCCTTTGACCTCTGGAGAGCCATAGAATTCATGACCAACTTGCTTCACCGCATGCATATTTTTGATGCGCAGAATCTCGAGGGATGGCAGCTGTCCAACAGATGGAAGTTGCCCGCAACTTTGGATATTTTCTAGGCAAATAGCTTTCAAATATTTGAGCGATTGTGGCTCCAGCCAAGTTGGAAATCGGACACCACCATAGTTTCTGATTTCCAGCCTTCGGAGATTGGAATGCGGTTTGAGGCCTCCAAGTACCTCATCATCGTTTCCTGAGCTGGTGCCTCTATCAATATTCCATATCAAGGCCAATTCATCAAGGTACTGTTTATGATTCAGCCTAGCCTGACTGGCCTCTTCCTCACTTTCGATGCTCTCAAGATTTTTAATGCAAATTCTTCCACGAAGCTGTATCATGTCCTTTAATTCTTCAATCTTGTGCCCTCTCTGCTTTACAACTTCGAATACTGACAACTCTTGGAGAGACGTTAACTTCCTGATATCAGCCAACTCGCATTTTGTCTTCTCAGCTACTTTAAGCTGCCTCAATTTAACTAGGTTGGTCATGCGTGTAGGAAAATTTTCAATTGGGCAGCCAGATATATTTAACACCTGAAGATTGTAAAGGTTACACAGTGATTCAGGCAACCTTCGAATTCTGGTTGAAGAGATATCAAGGTATCGAAGATGTTTTAAATTGCCAATACTTTCAGGCAACTCTTTGATCCCACAAATCCTTAATTTCAACACACGGATCTTTGTTGACACTGTGAACAAGCAATCAAGCACAGAACAAAAGTTTGTATCATACAAACCCTTGAAGAAGACAAGGGTGCGTAGATTCTTATAATTGCCAAAGTCCATTAGCTTACTTGGCACCAGATTCAGAGTATATATTGATAGGTGTCGAAGCCTGCTGGGGATTTTCTGCCACTTGCCATCTATTCTTAGATATTCGTCGACTGAGACAGATTGTACCAGATCGTGTATCAAATCATGCATCACATATACATCATTCCATGAATGCTGAAAGAAAGATCTGCCAAGTAAATCATAGAAGTACTCACTCCCTACCTCTTCCATCCGCACATTTCCTTGAGGTACAATGAAGCCTTGTGCCATCCAGACTTGGACTAGCTGGTCTTTTGTGTAAGCGTAATCTTTAGGAAATATAGAACAATATGCAACACACTGCTTCAGATATCCAGGCAGGTACTGATAGCTCAACTGTAGGACCGGCATAATGTCATCTTCACCTTGTTTTAGTTGCCATATTTTACTGTCAATGATGGTTCTCCAGCACCTCTCATCCATTTCTAAATTCAATAGGCCTCCTAGCGTCTTTGCTGCAAGTGGAGATCCCTTCAGCCTGTCAGCAATCTTCCTGCCAATAGCTTCCAACTCAGGATGTTCTTTGGGGCTATGAGAACCAAATGCTTGCCTACTGAAAAATTCCCAATAGGCATCAATTGCTAAACCCTTTAAGAAGACCGCCTCCTTTGTGCCCATCATCTTTGCTATCTTTTGAGATCTAGTTGTTACCAAGATCTTGCTTCCCTGCAGTCCGAACCTTAATGGAGCACACAGACGATCCCATTCATTGCGGTCATCATTCCAGATGTCATCAAGGACGAGTAGGAATCTCTTTGACATTATCTTCTCCTTAAGGATCTCTTGGAGACAATTCAAATTTTGGTGATCAGAGAGTCTCTCCCGGGTAACAGACTCTATTATCTCTTTAGTTAGCCTTTTCACATCAAAATTATCAGACACGCAAACCCAAATCTTTAGCTTAAAATAATCATTCACCTCCGGATCATCGTAAATGTGCTGAGCAAGAGTAGTTTTTCCGATCCCTCCAATACCGACCACTGGCAAAACAGGAATACTATCTTTCTTTTGTCTCATTGAACAAACACGGACAAGATCATCATCAGGTTCAGTTGCATCTCCCGAATTTAACAGTAGTTTTATCAGCTTTGATTTTTCTTTTTCTCGCCCAAACACTTCGGGTTCAGTTAAGAACGAGCTCGTCTCTCGTCTCGCCGATCTCTGATATTCTTTCCCTTCATCATCTAAAGCCAGGAGCCTGATGATTTTTTCCATATCATCAGCAATGCTATCTAACCTCCCCATAACCTCCCTCACTTTAGCCACAGCATCGCCGTCTCGATTGAACACATTTCTAGCAAGTGTAAGAGAAGAAGATAAGAAATTACCTCTCTGATTCTCTTTGCTTTCAGCCTTTTGCTGCAGGACTTGGTATTCAAATTCGTCCAGCAAGTCTTCGGCATCGTAGGCGGCGTCTTTGAGTTCTTGGAGGATTTGGGCAAGGTTGTCATCTTTGGTGCGCCTCTTTTCGGCGCTCGTAAGGATGAAGCGTGTCCGTAGCAGGGTAGTTCGCAGCCTCCTGAGGTCGTCCTGAAGCCCCGAGTCCCGCCCGAACTGCTGGATGGCATCAGAGCTCACCTGGCCGACCAAGTTGTCCAGCACGGCGGAAGCGATGTATCCTCCAACCGATAGCAGTGCCTCCATATCGATCGGTGGGGGAGGGAGAGGGAGAGGGAGAGGGAGAGAGAGAGAGATTTTTTCTCCAGGGAATAGATTGCTTTCCTGGGACGTGTGGATGACAAAATAATCTCTATTTTAGAAAGGCAGGAGATCAGATAATGTTCAACAGGACCAATCAACTTTTTCTCTCTCTCTTATTGTCATCCACACATTCAGCCGAAGTAAAATAGATTAAGCAAGGAAGTGACTAGTTTAATCAATCGTACAGGTTGTCACATAGGATGTTAAAAAAAATCCATGACACTGTGGCGGGCATCAAGCTGAAGTAGTCAAAACGAACGGAGGGATCTGCCAATGGAGAGCCTCCGGTTCAATACAGAGAAGATGACCTGTAGGGGGCAGCATATGCATGCATAGAATTTGATTCTAACAAAGTTGTAGAGAAGCTGAAAATGAAATCTGAGTCAGCTTGTGATTATGTTGCTGACATAAGGAGACTTGAGCAAGATACACATTCAGCCTAAGGAGCAAAGTAGATCCATTAGTGAACAACCCGTGAGATTATTTTAATTCTTGTATGTTGGAGGTGTGAGACCCTGGAACTGGGCCCGGTCCACTTGACCGGCCCAGTCCCAAGACTTGGCCTCATGTGCGTTCACGTGAGTCAGCGGGATGGATTCTTTCCATCCCGAAGAAGAAGGAGGAGCCCCTGTTTTAGGGCTTCTCCTCTTTCTCCTTTGAGTCCACCAGAAGAGGAGCCGCAAACCCCCCGAGTCCCCTCTTCTTCCTCGTGCAACCGCCCAAGGGGGAGAGGGGGAGAGAGAGAGAGAGAGAGAGAGAGAGAGAGAGAAGCCACGACACGGGTTTCTTCCATTGCCGCCGGAGAGGAAGAGAATCGCCGGTCTTCGTCGGAGGCTAAGGTAAGGGCTTCTAACTTTCATCTCTTCCTTCCGTGATGCAAGTTGTCATGGCTTTGAGCCGGCTATCGTCGGAATTTTTACTCAAAAACAGAAGAGCCCTGTTTGGGCATGTCCTCTCGCCGCCGGCCTTGTGCGTCGCCGCCAGCCGTTGGGGGTGGTCGCACTTGCTTCGCCACCCCTTGCCGCCGACGGGGCTGGCCACCGCGGCCTCCCCTGAGTCCGATGGAGAAGGAAGGGAGCGGGGGTATGGGTCCCCTGTTCCGCCAAAGAAAAGAGAGGAGAAGAGAAGAAGAAGAAAAAAAGAAAGAAATGAGAGGAAGCTTTGGGAGAAGAAGAGAAGAAAAGAAAAGAAAACTTCTAGGAATGTATTGAATGCGTTTCTTTCTTCTTTTACTTGTCTTTTCTCTCAATAGACTCTTGGTAGATGGAAAACACTTAATGCACAAATAGAGTAACTCTTTTAGTGTCTACTACTGTTTCCTTAGGCTATTTAAGCAGTCACATTTGAAAACTAGCCGTTAGACACTGATTTGTGGCCATTCTGCACAGTCTGCACCTCCTGACAATGTATTCGTTGGGGTCGGAGTCGACTCGCTCGATCTGGAGTCGACTCAGCTGTTGCTGGAGTCGACTCTTGCTTTACTAGAGACGACTCGCCCACTGTACAGAATTTGAATTAAAGTGCTGTCCCGTTCTGGAGTCGACTCGGCCAAACCTCGAGTCGACTCGCCAATATCCGGAGATGACTCGGCACTTTTGGAGACGGAGTCGACTCGGCTCTTAGAGCCCGAAAACTGATCCTCTGTCTTTGGAGTTGAACTGCCTTGGAGTCGACTCGGATCATCTTGGAGTCGACTCGGCTCTCAGAGCTCAAAAACTGATCCTCTATCTTTGGAGTTGAACTGCCTTAGAGTCGACTCGGATCATCTTGGAGTCGACTCGGCTGACTTGGGGTCGACTCTCATATTCTCGGAGTCGACTCGTTCACAGAGTCACTTTGTTTGATTTTCTGCCTTTCAGTCTGCTTTCCTCTGAGAGTCGACTCTTGCTTGTTTAGGAGTCGACTCGCCAAACGTTGGAGTCGACTCGAATTCTTCTGGAGTCGACTCGGTAACAGGGTCCAGAAAACACTTCTCTGTCTTTCTGTCTGTTACTCCTTGGAGTCGACTCGGAACCGTCGAGAGTCAACTCGGTAAGCTTCGGAGTCGACTCGTAATCGTCGGAGTCGACTCGGTGACAGGGTCTGAAATTCATCTTTCTGTCTTTTTGTCTGTTCGCAGTCGGAGTCGACTCGTAGTGTACCGGAGTCGACTCGGGCTTGTGTCGGAACCTCTGAAACACTTGGAGTCGACTCGTAATCTTCCGGAGTCGACTCGAGCTTCAGACTTTGGCTTAATTGAGTTCAGTACTTAGCCAAATGACCTTGAACAAAAGCTCGATGCTCTTAAATATAAATTCACATATATTTGCTTGAGATACTAGATTGAATTCATTAGTATGACATGAAATATACTCAAATGCTTTGAGCTCATCAAAATCAAATAGGGGTATAACCAATCACTCCACAACTACAACAAAGACATAAGAGGTGATGGCAGCAGGTTACGTGATCGGTGGCTTTGATACCGTGTTAAAATATTTGCAAAAAAAGAGAAACGATAGAGAGAGAAAAGTAATTTTATTTCTTTGTTCCATTATATTCGGTACATCTCAGGAGTTATATATATTCGTGTACAACCTTTATACAAAAAAATAATATAGGATGATATAGAATCATGCTAATAAAAAAATATTATTGATGATGGAGGTTGTTACATGATCTCTAAAATTATTCTAACACATGTATTTATGTATGTATATATATATGTAGATACATACATAGATGCATACTTTAAATTTTGTCTCCACGAAATGAATGTTTAATCTAGAATTAGATCTTTAGACGTAGAACATACCGTTGAGAAGTGATTCAACACTTAAAACTTCACCAATCATCTTTTGTTCTTTCATTCCAAGAAACCCCTTTAAAGTATCAACTAATGAAGGAAGATTCATATAACTCCAATTATATCCCTTTAATATATTTTGGCACATACCACTAGTGCTTCCAAGGCTACTCTAATCACATAGCAAATTAGCTGATGTCAAGGCCACAAAATAGTCTCAAACTTCTTCCAAAAAGTAAATAATGTGTCTAAACTACTGTGAGGATCCATGCGGACGTGTGTTTAGTCCCATATCGGTTATCCGCTGGGTAGATCTTGGGTACTTATACAAGATCAAAGAACTCAAATAATACCTTCCGGCTAGCCATTTTGGGTGAGGTCCTGGGTTGTTACAAATGGTATCAGAGCGGACCCGACCCATAACCTATATGGACTAGGGGACACTGCAGCATGGATCCATTGGGGTTGACCACGGGCCAATTGTGGTGTTTGTGATTAGATTTGAATAGATATGAACTCTTAGCCAGACGAGGACGTCAGAGCTTGAACGAGGGGAGTATGTGAGGACCCGTGCGGGCGTATGTTTAGTCCCACATCGGTTATTCGCTGGATAGATCTTGGGTACTTATATAGGATCAAGGAACCCAAATAATACCTTCCGGCTAGCTATTTTGGATGAGATCTTGGGTTGTTACAAAAGGTATCAGAGCGGACCCGGCCCATAACCTATGTGAACTAGGGAACGCTGCAGCACGGATCTATTGGGGCTGACTATGGGCTAATCGTGGTGTTTGTGATTAGATTTGAACCCTTAGCCTGACAAAGATGTCAGGGCTTGAACGGGGGAGTATGTGAGGACCTGTGCGGGCGTGTGTTTAGTCCCACATCGGTTATTCGCTGGGTAGATCTTGGGTACTTATACAAGATCAAGGAATTCAAATAATACCTTCCGGCTAGCCATTTTAGGTGAGGTCCTGAGTTGTTACAAATGGTATCAGAGTGGACCCAACCCATAACTTATGTGGACTAGGGGATACTGCAGCACGGATCCATTGGGGTTGACCACGGACCAATCGTGGTGTTTGTGATTAGATTTGAATGGATTTGAACCCTTAGCCCGACGAGGACGTCAGGGCTTGAACAAGGAGAGTATGTGAGGATCCGTGTGGGCGTGTGTTTAGTCCCACATCGGTTATTCGCTGGATAGATCTTGGGTAGTTATACGAGATCAAGGAACCCAAATAATACCTTCCGGCTAGCCATTTTGGATGAGGTCCTGGATTGTTACAAATGGTATCAGAGCGGACCCGGCCTATAACCTATGTGGACTAGGGGACACTGCAGCATGGATCCATTGGGGCTGACCACGGGCCAATCATGGTGTTTGTGATTAGATTTGAATAGATATGAACCCTTAGCCTGACGAGGACGTCGGGGCTTGAACGAGGGGAGTATGTGAGGATCCATACGGGCATGTGTTTAATCCCACATCGGTTATTCGCTTGGTAGATCTTGGGTACTTATACAAGATCAAGGAACCTAAATAATACCTTCCGGCTAGCCATTTTGGGTGAGGTCTTGGGTTGTTACAAATGGTATCAGAGCGGACCCGTCCCATAACCTATGTGGACTAGGGGACACTGCAGTACGGATTCATTGGGGCTGACCACAGGCCAATTGTGGTATTTGGATTAGATTTGAACCCTTAGCCTGACGAGGACGTCAGGGCTTGAACGGGGATAGTATGGGAGGACCCGTGCGGGCGTGTGTTTAGTCCCACATCGGTTATTCGCTGGATAGATCTTGGGTACTTATACAAGATCAAGGAACTCAAATAATACCTTCCGGCTAGCCCTTCCGGCTAGCCATTTTGGGTGATGTCCTGGGTTGTTACAACTACTTTTGAAAATAAATCATGTGGCTGAACCACTATCAGGCTCTTTCCTAGAACCTCATTTGAGAAATAGCTCCTAATCACTCCATCTTCTTTCATATGTTGCACGCATGTATCAAATTGGAAGACATCTGTTCTAGCAAAGGCGCCCTTACAATTAACCGAGTAATGCTATCCCAATCGATTTGATTCTTGTGTGCAACATATACCATACAATATGTGCAATCGATGAATGTCATAGAATCAAGAAAATAAATTTCATGTGAAGTCTTGAATCATGTAACTTTCATTTCAAAAACTTTATGTTCAATCATGCGACGCATCTATCAAGGCATCTGTCGATTGCATACGTTCACCCATTTGACGCATCTACTATGGCACAATCAATATTGCTAAAACTATTTGAAAATATTTTAATGCTACGAAGATATGAGGTGTTTTTCCCTGATAGTTGAAAATAGCTGCTTTTTCTGGCTGTCCATCTGTAATTTCAGCAAATGGAAGATAAGTGGACATGACCATATATCTAAATCATTTTGCCCCTAGGTCAAGCCATACAAATAGGCTTCCCGTGAGCTAAACAAATGGCAATTTTCAAACTCTTCACATGATCATGCCAAGTAAAGGCCAAGAGAAGATGTTGACCAGCTCCAAAAGAAGATAGGTTGGTAGAACTCAAGAAGAAAAAAAACAGAGTACATTGGAGGACATGACAAAGACCAACAAGTGCTAAAACTTGGCAGCGCCTTCCGCAAGCTTTCCGGACTCCAGTAGAGTTCGGTGGTTGCACCCCATCTTCTGAAAGACTTATCATAGCTGTGATTTGGTGTCACTATTTATTTTGTTAGCAAACCAGTGGTTGGCATTTGACAGCGAGGTTTGCGAGTTTCTTAATAGATGGCGATGGAGAACATTCATGGTCCCCTCATTTGAGCATGTTACTTGCAATATGTTTGATGGGTCTAGTATTAGTTTAGTGTATACTTCACAATTTTATAGCATTTAGGAGCCAAGAGCAACATGTTCTTAAATTATATGTAGAATGATAGGCTGTTCGAATCCAAAGGCCAATTCATCGGTGATTCGAAACAACAATGGTTCTGCTTGATTAACTCGAAATTAATTCTTTCTGGCTTATCTTTGTTCATTGAAAAGAAAAAATGGAAGCATGAGCTTCTGATCTGAATGTTTGTCTGATATCAGTCATGCCCCCATGAGTCTCGGTAATTATCTTGATCCCTTGCGTCAGTTTTTGTGCAGATCATTTCCTTCCTCTTGACATCACAAGGATCTAACCTTTCACCCTGTTCGGTAGCATGATGCTTGATATGGTGCTCTCTCAATAGGACAACTAGAATGATAACGGATCACTTTCGTGATCGACAAATTAGTGTTTCTAACTCCATTTAGCGAGTTAGTCCCAAATGAGATACAACAGACCAATCATATAAGAAGCATCATTCTGAAAGGCCTTACTTTTATCAAGTTTCGTTGAAACAGGCTTTAACGACTTATAATTCCGTCATAAGATCATCATGCAGGCTTGACCTTCTCATGTATTTCCATTCAATTTTTGGTTTTACCAAAGGTGATGTAACATTATTACTGCTTAATTCTCTATTCTTTAGACTTGAATTTCAATTCTATCCGAATCAAAATCGAGATTACTTTAAGTAATTGGTCCAGTTGGTCGAGCTTTAGGTATGACGCTGGCTTATTGTGATAGTAATCTTGAGACACAGACATCCAAAGATCATTGAGCTAAGGTAACAAAACAATGGGACACAATGACTTGTTTGGACGATGAAAGGGTTATTCACTTATTTGTGCTCCAACACAGAATTCTGCATATAATTGTGCGGACCATGGAAGGATTAGGTGGCCAATCACTTGTCCTTTCTTTGTTTACAGAACTTCATTAGTGGTTAAGAAAGGTTAGATATCCCCATCAGTAGGTAAGGGAAATCAGAAATGTAAGAAAATATGGAGGGGTTAAGCTTGGAAAAGGATAATTAGTTTGTTTGTGTCTAATTTCTCTCATCTTAAGATGCAATGGTTCCAAAGAATCAAGCCTAACGAGTTGCCAAATCACAACCTAAATGGCAGGTCGAGCTTAAATGCATGATGTGAATGTTTGAACGTGGCTGTACCTCCAGCTTTTCTTTTCCTGTTCATTCAAATGGTCCAAAAGCAAATTAAGGCCAGATCATCATTGGCTCAGGTAAAGGTGGGTGCGATGCAATTAGGTCATCTCATATTCAAGTCCATCTTGACGTGGTCCAATCTGAATTGGCTCAATTTGGACTCAAATCTAACATATTTACCTTTTGGATGGAATGCTACCTTGGTGGTATGGATGGACACTTCAATACGTGCAAGAAGGTATGCGTACAATGTGTGGGCATATCATCCAAACTATACTAAAATGCATGCAAGCACTTTCTGCACTAATTGTTGAAAATCTAGCTGATATATTTTAAAGACTCCAAGCAGTTTGAGCTCCACCTGTGATATACAATTCTTTTTTTTTTTTTTTGAATTTTATCTTGACTCTCTCTCTCTCTTTTTTTTTTTCTTTAAGCAGATTTTCACTGGTCAACGGAACTGATTATGTCAATGGGAAAAGCAAAAAGTGAACCATCAGGACATTAATATTACACCAAACATGAAAGAAAAAAAAGAAGAGATGATAACTAAAAAAAACTCAGAAAAATCACTCAATAGTTTTGCACTATTTACTTTGCTTCATCCTTAGCATGCTTCACGATGCTAATTCATTAATGCTAATTAGGGGTCTTCCCTCCATTGTCACTTATAAAAAAAAAAATCATCACCGGAAAAGAAAAACGAGCATTCTCTTAAGTAGGGATAAGATGCTAATTAATTTAAGACTCGTTTGATTTGTGGGAAGAGAAGAGGAAAAATATAGTCTACGAAAAAATAGAAAAATATTTTATATTTAATTAGAGTTTTCAAAGGGTAGAGATGAAAAAATAGCTTTTCTATAACAATAAGATTACTACATTTCATGGGGAAAAAAACTTATATAGGATATGAAAAAATTCAATTTCCACCGGCTAAAAATTGGGATAATTTTTTTCCAAAAATATCTTTAAGCTTTTAGATAGAATGAGGTAAAATCTTTTTTTTTATTAAAAGTATAACAGGTATTTTACATAACTTTCTCAAGAAAATAGATGCTCAACCAAATATAATTACTTTAAAATGTGCAACTTTCCTATGATTAACCAATTATGCAAAAATCATTTTTCTAGGCATCATATACCCAGACATCAGCCTCCTAAGAAAAAAAAATACAGTGAGGAAAAATTCTTTTCACGAACTAAATGAGTTCTAAGAGTATAATCTCTCGATAATTATACCAAAATATGGGGTTAAATTCTGAAAAAATCGCTTCTTAAAGTGCTGCTAACAGTTGGAGTAGATTTGCTCAAATACCGAGTGGCCCGTCGACCTGCCTGAGCTCGACATGTTTTGGATGGGCTTGGGCTTCATTTGTTAACCCAATGGTACAAACAGGGCCTGAAATTTGAGCCCATCCCTAGATCGATACTTATTCGGATTTACATTAACTCGATCTGAGCCTGATTATTTTAATCAAAATATATATTATATATATGTAATAATTTTTAAGTATCCTCATGGATTTACAACCCTAATATTTACATCCCTAACCCATTGGAGGCTTAGAGCTTGGTTCATTTCATTGCTTGACTAAGGAAAGGAGACGACAGTGTCATGGGTTTGTGCATCCTCCTTGCTTCCTTCCCTCAACCTGACAACCCCCGAACCCCGCCAAGCTATCGCCCACCAATGAGGGCCCCACCCCTCAACTCGATAATCTCCTACCGGCTATCAGCTCCTCGCGAGGGCCTTCTTTCATCTTTCCATCATGTGGCAAAAGAAGTCCGCCCCCATTGCCTCCTCTCGTCTCGTCTCGTCTCCTCACCAGTCCGACCACCGGCGAAAGGAGTCCACCAACCAATCATCGCTACCCTTTCTGGCGATTGCTCCAAGTAATGGTGCCTTTTTCTTGTGCTGCCTTTGTTTTCCTATTTAAATGCACTTATTTGATTTAGCAATTTAGAAAATTGGCTACTAATGCTTTGTTGGGCCCTGGACGGGACCGCTGAAAAACAGTGCTTTAGGTAGTGAAGCCAACAAAGCCCAGATGATAAACAACTTTTGAAATGCCCGAAAGCCGGAGGCGTGATAAATAGCAGGCTAGGGCTCGGGGGTTGATAAAATGATATAATAACGGGCTGATATCGACCTGAACCTGGCCCGGCCCGCCCGTTAGTTCAACGTTCAGAAAACAGACCCAACATCCATCCAACAAAAGATGATCCCTTCCAGCGCACACTTGGGATTTCCATCCCACGGTCCTGGCCACCGCGGCACACCCGACAAAGCGTGTAAGGCGCCCTACGCCGCGTGGTGCAGCTCTCGCTCTCAGATGTTCGAGCGGGAATTCTCCAAACCAAAACTCTCTCCTCCTTTCCCGAAGAACTCGTCTCGCGTTCTCTCCCCCCAGGATTTCGTCTTGCACTCTCTCTCTCTCTCTCTCTCTCTCTCTCTCTCCCCCCCCCCCCCCCCCCGCCTCCATTAGAGTTTCACCTCGAAGCCCTTCGAAACCCTAATCTCTGGTCCCAAGAAGCTCTCCGCCGGTTCTTGCTCGGATTCCGTTCGGGGGTCTAGGGTTTTTGGGACGGGGTGGAGGAGCTAGGGCGGCCGGTGGATATCTGGCCTCCGCCCCTCGAAGATGGATAGAGAGGAGTTTAAGGGGACCAGCGAGGCCGGGGGAGCCAGATTCCACATCCTTCAGCCCAGTCGCGACCTCCAGTCCAATTGGGAAGTCGATCTTGCCAAGAATCTTGAAGAGTATTTGCTCAAGATTTGTTCTGGCGAGATCTCGTCCGACCAGGACCATGTGCTCCACTCCGTGAACTTTGCTGAAGGTTCGGTCCAGAAACCCTAGCAAAAATTATCTTTTTTTGTTGTTATTTCTCCATTTTTTAGTTTATGTTGTGATTTTTTTTCTTTATTTTTTTCTTTTTTTGAATGGGGATTCTTGGGTGTAGCTGCACTGCCGCTTCAAGGTTCGGTTCACGTGTATAGCCGGAAAGTAGAGTATTTGTATTCTCTGGTTTTGCATGCCTTGGAGTTTCTTTGACAGAAGAGGTGCGGATTGTGATGCTTTCCCTTTGCATTGCTTGATGCTGAGTACCTTGTGCTCTGATAATTTGGAATTTGTTTTTCCCCCTTAAAACATGACTAACTATTGTGTGCAATTTCTCTCTTGTCTTGCTTTTGGTGGAAAGAGTGTTCTTTTATTGTAAAATGTTCTCATGACAGGTTGGTTTAAGAGAAGGTTACTAGATCTGACAGAGAAAGAAATTTAGATATTGACTCGCATTAGGTGCAGTTAGTTTGGAGAGAAATTGTAGCGTATAAAAGGTTATTAGGCGAAGTGAGGAAACTAAAATTAGAATTTTGGACTGCATTAGGTTAAAGTGTGTTAGCATGGCATTAGTGGTAGGGTGGTGAATTTCAGTGATTAAGAATATGTTTGAGATAATGATATTAAGGGCCTGTAACAATGCTAAGGAAGGATATACCACGAGATCACCCCGGAAAGGAATGGTGCTTCATGCATGCCCCATTAGAAAATTTCACCTTGCTATTTGTTATTTATGTGGCTAGAAAATTTGCATTGGAAAAATGCAATTTCTTCAGATTTTAACTTGTGCTTCTTTTTTCCATCTCGGAAAATCTTGTATCAAAAATAACAAGAACTCTTTCCGGGAAGCAAAAGGGGAATGGTGCCCTACAGAGAGAAAAAAATTCAGAGGCCGGGTAGTCTTCTTTGTTGTACTTGGGCATTCCCTCTTTACCATGCCTTCCCCCTTTAGTCCGCTTGGCGATATATAAATTGTAGTTGAAAATTATTCTGGTATCTAGAGGTACACAAACATGCTGTACAAGGAAATGAATATGTATGGAGAGTGATCTTTACCTGGATGTATGTGCATTACTAGTTTTTGCACTGAGATATCTGAATTAGGTTTGCATTGCATCAAGTTCAACTATTTACATTTAACAATGCAAGTGAGCCAGAAATTTGTGTTTGGAATGTAGTGATAACAACATGGATACTGGTGTTTTTTTAAAAAAAAATAAATCCTTTTTTTGAGGGGATGGTAGGATTGTGGCTAAGGGTTGTCAAATTAAAAATGGTGGAATTTGGATGTTGCAGATGGAACTTATCAAGCCATTCAATATATGTAGAATTTGGAAGCTTAATTTTGTTCATGACAAGATATCACCCAGTTCTTCCTTCACAAATCTTATCCTCCATCTTGTTCATGCTCTTAAGAACATAAATAGTAGTTCTACCACCTTCCAGTAGATCTGCAGTCTCAGATTGTAATTGTGGATATCTGCCAGTCTTTCTATTATCCTAAACGGTTGTTTCTTTTGAGTCTTTCCCCATTGTTATCTTTGCCTTGGAAGCTTAAACCTTTTTTCAATTATTACCGATGTACTTGAGCTTTACCTTTATTCTAAACATCCATTCAGTTATTATAGAAGTGCTGGATGACCCCTTTCAACCATATTTACAGATATTAAGCTGAATTAGGCATGCATCGAAAAGAATGAAGTAGCTGCAACGTGATGCTTAAGTCAGAAGCTTGCTTATGTCACCATGTTCATAAAACTGTTTCATGATATGTTGATGACAAGGGGAAAAGAGGACATATCTACTAGTGTTCTTGGTAGGATTGCCGCCAAGATGATTGTCATGCAGTGGGTGCATATTAGGAGTATGTGTTTTTCATGTCTTAGGGTGGACAAGTACCTCTGTGATAGCTATGATTTTCTTTAATTGCTCTTTTCCCTTTCTCATTTATGAATGCGCGATAATGTTTACTTAGATATTCCGAGGCCTATTTTCAAAGTTTATTCCATCTTACTAAATATGAGTTGGAGATATCTTCCATGTAGACTGAAAAACTCTGAAATTTTTGAAACTCTAATTTATTTCATTATGTTGAACTTTAACCTGGTTGACCTATGGCTTCCTAGTGACTATTTGTTGAATGACTTGTCTGATTGGCTTGCTGGGTTTTGTAAAGTGAAATCATTGAATATCTTGAGAGAAAGTAGCAAGCATGTCCATAAAGCTGCTATAATTCTGTTATATTTTTGGAATTTAATATTCAACACGCCTTTGAGGTTTTGAGAAGAGAAACATCTAAATGCTTGGAAACAAGGCAGCAAATGTATGTATGAAGATGAAAGAATGACATTTCATGATTAGTTTTTGAATTTAGGACTCGTTTGGATTGCGGGAAGAGGAGGGACGAAGGTGTGGTCAACGAAAAAATGTAGAAATGCCTTATGTTTGGATGGAATTTTCAAAGGAGAGAGATGAAAAAGTAGCTTTTTTCAGAGGAATAAGATTCATACATTTCATGAAAAAGAAAAACTCATGTGGGATATGGAAAAATTCAATTCTCACTAGCTAGGAATGTCATGCCCCAAATCCGGAATATGATGTGGCCGTGCTACCGCGGGGTAACACTCACAATAACACAAAGCCCAAAAGATGATTTGCATAAAAATTCACAATCAAAAAGTACATAATAGGAGAGGTCCAAAAATTTCTCCATTAAATAACGAAGATATAGGTACAAAGCTTCTAAATTCAATATCAAATAAATTCATAATTCATCAAAAATATTAACCAACTTGATTTCTACTAAAATATTTCCGAGCTTCTTATTTCAACCTCCAAACCTCAATTATCCCTTTGTGCTCCCAGCAGGCTGTAAAAGAAGAAAAACGAGAAGAGTGGCTTCATAGGTCAGTAAGTAATCATGCACTACCTTACCGGATCAAGCCTAAATTTTATATGTTTCAATGCATCATTTGGAAAGTAAACTTTTACTGTAAAATAAAACATTTTGTATGCATAATAACAAACTATATCGTAGCAATCCAATCATGTACGCACAAATCATGCAAGTTCGTAAAGCTAAAAATGCAATTTAAATTTTTCATAATTGTCAAATATTTGCCATTTATTCATACTATCAATTAAAATTTTGCTTTCAGATTTTTTGCGCTACAGTTACTATAACCTGTGATAGGGTTATTTTTGTAATTGACAAGATATCATAGTTCGTGTTCGTTACCAATTTTAACCCGTTGCCAGAGGGCCGTTTTCGTTGGATGCTAGCTCTAGGGTGTTGATTAGCCCCCATTTCTAGGACGGTCATAGCAATCTGAGAGCTCATAAGATATTTTATATTTTCTTAAATATACATGAATAAGATACTAAATGGCTTTATAGAGTTCGTGATCCATAAATAATCTTTAATGATAAAACTATCAGAAATTATTTTTCGTAAATCAACTTTTCTCATAAAAGTTCATAATTCATAATTAGACCCTATGTGTATCCCCTTTATAGAAAATACACTTTTTCATAATTTTGGAAATCATTCGTACATAAATATCTATGAGATAATGCTATAAAAACATGGATCGTAAAACATTCATATGCTTGATCTCAAATTGCAAAGCCAATCATATCAATATGATTTATATTTTCATAGTCCATATAAATTAAAATTGACCAATAATTTGAAAATTAGTAAAGTTTGTGCCAGGTCACTTACCTTGGTGTGCCCAAAGATTGCTATGTTCGATTCAACAAATCGACAACACCTATTAGAAACCATTTAAGAATATAAATTAATTCATATTCAACTATTTAAAATTTAAAAGAAACTTGAGGATCGAAATGGACTTGATTGAGCTTCATATCCAAACCGGAAGGGGGAGGAAGGAAGGATTGGCCAGGTGGTGGTGCTCGGCATCCCAAATTTGATCAGATCTTGGTAGAGACAACATGATCATTGTTGTTGATCTCGATCAGTTGGGGCTAGATGATGATACTTATGTAGCCATATTCTTTCTAAGATCATATGTGCCTTGACAGAACCATGAATTTTTGAACATGCTTAAATGAGTTGTGTGGGATATACAACATGGACTAGAGAAAGAAACATCTATTTCTACTGGCTACAGATGACTTTACTGCATATATCGAATTTAGAATGTCATCGCTATCAAACTCAAGGAAAACACATGCACCAAAAGCAACGAAGAGATAGTCAAATAAAGGCAAGTCACAGACCCACAACAATCAAAGTAGTTTGATGTTTAGCATCAATTGAATCTAACATGCAATCCAACATAATCAAAAATGACTAGGCAAGATCAAAAGGGAAAGTGAGAGACAACGGCTTTTCAATGTAACTATAAGATATCACATGATCGAAGGCAAAAACAAGCCAATTACCTGAGCCATATACTTAAACATGCAAAAATCAGCTTTATGAAACAAACTAGATTATAATTAGACAAATAGGCAAATATTTGTATAGCTATTATAATCAGGTGACCCAATATTGATCTACACTTTGAAAAATGAGTCTAGTGTCCATATTAGAGAAATAAACATAGATCAAAATGTCAAGGCTGTTTATCTTGGGTGGTCAGTTGTGGTGATGCCACCAGAACTCTGGTGGTTCAAGGAAACAGGTCAAGATCATGATGGACCAAAAATCAGAGAAGGTGAAATAGGGGGATTTGATGGGTTTGGGCTGCTGATCTAGAAATAGGATCCGACCAACGTTGGCAGATCAACATCCCTAAAGAGATAGAAAGAGAAGGAATCAAGAAAGGGATGGGATTTATTTATTTTTTTGAATAACAAAACAACTATTATTGAATTTTGAGACAACATCCGGTTGAGGCATTCTATCAAACATTTGGTCAGCAATAAAATGATCCCCATGAAAAGAGCCTACTAAACCTCATGTTGCCCAAAATCTGAACCCCAAAAATCATAGAAATGAGAGGCTACAAGTGTTCCAGTTTCAGAATAAAGGACATATCAGATCATGTTGGAAGAGTAGAGTTCATTGAGTAGCTTTTTCTAAAAATGAATCTTAGCTTATATTTGGTGAGATATGAACAAAATAGGTTGGAGAAGGGATGGAATCCGGTGACTCACCTTTGAAACAAAAGAGGTGGAAGGTCTTTGGTTAGCGACTCGATCATAGGTGCTGGTGAGGCCTGGTCACGGGTGCCAGCGACAGTGAAGGCAAGGAGAGGGAGAGAGAAGGAGAAGAAGAGAAGCCTGATAGGTGATGGTTTAGCTCAAGGGAGGGAAAGAAATTTGGTTGTTTTCGGTAATCACGCACAACCACCATGGTTCTTGCACGTGCTCAAGATTTTGGGGATTACGGTGGGCAGCCAAGATGGCAACTCAGCACTTGCCATCCTGTACGCACGGGCATTCCACGTCCAAAATATTTGTTTAGCGTTTCTTCCTTTCTCTCGCACTTTCTTTTTTTTTTTTCCTTCTTTTTGCGATGCTGCCTGGCCTCGTTTGCCCAACCAATATACACCTGGGGAAAAAGCACGTGATGGTCCACGGGACCACAGCCTGGTCCTGCCCGATCAAAAGGCCAAAAGGATCGGGCACTCACAGGGAATTGGGGGAATTTTTTTCTAAAAGTTTTCTTAAGCTTTTATGGGGTAAGGTCTTTTCCTTTATTAAGGACATTATAGGTATTTTACACAATTTTGCCAGAAAAGTAGATGTTCAACCAAACATAAGCTACTTCTGAATGTTCCACTTTTCCATAATCAACCAAATATGCAAAAACCACTTTTTCAGGCATCATATACCTAGGCATTAGCTTCCTAGAAAAAACATTCTAGTGAGAAAAATTTTTTTTCCACGAAACAAACGGGTCCTTAAAGGCCATATAGGCTTCCCGATTGGCATTAGGAGATTGTGTCGATGGGCCTTTGATCATGCATCATGTTAATCTAATTTAGGGAAATTGAGTGACTACTGGGATATATTAAAGGTTATGGAGATTTAGATGGTGTACTAGTTGTTAAGATAAAGATAAGCACAGCGAGATGGTTTAAATGGATTCACGGGGAAAACTGAATTCATGCATGGTGAATGCCTGCTGTTAGCAGTTTGCATCTCACTGTAACTATTTGAATCACCCATGTTACTACTTTTTTGATTTTCCTATCGACACAATCTCCTAATGGTGTCCTAACTACTTTTTTGTAACCCAATGGAGGACTATTGAAACATCATTATGGCCTGTAGCATGCTTTTGATTCTCTGTTTGAGTTGCTTAGCAATTAATGAAAGTAGAAGGATGGGAGCATGTAGAGAGATGATTGACTAAGGACTGGGAATTGAACACTTTTTTTGCAAATTGATTTAGTCCCATCAAATACTGTGAGAGCATTGATATTGTTTAGTTTTGTTATTTTTCTTAATATCTTCAATTTACATAAATTTTATCTTGTTACTATTCACCATTCCTGTCTAAGTTAGTTCTTTTTTGCTATTGTTCTTATTATGAATAAAAAGGAAAAATGATTAACTTTTTTGCCCTTTATAAATTCCAGTTTGAATTGGTAGTTACTATTACAGGAGTAAATGTGGTTGGACCTTTCTGTTTTCCTTATGTTAGTGAAAAAATTGTAGACAGATCATTGCTTGAACTAGTCTTTTGTAGGTCCTTTGACATTATAATTTGCCTCCAAGAAGTGGCCCAGTGATACATGCTGTTTTGTTTTAAGTCCTTGGTAGGTACTGGATTGCACATGCATTCACTGTCTTTATGCTGCAGCACAAATACCATTAACCTAATGATGTTTTTATGCATTTTAGGCAGTGTCTTATCCGAGCAGGCAAAGCTCTATTTTAGCTGGTCCACGAATATTTCTATGTGGGTGCCCTATCTGCTGTTTGTGTTGCCCCCACCAAACCATCTTATTCATTTACCTAAGGTATCACATACACCTTTGCTGCTGGGGCTAAAATGATGCCATATATAAGTGTGCATCTGCATAGAAATTTCTGTGAAGACAATCTTGACCTGACATTTGCCCTGCGCTTTCTATACCCCCCAGCTTGATGTGTCAATTTGGAGATGTTAGGAATCATACAAAGATTGGCATTTATATAGAAACTTCAATGAAGATAAATTAGACTAAGATTTATACCTTGAATTCTATATCCGACAACTTGATATGTTAATTAGAACTTGCTGGAAGTTGTCCTGCAAGTTTTTAGAATGATGAGCTTGTAGATCCTTTGTTCAATCTGTTTTATGCTCCCTCAGTGAGACATATTACGTGCTCTTTTGCTGACTGGTCTGCAGCATTTATTTGCTTTTCAATTTGGCCAGGATGAAGAAGTCAAATGAATTATGACTGTAGTTATGACGAAAAAGCTATTCTATAATAATCTAAATTCTCATGTACTCCTAAGACATTTGATCCATGTTTTCACCTTAGTTTCCTGTCTTCTCAGTGAAGGTTTTTGCATAAAGCTCCCGGCTAGATAATAATTTTATTAAGTAAGACTTTCAGATTTTAGTATCTAAGGTGTTTCCTGCCCTGACACGGAGGAGACTATTAGCCATGTTCTTCTTAGCTGCCCTCGGGTGATGCAGGCGTGGAGTGTAGCACTTCCTTTGCCGCAAGGATGGGGGTCGGTGGAGGACTTATTACATCATCTGAGGGTATTTATGAGGAGACTAGGGACGGTGGAGTGGGGCATCACCTATGCCTACTTGGATTACCATATTTGGTTAGACAAAATGCTTGTACCTTTGAGGGTAGGAGGGCATTCTCGAGAGTTGTGGTGGACAAAGCTATTCGTCATGCGGCCGAGATCATCAATCCTACTAGGACGATTTCACCTGGAAGGGCTAGGGACATCTAGAGTTCCCACACCGCTGTCACAGCGCCCAGAGTCACCTTTGTTGCTTGGGAACCCCCATCCTCTGGTCACCTCAAGATGAAATTCGACGGTTGTGTGCTAGCAGGAGGAGACAGAGGAGGGACGGGGTTTGTGCTCCGTGATCACAACTTCAGATTGATTGCCGCAGGTGGGCGGCACACTTGTGACGCGATAGTCATAGGAGCGAAGCTTGAGGCGGCATGGGAGGGCATCACTTATGCGAGGAGTGTTCTAGGGGTTGGTGATATCACTTTGGAAGGAGACTCTGCTACGGTGATCGATTGTATCCATGATGAGCGACATGGTGACGAAGATCATCTCAAGAATATTAGCAGATGGCGAGAGACTGACTTCTTTCAGGCTACTTATGTGTATCGGAAGGCGAACATGGTGGTAGATTGGGTTGCCTCCTTTGCTGTCTATCATTCAGGAGAGGTCTCATGGACATGGGCTGATACTGTAGCCCCACCTTTATGCCACGTTATGCTTCTTGGCTCGGTTGCACTCACGCCAGATTAATGTGAGCGACCATTGTACCCAAAAAAAAAAACTTAGTCTTACATACTAGCCTTTCAGTTACAACATCCATCGTAGGTTTTATACAAAAACCTTTGATAAGAATAAATTATGAATGCACCCTCCTTTCACAGTGTAGTGTTTAACAAAGGTTAAAAAAATATTGTGTATAGCTTAACATGTGTCTATGCATCAACATTGGAACCAAGCACCAATTGATTACTGATCGAACCTGTTGCATTTGGGTATCTGTTTATTTCAAAATAGTCAAGCCATAATCACTTGGATTGCATCGTATTGGGATTTAAAGTTCAATCTGCAGATCAGAATTTCTTTTAAAGAATAAATGCCAATAAAATCTGTTTAATATTGTTGCAGCTGGTCATGTTTGGGTTTGGAGGAACTAAAATGACAGAGAAGGGACAGAAGAGAAGCAAAAACTACATGTATAATCTGGTGGTGAAGTTAAGGGCTCGGGTCACGTGGCACAATTTTATCAGATGATTCAAGTCCTCATTCAATTACTTGGAGTGTTAATGGAGCATACTAAAACATCAAAACTATCATATAGTCCAAATTTGTTTGTGTATTAGGTGTGAATTTATTTAGTATTTTTTTTAGCGTCCCATAATTTACTTAGTCCTTAAGGAACTTGGACCTTTATTGACTTGGCCATGAAGTCACTTTACCTACAAGTTACTTGAGCCCTAAGTTTTCGTAAAATATATATGATTAGTTGGTTAACAAAGTTGGCTATATATATATATATATATATATATATATATATATATATATGAAAGATAGGTAAGCTAAAGATAGTCTTCAATCACGTATTATATGTGAGTTTGTTGTTAAAAAAGAAAGTTGTCTCTTTCCTTATCCCTCCTTCAACTCCCTTCCTAGTTTCTTCACTACTCTCTGTTCTCTATTTTATTGATTTCTCTCACCCTTTAGGCATGTCTATGCATAAGCAGGCCATCCCCCCAACTAATCTAGTGTCATTTGGTTTCTATTTTCTTTTTTATTTTTGGATCTTAAGAAATTTTCTTGCATATTTGTTATTGTAAAAGGAGGAAGAGTTGTCAACATTCATGTTTCATGTTTTTTTTAACTTCATTTGCAAATTTTTGAGATGTTTAGTTAAAGAGAGGACGATGATTATCTGCTACCACCACTGCTAGTTTGTCACTTTTTCTTGAAGATTGTTGTTTTGGAGCATAGTACGCCATACTGGCCTGAACCGGACGGTACGGAGCGTACCGTACCGTACCAATTCGGTACTGGTATCTGATATGAGTGGCGTATCGACTCTCGTCACGTAAAAAAAATTCTGTATCATATCGTACCGACACTGTGCTAGTGTGGCACTGGTACGGGTCTGGTATCGAGACCGCAAACCTTGTTTTGGAGAATACATATCTTTTTTATTTCCTATGCATGCTCTTTTTTGAATGTTTCGAAATGTTAAAATATTTAGTAGGTACACTCATCATGCCTTCTGCAAAAACTTAAAGATGCCTTTAGCCCAAGATATCATGCTAGTTATTCAAGGATTTAATTACTAGCATGGTACGCCGTACCGTACCGTACCATATCAAGCGGTACAGAGCGTACCGTACTAGTTCAATATCGGTATATGATATGGGGGGCGTACCATACCGATATAGTGATAATGTGGCATTGGTATAGAGCCCGGTGTCGAGACGACGTATCTTGATTACTAGTGCTTATTGGTCAATATCAGCTGTATTACCATACTGTACTTGTAAGGGATCACCACGCATACATTCCATGATGCTGTACATTTATATGATACATCATCTCAGTTTTGCTGGGTCCATGCCAAGCGGCATACCATGTTTAGGTACATAATTTTACCAATATAGATAGGTATTGGTAATGGTACATGGCATACCATTTTTAGGTGCATACTTTTACCAATATAGGTATTGGTAATGGTACTTCAACCCTCAAGTTATCCAAATTACTTATATTAAAAATGGTATATTCTTTTATTTCTCATTGCGCAAATATCTGGTTCTTCCACTTCATACAATTAATGATAAAAATTAAAATTTTGATCCGTAACCTTTTTGTTATATGTTTATGTTATGTCTCGAAACCTGTGTTGTCTCTCCACTAGCCTTTCTGCCACTGATGTGTTGTACTTTCTAAATTCTCATAACCATAAATCAAAACACATTAGACAGTGTTGAGTTTGGTCAGTGCAAGATTCACACTAGGGGCAGAGATATCAACTTATATTATCTGATTTCACTCTTGTATCTGCCAGTTGATGTATTATGTTATTAACTTCATCTTTAGTTTTGTATCAAACAGTAAATTTTTCACATACATAACCTCAACATCCATCAGTTGCTGTTTAAGGCTTTCAATTTCTCAGCAGCAATTGATGGCATGGATATCATTTTTTCCTGTCCTTCATATCATTAGGAGTGTGAGTCGGTCCAGCTTAAAGTCTACTCTTTTTTGTTTTTTGTTTTTTTTGTGCAAATTTTGGGCTGATCATTCGATCCGGCTTATCCCAAAACCCAGATATGCTAGGCTAATTGTAGACTGCTGTGGCCAAAAATTGGTTGTGGGTCTATCTTTTATGGACTAAATCACATATCCATCAAGTAGCTGGTCGCCATGCTTACAATGTCTTAGGTTATATGACTTCAACATATTAAAAATTGTAATTACCTACATTATAAAAGCGTGATCATGTATCTTTTGCTATTTGTATCCTTAACCTGCAATGCATATTAACTACTCTCTTTTTTGCTTCTGTTGGTCCTATTCTTTATTATTCTCATTTATTGGTTGAATCTGCCTCAATGACAGTCTGATGTGATCTTTAGGTTCCAGAAGTTATTTTGTTTTAAGAAGCTATCTTTCTTGATTGTTCTCTTGCATAGTGATTTTATTGTATAATCTATATCAGAAGTTTTTGTTAACAGGCTAGATGAACAGGAAAAAGCTTCCATTCAGCCTGATGGAAGTGAATCTGGTGCAGGTGTCAATGAAGAGAATGAAATATTTTGGGGGTTAGATGATGTGCCTAGTAATGAAATTTTGTTATCTGGAACTTTCTTTTCTAAGTATGGTCCATCAAACTTACTTAGCAACTGATTGATTTACACAAGCAGTTGAAGAAAATAATTGTTTGGATGGTGGGTTCAATAATTGAAAATAATTTCAATAAGTATGAAATTTTTGACTTTGTAGTTCAAATTGCGCGGAGGTGACAGTTCAAAGTATTTTCTGAAGCCTCCTGCCAATTTGCTTGTACTAGAAGGAGATTGTTTAGATACCACTTGTGATGCTAGCGAATTAGAATCATATCTGGTAATATTATGTTAGCCATTACTTGAACAATTTTGTCTTATTTTCTGATGCTGTTGTTTGATCATGTTTTCCCATAGTTAGCAACCTGTGATTTTTATGGAGATTTTCTTCTGCTGGACCCCTGTGATGCGGGAGCTGTCTATGATTCTTTAAAAACAAATGCTGCTGGTAAAGAAAACATTGCACCCCATAGAGGCAGCTTGATCAGGTCTAAATCTCGCCACAGTATTCTAACTTCTCCATTGGGGAGTTCTCGGGCAACTGCTTATAGATCAAGTATTGGGAAGAACCAAGGCATCAACCTAAATCAAAATACAGCGAACAACTATGCATTTGAAGTTAACAATGATAATCATTGGTCTGGACTGCATGTTGACCCTGATCATCCTGATGGCGATGTGTGCCCTGTAGAGGAGCCAAGTTTGGGATGTTCAAATGAAATGGATGATTCTGATGATGATAATAATGATCCATGGAAGCCTCTAAATCCTCATGAGCCTGGGAACTAGAAAATAAAACCATTCAGAAAAGGTATGTTCATTTCTTTTTTTTCCCCGCCAAGATATCTTTCCTTTTTATTTTTCTGTTATATAATGATATTCCTTTTCTCCTGACTTGAATAGTTAAGGGTTTTAGAAGGCAGGTGATTCGTAATGTCAAGAGAAATACTTTAACTTCTCAGTTTCCGATTGTAAACTTGGATGGTGTTATCAGCCGAGAGTTTGCAGATGCATTTGAAGTAAAATCTCGTCTGCAGGAAAGGCTACATGCGCCTCAGTCACCACCCCTATTTGAAAAGGTTTTTGCAGGAAGTTTCTTAAATTTTTCATTTTAACTGATCCTTTCCTATCTTCACTCTTCATTAAGTTATGATCGAGTTTCATATTGCAGCTAAGAAGATCACTTACTTTTGGAGAACAAGAAACATATGACAGCTTTGGTGGTTTTGAGTATGAAAATGATGATAATGGAGGAGAAAATCACCCTATCGATTCTGATCAAGCAGAACATGATCTGCTAAATACTATGTGCAATATGGACACTGAAGTACAATTTTGCCATGGGAAGGTTTGCATATAGCAGCTCCGCTTTCTGCTTGATGCTTTATCAATTATTAAGCTTATGCTTTATATGATGTATGTGATAATCATATGCAGCAAAATGATGATGCTGTGACATTTGATCGTGTTGAAGGTCTATCACAGGATGATCTAGATTCTCATGCAATCCTTGAAGATTTGTGCCACTCACATTTAGTAAAAGACAAAAATATCTATCTAGTTATCTATCTTTCTATCTGCTTGTGCATGCTGTACCGTGGACATGAGTTGCATTATAATTTCTAATATGTCATCCAATCTTCATTTCTTGACCATAATTGATTCTAAAGGTGCATCACAATATATATGTGATAGCAAGTGCTATTGTAGCTTTACATTCTAATAACCATGGTATGCTGAAGTTCCGGTCGGTTCCGCCTGTACCGAACCGGTGCCGACAGGCCCCGGTCTGGTACGACATTTGATTTCGGTTCCAACCTCTTCCGTACCGGTGCCGGTTCGCACCGGCCCAAGCGCAGGCACCCCGCATGGGCAAGCTGCCCTGTGCGGGATATTCAACGCCACCGAGTGGCATTTAACACGGATGCGCATGCATCTGCGCGGGATTTTTTTTTCTTTTGGTCTTTGCCGGTATAGTATCGGTTCGGTACTGTACCGGAATCATACTGGTACCGACGCCCATCGGCACGTTGGTACAATCAATATGGCAAACCTTGCTAATAAGCATTTGCAAAATGCGTTTATTGATTGCATTTGTTGATGAATAAGATGATTTGGCACGGTACCCGGACCTGTATTGGTTAGCGATTGGCACGGTACAGTATGCGTTCATATCGTGTTGTTATAGGATGTACCAACAAAGGAGAGCTAGAGAGGGAAGGGGGGAGGGAGAAGGAGAGAGAGGAAAATAGAGAAGAGAGAGAGGGAGGGAGAGGGAGGAAGGGAGGGAGAGAGAGAGAGAGAGGGAGGTGCAGAGAGAGGCTGATGAGGTCTCCCCTATTTTGAAACAAAACAACGGGGCCCATTTTAATTTGCTGGTTTGAAATAAAATCGGCAATTGGTTTGTCGGCTCCAACCAGTTGCCGACTTCATTTCGAAACTGGCAAATCAACAAAGGGCTCCTTTATTTCGTTTTGAAACAGGGGAGCCCTCGTTGGTCTTTTCCTCTCGCGGGCTTCCTTCTCTCTCTCAACCTCTCTCTACCCCTCCCCCCTTCTTTCTATCTCTTGTCCTCCTCTCTCTCTCTCTCTCTCTCTCTCTCTCTCTCCCCTTCCACTCCCTCTGATTTGAACCAAGGTAATGACCATGCCGGCAATTGACCGGTCCGGTTTGATATGCCACGAACTAAGCGGTTTGGCATGGTTCAACAAACTTTGATTTGTTCTCTACTGGTCCAATCTGAGCTAGTTTAATAAGACTTCCCCCTACTTAATCTTCTTGGAATATATTGATTATTCCAACCAGGCTGACCTTATTCCCATATGCAATATGAATAGTGGATTCAAGGGTTGACATATGGCTGGTAGATCATCTGTTTCTCTAATATCCAAAAATCATTAAACAAATGTTCCCTTATTGTTTTGGAAGGAAACTCTGTGGTATTGAAAATTTTCTTGCTAATTAACTCCATAATTGACATCTGGTTCAATCGGTCCAAAGATTTTTATGTTCCTAATGCTCAGCATAAAGGCAAATAAACTTGCATGCCTCATTTGTTTCATTCCATAAATCAACTAACTGGTGTCAATTTGTTCTTGCATTGTACTCTTTTACCCCAAAATCTTTTCTTGATGCCTTTTCGTTGGAAGGGTAGAAGACAATGATGCAAGAAGAGTTATTAAACCCTCCATTTCAATGAAACAAGAAAAGCAAGCTGTTGGTTTGGATATGCATTGCTAGATTTATCTTAGAATTTTGTGGGAAGTCTGAAAACTTGCCTAGAAGCAGAAGATTCTATGTAAATACATGGCATGAAGTATTTTTACTACTTTTCTTTGCTGAAAAAGCTCTACTTTGTTAGAGTTATCATCCTTCTATGGGCTCCATTTTAGATGTGAACAATGCCTTTTTTTATGGATGATTTATGTAGGATCTCTGTGCGGGAAACCGCGAGAGAAAACTTGAATAGATAGAATATCAACTAGAGGTTATTGTGCCTTCAAAGGGAGGACCTAATGACCTGAAAGTTTGAGTACGGAGCAATTGTTCATGCAACTTCTGAAGTTACATTGTTGATGGCTCATATGAAAGAAATGAAGCTTTGAATTAATGGTCCTTGGTCTCCTCAAAAACAATTAGTGGTCTTTGGAAGGTATATTGTGATGATAACCCACAATTTGTATGGTTAACGAATCTTCCAGGCTTATATTTGCTAAAACATAGTTGATCGATGTGCCCACATAAGAAATCAGAATGAAGGGAACCAGTTGAAAGCTATTCAAAGCTTGGAGGGACTATTAATCTTTATTTGTTATTAGTTGGTTTTACCATAATTTATGTAGATTACACTTTAACCACTACTTGGGACCTTATCAAATCAGGCCAATCATGGTATAATGGGTAACTGAAGGACACCATTCAAGGAAATAAAGGAGTGCATAGCCTCATAAGTCAGGTCATCGTCCATGGTTTTCTTCCCTCTCCTTTCTCTCTCCTCTATTGTGCATTTTTTGCATGTTGCTCCATCTGGCATGCATTTCATTTATCCATATCCTTTGAACCTTTTATGCGTCTTTTCTTTTCTTCGAGAGACTGTTGCATATCTAATTTTTATAGGGTAACTTATGCATGAATGAACTCGGCGTTAAGCTTTGATAATAGGTTAAAGTCAAACCATGATGTCACTGCATGACTGCAACGGTAAAAGGGTCTCTCACCCAATTTTCCTGATATAAAGTTATGGTGCTTTGTGGGAATGGCCATGGATGGAGCTACATCAGTCCATTGCTTATTGAAGATGAGTTAAACTCTGGCTTCTAGATGCCAGTTCTCAGGTTTGAGGATGACATGGATTGCCTTGTATTATGTTGCCTTTCAGCAGGGTTTATCAACTATTAAGGAGCTCTTGAATTTCCTCTGGCCGGGAATTGGTTAGGCAGATGATGATCTGTGCATCAAATGAAGGATTGTTAAGGAAACTTCTACTTGTGGCGGTGGCTTCGGTGTTTATAGTGTGAACGTATTAGGTGAATTCATATGACATACTTGTTCTTGTGATCAAAAATTGAGAAACTCTATGTATTTAACACAAACTCTTGATTTCAGGTGAACAATGGGAATGTTGATCTACAAAGAGCTCCAGCAAGTGATGAGTTTGTGTGTCACACTGCTGCAAATCCCTTCTATGTGAAGCTCCTTCGCCGTGCCAGAAGAGAAGAAATGGGGAACTGTTCAACAAGGAAAAGAGTTGATTTCCCTTTGAGGAAAGGGTGCATAAAAGCAAGTTCTTCCACCTCAGAAGCCACCTCACCTTTATGGCAGGTTCTCTCCTAAGCTTGGGAAGGGCAGTGTTATCAGGTGTACTCCTGAGGGCAAGAGAAGATGGAGGTCTACTTGGTTTATAGATCCATTTGATTTGCAGTCTTCTGGTTGACATAAATCAACTTTTTCTTTTTTAATTTGAGGATGATGTAAAATGGCTGTTGAATGGTCTGGAATCATATGTCAGTACCATACTCATGTAACTCGCATATCAGTTCCCTCTAACAAGTAGGTAGGTGACAACACTTTAATTTATGGCTTAGGACTAGGCAGGTATATATGTTAAAAATTTCTGTAATTCCTGTATGGTTATTCATTAATCAATATATTTCAGTTGTCCATCCTTGTTTATATGTAATAGCAGCAATGCCCTTTTAATAAATCTATTTTTTTTTTTTTTTTTGTTAAAGTTGTCTGTTTCAATCTCATTTGAGATAGTGTCTAAGATGAACATTTTCAGCTGCAAACAAAACTTCTGGACAAGGCCAGATGTTTGTTTCTAGGTGAGTTCTTTTTTGCATTTTATTTCATTATCTATATGATTTACTAGTGTGGATAGATAAAATGTTTACTTTTTTCTTTTTTCTGTAACTTCTAGTGTTTATAATAGACCAAGGTGTAATTTATAGATCTCCTTGATTTCTTCAACATAGAAGATGAGTGAGTGGAATTTTCTCCCCTTCTTGTTTTGTATTTGCAAAGTATCGGTTGATACCTATAGTCTATTATTTTGTCTCTTGATGCATAAATTGAAGAATGAGATTAACATTACTTTTGCAATAAATTATGGAAAAATTCGTACAAGATGCCATTTTTGGAGTGCCATTTTTCTCCATGTTTTTTGTACATGTTTCTGGATGCTTTTACATCGTGTTTTATCATTCAACTGGATCGATGCATGATATCTCTTGCGTGGGGTTCATAAATCGCTTGATTTTAGCTCCATGAGTTGAGCAAGGTGTCGAAGCCCTTTATGTCGTGTCTGATGTCCGTGGCCTCTTCGTTCACATTGGCTCTAGAGTTGGGGTTGGTGGAGAAGATATGAACGATATCTCCCTTCTTTATGTGGAGGTGGGTAAGGCCAGGGTGGAGAGTAGGAGAAAGGAGTCGAAACCAAGCAGGAAATGTGATAGTGATGCAGTGCATGGGTTGAAACTGAGCGAACAACGAGCGATATCTCGTCTCCTCGAGGGAAGAAGGTTATCACCGAAGGTTGGGCTGCGAAATATGTCATGATGGACGAGGTGAAGGAGCATGGACAAGTTATAACGAATCCACTTTGTTTTCATTTGAGGTGAAAAGCAATTCATCTTTCAGGATTTTTGACCATCCACCAACGTTAAGAATTCTTAATTATTGAGCTAATTTGGGTGAGGCCATCATTGGGTGGGAAACGAAGGCTTTGTGGTGGGGAAGAGGGGTATGTATAGACCTGCCAAGAGGAAATCAGAGGAACATCAAATGCACGACCACTTTAATTATGGAGTCCACAGGAGAGGCCATGTTGGACTCATTTAGTTCCTAGGATAGGAGGGAAAAACTATGGTCAATAGAAAAATGGAGAAATACTTTATGTTTGGTTGGAGTTTTTAAACAAAAGAGATGAGAAAATAGCTTCTCCCATGGGAATAAGATTTCCACATTTTATTAGAAAGAAAAAACTATGAGGGCTACGGGAAAGTCCAATTCCCACCAGCTGAGAATTAGGATTTTTTTTTTTTTTGCAAAACTACCCTTAAGCTTTTTAGAAAGAATAGGGTATGTTTTTTATTATTATTATTATTAAAGGTATAACAAGTATTTTACACAACTACAAGTACTTTGCACAGCTTTCTCAAGAAAGTACATGTTTAACCAAACATAAGTCACTCTAGAATATGTCATTTTATTGTTGGTCAACTAAACATGCAAAAGCTACTTTTTCAAGTATCATATAACTAAGCATTAGTTTTATTGAAAAAATATTTCAGTGAGGAGAACTTCTTTCCACAAATTAAATGAGTTCGTCTTGATCCAATCAGGCCAATTATTGGAGGGGTAAAGGTTTCCAAAATTACGTACAATGGATGCAAACAAAAATAATACTTTAAAAAGTGTCGGCCTTGCATGAATGTAATCATGCAAATTTTTTCATAATTTATGATAATTTTTACTAGAATGAGGTATTTATAGGAGAATTATAGGTAGTGCAACCTCATCCAAGCTCTTGCATAATACATAGTTGAGGCTTATATGTTCGAACAAAACCTGTATCTCCCAATATTTTGTCTTTTTTTATTTACTTTCTGAAAGAGCACCATACAACCTTCCACCAATATTTATATTTTGCTCTTTTCTTTTAATGTAGTTTCTGAAAGAGCACCGTGCAACTTTCCACCAATATTTGCATGCAATATGCTGAACAAATCTCCCAATTTAGTTGTTCAATCTGGCCTATGACCGTCTTCAATTTGTGGTCTGTATAATTCTTGCTCCCGAGCGATGCAATAATGTGAGCAGCCTCCTGTGATGCCTAGATTTGCTGAAAGAATGTGAGCATGATTTCGTTTGCACAGTTCTTGATGTGGCCACTGCCAAAATTGTTCCCAGCTACTTTATCTGATACTTGTTTGCCCCTTTTGCGGCATCGTTGCCTATGAGGTTGATCACAAATTTGGAGCCTGGTTATGTTGTTGATGCAAATGTTGTCTTTGACCAAACAGCATATGTTGGGCACTAGAAGTCCTAGTGGTGCTTCTTTTGTTTTTCTTCTTCTCCTCCTCCTCCTTGCACCTTTTGTTTGCATATAATAGTGTGCAAATGAGGCCAGTGTGCAAGATTGGCTTATGAAATAGAGGCAGTCCTCCTTCATAGCCTGACCTCTGACCAATCTTGATGAAATTAATATTTAAACAGTTTGCAGGTATGTCCACCAAGAGGCTAAACCAGGGGGGCTACTCGAACCGTTATTGTTGTTGTTTTTGGGAGAAAGCAGGGCTAAGCCTACCGTGGCCATTATGTTTATTAATATAAACCATATAATAGATACAGTACAAGATAAGTCTCAGTTTCAAAAAGGGCTCACTTTCATCAATAAAAATGCGTACTTATTCTCACGCACTTTCTGCTGTAAATCATCAGTCTACATATATTTACAAGCACTGTAGTTTATCATAAATACAAACAATTCATTTTTTGCTTTTTAAGAAGCAATCCATTTGCTATCGCTGGCCAAGTACAAAAGAGTAACGGCTATTTGTTTGCACAAAAATATATTCCAGGCACATGTCGCGACAGAATCGGTGTAACGTGGAGAGTTGGTGCGGCAGCAGTGGACGGAGACCTGGAAACATTTTCCAGTAAATACTTTTTGAAAAATGCGTACTTATTCTCTCGCACTTTCCGCTGTAAATCATCAGTCTACATATATTTACAAGCACTGCAATTTATCATAAATACAAACAATCCATTTTTTGCTTTTTAAGGAGCAATCCATTTGCTATTGCTGGCTAAGTACAAAAGAGTAACGGCCATCTGTTTGCACAAAAAGAGTAACATGGAGAGCTGGTGCGGCAGCAATGGACGGAGACCCTGAAACATTTTTCAGTAAATACTTTTTCAAAAAAAAATCCAGTAAATAGAAACATTCTTCTTTGCTCTAAATAATGCAGTTTTTCCTACAAAATAGGAAACAGAAAGTCGGTAAAGAGGATGGTGTGATGGGCTGTACCTGTCTCAGTAGGCTACGAAATCACATTATGCGACTTTTTCATCATTTCCCTGTGCCTTCGCAATTGCTCTGTCAACACCGGATGACAACGATGGAAATTTAAAACTTGTAGGGATGAAGGCAGGCCCTTTTCTGGCAGCGAGCGGATCTCAGGGCAATTTTTTATCTGCAATTGTCGGAGGGTGGAAAGGCTATGCAACTCTGTTGGCAGGGACTCAAGATTGTTGCAATTTACAAGGCGTAGGTATCTAAGAGATTTGAGTCCTTGCAACCATAATTTTTGCTCCTCTCCAGCGAACAATATGCGTTCAGTTGAGTCAATGATTTCGAGCATTTCAAGTGAGGGCTGGGTGATTGTGGAGAATAGCACTTTGACCAGGACAGTGTTGTCGATGTGCAAGAAGCGAAGACGTGCCGGACCCTCGCCCTGCTCTTCCTCATTTGCCAATACCGTGAGCCGAGGACATCTTACTATATCCAAAAATTTAAGAGATCTGAGAGCTCGTAAGTCCCCTAGGGACCTCAGTTCTCCGCAGTCCCGAATATTCAAAACTGTGAGAGCAATCATGTGACCGAGCACTTCTCCTGGAAGAGAAGTTATGTGTGGGCAGCGGACCAACTCCAACCAGGTGAGAAAGGTGAGGTTGTGCAGGCAGCCAGGTAGTGGCCCATCCAGATGACCACATGAATCCAATGTAAGTTGTTTGAGAGAAGAGGGAAGGATCAGTTGCACTGGGGACGGGAGCAAGGGACAGTCCTCGATTCTCAAATTCTCGAGGGAGAGAAAATCTTTAAACCTTTCCATTGGCAACCGCACAACCTTCTGACAGTCAAAAATACTCAAGACCCTAATAGCCGGCAGGTGGTGTGACAACAGCCATTGTTCCAGATTTACCAGGTTTGGACACTGGTATATAAGCATGAGAGAAATTGAAGAGGTCTTGCTGCTGCTGCTGCTGCACTGTGTCATACTGCTCCCATCACTAAAACCGTGGTCTGCGTCCCATGATTCTGGGAGCATATTTATTCCCACATTCTCTAGGGACAATTCTTTGAGCGAGGGAGGGTGGCATGGTAAACCCCTTAGCTTGGGACAGTTCCGGATATGGAGCTTAAGCAGTCGAGGAAATACTTGGATACCTTCTGCGCTGAACCATTCTTCCCATGCCAGCATGTCTAAAATCTCCAGCTCTTTCAGCAACAGGAATCCTTGGACCTCTGGAGAGCCATAGAATTCATGACCAACTTGCTTCACCGCATGCATATTTTTGATGCGCAGAATCTCGAGGGATGGCAGCTGTCCAAGAGATGGAAGTTGCCCGCAGCTTTGGATATTTTCTAGGCAAATAGCTTTCAAATATTTGAGCGATTGTGGCTCCAGCCAACTTGGAAATCGGACACCACCATAGTTTCTGATTTCCAACCTTCGGAGATTGGAATGCGGTTTGAGGCCTTCAAGTACCTCATCAGCGTTCCCTAAGCTGGTGCCTCTATCAATATTCCATATCAAGGCCAATTCATCAAGGTACTGTTTATTATTCAGCTTAGCTTGACTGGCCTCTTCCTCACTTTCGATGCTCTCAAGATTTTTAATGCAAATTCTTCCACGAAGCTGTATCATGTCCTTTAATTCTTCAATCTTGTGCCCTCTCTGCTTTACAACTTCGAATACTGACAACTCTTGGAGAGACGTTAACTTCCTGATATCAGCCAACTCGCATTTTGTCTCCTCATCTATTTTAAGCTGCCTCAATTTAACTAGGTTGGCCATGCGTGTAGGAAAATTTTCAATTGGGCAGCCAGATATATTTAACACCTGAAGATTGTAAAGGTTACACAGTGATTCAGGCAACCTTCGAATTATGGTGAAAGAGATATCAAGGTATCGAAGATGTTTTAAATTGCCAATACTTTCAGGCAACTCTTTGATCCGACAATTCCTGAATTTCAACACACGGATCTTTGTTGACGCTGTGAACAAGCAATCAAGCACAGACCAAAAGTTTGTATCATACAAATTCTTGAAGACAAGGGTGCGTAGATTCTTACAATTGGCAAAGTTACTCAACTCCAGATTCAGAGTATTTATTGATAGGTGTCGAAGCCTGCTGGGGATTTTCTGCCACTTGCCATCTTCTATTCTTAGATATTCGCCGACTGAGACAGACTGTACCAGATCATGTATCAAATCATGTATCCCATATGCATCATTCCATTTATGCTGAAAGAAAGATCTGCCAAGTAAATCATCGAAATACTCACTCCCTACCTCTTCAATCCGCACATTTCCTTGAGGTACAATAAAGCCTTGTGCCATCCAGACTTGGACTAGCTCGTCTTTTCTGTAGAAATAACCTTTAGGAAATATAGAACAATATGCAACACACTGCTTCAGATATCCAGGCAAGTACTGATAGCTCAACTGTAGGACCGGCATAATGCCATCTTCACATTGTTTTAGTTCCCATATTTCACTGTTCATGATGGTTCTCCAGTGCCTCTCATCCAAGTCTAAATTCAATAGGCCTCCTAGCGTCTTTGCTGCAAGTGGAGATCCCTTCAGCCTGTCAGCAATCTTCCTACCAATAGCTTCCAACTCAAGATGTTCTTTGGGGTTCTGAGAACCAAATGCAAGTCTACTGAAAAATTCCCAATAGGCATCATTTGGTAAACCCTCTAAGAAGACTGCCTCCATTGTGCCCATCATCTTTGCTACCTTTTGAGATCTAGTTGTTACCAAGATCTTGCTTCCCTGCAGCCCGGACCTTAATGGAGCACACAGACGATCCCATTCGTTGCGGTCATCATTCCAGATGTCATCAAGGACGAGCAGGAATCTCTTTGACATTATCTTCTCCTTAAGGATCTCTTGGAGACAATTCAAATTTTGGTGATCAGAGAGTCTCCCCCGGGTAACAGACTCTATTATCTCTTTAGTTAGCCTTTTCACATCAAAATTATCAAACACGCAAACCCAAATCTTTAAATCAAAATAATCATTTAGCTTCGGATCATTGTAAATGTGTTGGGCAAGAGTAGTTTTTCCGATCCCTCCGATACCGGCCACTGGCACAATAGAAATACTATCTTTCTTTTGTCTCTTTGAACAAACACGGATAGGATCATCACCGGATTCAGTTGCATCTGGCGAATTTAACAGCAGTTTTATCACCTTTTCTTTTTCTTTTTCTCGCCCAAACACTTTGGGTTCAGTTAAGAATGAGCTTGTCTCTCGTCTCGCCGATCTATGATATTTTTTTCCTTCATCATCTAAATCCAGGAGTCTGATGACTTTTTCCATATCATCAGCAATGCTATCTAACCTCCCCATAACCTCCCTCACTTTAGCCACAGCATCACCGTCACGATTGAACACATTTCTGGCAAGTGTAGGAGAAGGAAATAAGAAGGTACCTCTCTGATTTTCTTGGCTTTCAACCTTTTGCTGCAGGACTTGGTATTCGAATTCGTCCAGTAAGTCTTCGGCATCGTAGGCAGCGTCTTTGAGTATTTGGAGGATTTGGGAAAGGTTGTTATCTTTGATGCACTTCTTCTCCGCGATGCCAAGGATCCAGCGTGTCCGTGAAAGGGTAGCTTGCAGCCTCACGAGGTCATCCTGAAGCCCCGAGTGCCGCCCGAACTGCTGGATGGCATCGGAGATCACCAGGCCGGCCAAGTTGTCCAGTACAGCGGAAGCGATGGATCCTCCAACTGATCGCAGTGCCTCCATATCGATCGGTGGACAAGAGCACCTCCTACAGAAGAGAGAGAGAGAGAGAGAGAGAGAGAGAGAGAGAGAGAGAGAGAGAGAGAGAGATGGTTGGTGTGCTTGGCCTCAATTATTGGGAAGTTGATGGCTGGTGTGCTTCGCCTCAATTATTGAGAAGTTAGTGGAGAGCTTCCGGTAGGTTTGACAATGGGTAGATCCCTTTTGACGATTTGTGCATTTTTTTGGTCCTGTTGTCCTACTTGTTTGTAGTTTATTTCGATGACAGAATAATCTCTATTTTAGAAAGACAGGACATCAGATAATGTTCAACAGGACCAATCAACTTTTTTTCTCCCTCTTATTGTCATCCACTCATTCAGCCGAAGTAAAATAGATTAAGCAAGGAAGTGACTAGTTTAATCAATCGTACAGGTTGTCTATATAGGATGTTAAAAAAAATCCATGACAATGTGGCGGGCATCAAGCTGAAGTAGTCAAAAATAAATATCTTATACAGAGAAGATGACCTGTAGGAGGGATCTGCCAATGAAGAGCCTCCGGTTCAATACAGAGAAGATGACCTGTAGGAGGCAGCATACGCATACATAGAATTTGATTTTAACAAGGTTATAGAGAAGCTGCAAATGAAATCTGAGTCAGCTTATGATTATGTGGCTGACACAAGGAGACTTGAGCAAGATACACATTCAGCCTAAGGAGCAAAGTAGATCTATTAGTGAACAACCTATGAGAGTATTTTAATTCTTGTATATTGGAGGCAAGGGAAAAGCCAATCCTCACAATGGTAAAGTAGATTAAAAACGTCCTCATGCAGAGGTTTCAAATGAAAAGAGATGGGAGTAAGAACATTTAATGGAAAATCACTCCAAGTGCACAGAAGAGGCTTGAAGAGGAGAAAACAGCCTAAATTATATGTTTGCCTACATATACTGAAAATTTGGTGTCCCAAGTGAGTTGTGGCAATAGGTTTTTTTTTTGCGTCGACTTAAACTATTGGTCTTGTGGTTGCTACATGTGGGAACTCACTGGAATCCGTTGTAAGCATGCAATTGCTGCAATATATGCATCAAAGCAGCAGCCTGAGAATTAAGATGTACATCAGCTATTATTATAGGAAGGAGGACTATATAAAGGCTTATGAGCCTATGATATATCCTGTTCGTAGTGAGGAATAATAGGTGAAAACAAATTTTGAACCTCTTGATCGTCCTGCAGTAAAGAAGCAACCTGGAAGGCCTAAAAAGGGTAGAAAGAGAGGTCCGAGAGAGCCTAAAAAATAGGCTGGGGTTAGACTGAGGTATCATTCTATGAGGTGCTCAAACCGTATGCAGTCTAGGCAAAACTATAAGACCTAAAAGAAGCGAAGAAGACTTGACCTAAAAAATTGGAAGAGCAAGAAGAGAGAAGACAGGGATGTAGATGTATGTCAGAGGTTATGTTCTTTATTTGTGATTTATAAGATGCTTATTTGTTATGTATCCTGTTATTTATTTGTTATTTATGCAAGTGTGTCATGTGGCAGGTTATAGGTGGAAGTACTAACAATTCTGGTCCCATGTATGTTGAAAATAGTAGTTGGTTTGGCATTGTGTATCAGGTGGGACCTAAACATTATGTATCAGCTTGTTAATTATTAAACTATCACAAACAAGCTTTCACTTTGTTTTGTAGGAACTTGAGATAGAAAGGAGATCCAAGCTTAGTGTTGGAAGAGGCGGTCACATGAGAAATAGTATTGCACCAAGTCAGCACCAGGGGGTCACCCAGACATCCTATCAAGTCAAGACAACACTGTACCAACTCAAGACTTCACTGCACATGGTTCTGAAAGAAGACAGTGATTGTTACTGTTGAGAGTTTGCTAGGGGTTCTGAACATGGTCTAAGAGATTGCTAGGGATTCTAAATATCTTTTGAATGCAAATGAGTTCTGAACATGGTTCTGATTGTGATTGAGAGGTTCTGAAAGTTCTGAACATAATCTAAATGTCTTGTGAATGTGAATTTTATCATTTCCATATATGGATCTGAACATAATGTTATTCCTTCTAATGTCTTGTGAATAGATTCCTTGAATGATTAGTGTCGTGTATAGATCTGAATATTTCTTTGTCTATTGAACAATTCAATGCATATTGGTTCAAAGAAAGCAGAAATGAGTTTGTTCATGTGTGGATACAGTGTGTCATATGACTGTAAATATGATACACAATGTAATAGGCTTCACTTTATTTTGTGATAAACAAAGAAAATTGTGCATTGAATTGATTGTATTGGAACTGTATTTTGAATGTTCCACTTTTCAATAATCAACCAAATATGCAAAAACCACTTTCTCAGGCATCATATACCTAGGCATTAGCTTTCTAGAAAAAATATTCCAGTGAGAAAATTTTTTTTCCGCGAAACAAACGGGTCCGTAAAGGCCATATAGGCTTCCCGATTGGCATTAGGAGATTGCATCGATGGGCCTATGATCATGCATCATATTATTCTAATTTAGGGAAATTAGGTGACTGTACCGGGATATATTAAAGGTTATGGAGATTTAGATGGTGTACTAGTTGTTAAGATAAAAATAAGCACAGCGAGATGGATTAAATGTATTCATGGGGAAAACTGAATTCATACATGGTGAATGCCTGCTGTTAGCAGTTTGCATCTCACTGTAACTATTTGATTCACCCGTGTTACTACTTTTTTGGGTTATAAAATGGAGGACTATTGAAACATCATTATAGCCTATAACATGCTTTCGATTTTCTGTTTGAGTTGCTTAGCAATTAATGAAAGTAGAAGGATGGGAGCATGTATAGAGATGATTGACTGACTGGGAATTGAACACTTTTTTTGCAAATTGATTTAGTCCCATCAAATACTGTGAGAGCATTGATATATATTGTTTAGTTTTGTTATTTTGCTTAATATCTTCAATTTACATAAATTTTATCTTGTTACTATTCACCATTCCTGTGTAAGTTAGTTCTTTTTGCTATTGTTCTTATTATGAATAAAAAGGAAAAATGATTAACTTTTTGGCCCTTTATAAATTCCAGCTTGAATTGGTAGTTACTATTACAGAAGTAAATGTGGTTGGACCTTTCTGTTTTCCTTTATGTTAGTGAAAAAATTGTAGACAGATCATTGCTTGGACTAGTCTTTTGTAGGTCCTTTGACATTATAATTTGACTCCAAGAAGTGGCCCAGTGATACATGCTGTTTTGTTTTAAGTCCTTGGTAGGTACTGGATTGCACATGCATTCACTGTCTTTATGCTGCAGTACAAATACCATTAACCTAGTGATGTTAATTTTATGCAGTTTAGGCAGTGTCTTATCCGAGCAGGCAAAGCTCTATTTTAGCTGGTCCACGAATATTTCTATGTGGGTGCCTTATCTGCTGTTTGTGTTGCCCCCACCAAACCATCTTATTCATTTATCTAAGGTATCACATACACCTTTGCTGCTGGGGCTAAAATGATGCCATATACAAGTGTGCACCTGCATAGAAGTTTCTGCGAAGACAATCTAGACCTGACATTTTCCCTGTGCTTTCTATTCCCCCCAGCTTGATGTGTCAATTTGGAGATGTTAGGAATCATACACAGATTGGCATTTATACGGAAATTTCAACGAAGATAAATTAGACTAAGATCTATTCCTTGAATTCTATATCCGACAACTTGATATGTTAATTAGAACTTGCTGGAACTTGTCCTGCAAGTTTTTAGATTATAGTATATCATCTGGACTTCTTTTTTTTTTCGCTGATGAGCTTGTACATAGGTCCTTTGTTCAAGCTGTTTTATGCTCACTCAGTGTGACATATTGCGTGCTGTTTTGCTGACAGGTCTGCAGCATTTATTTGCTTTGCAATTTGGCCAGGATGAAGAAGTCAAATGAATTATGACTGTTGTTATGACGAAAAAGCTATTCTATAACAATCTAAATTCTCATGTTCTCCTAAGACATTTGATCCATGTTTTCACCTTAGTTTCCTGTCTTATCAGTAAAGGTATTTGCAAAAAGCTCCCAGCTGGATAATAATTTCATCAAGTAAGACTTCCATATTTTAGAGTCCAAGGTGTTATTTGCATAGTATCCCATAAACTTAGTCTCACATAATCACATTCTAGCCTTCCAGTTACAACTTCCATCGTGGGTTTTTTATAAAATCCTTTGATAAGAGTAAGTTATGAATGAATGCACCCTCCTTTCACGGTGTAGTGTTTAACAAAGGTTAAAAAAGTATTGCGCATAGCTTAACATGTGTCTATGGGTCAACATCGGAACCAAGCACCAATTGAGCCCTAAGTTACTTTGCCTACAAGTTACTTGAGCCCTAAGTTTTCTTAAAATATATTTGATTAGTTGGTTAACAAAGTCGGCTATATATATATATATATATATATATATATATATATATGAAATTTAGGTAAGCTAAAAGATAGCCTTCAATCATGTATTGTATGTGAGTTTGTTGTTAAAAAAGAAAGTTGTTTCTTTCCTCATCCCTCCCTCAACTCCCTTTCTAGTTTCTTCACTACTGTCGTCTCTCTATTTTATTGATTTCTCTCACCCCCAGGCCTGTCTATGCATAAGCAGGCCACCCCCAACTAGTCTAGTGTCATTTGGTTTCTGTTTTCTTTTTTATTTTTGGATGTTAAGAAATTTTCTTGCATATTTGTTATTGTAAAAGGAGGAAGATTTGTCGACATTAATGTTTCATGTTTTTTTTTAACATCATTTTCAAAATTTTTGAGATGTTTAGTTAAAGAGAAGATGATGATTATCAGCTACTACCACTGCTTGTTTGTCACTTTTTCTTGAAGTTTGTTGTTTTGGAGCATGGTACGCCGTATCGGTCTGAACCGTACCGTACGGTACCATACCATATCAGGTGGTACAGAACGTACCGTGCTAGTTCAATATCGGTCTATGATACGGGAGGTGTACCGTGCCGATATAGTGATAGCATGGCATCGGTATGGGTCCTATGTCGAGACGACATACGTTGATTACTAGTGCTTATTGGTCAATATCAGTTGTACCATATTGTACCTGTAAGGGATCACTACCCATACATTCCATGATGATGTACAGATATATGATACATCATCTCATTTTTGCTGGGTCCGTGCCAAGCGGCATACTATGTTTAGGTACATATTTTTACCAATATAGATAGGTATTGGAAATGGTACTTGGCATACCATTTTTAAGTGGGTACCTTTACCAATATAGGTATTGGTAATGGTACTTCAACCCTCAAGTTATCCAAATTACTTATACTAAAAATGATTTATTCTTTTATTCCTCATTGCTTCATACAATTAATGATAAAAATTAAAATCTAGATCCGTAACCTTTTTGTCATATGTTTATGTTATGTCTCGAAACCCAGTGTTGTCTCTTCGCTGGCCTTTCTGCCACAGATGTATTGTACTTGCTAAATTCTCATAACCATAAATCAAAACACATTAGACAGTGTTGAGTTTGGTCAGTGCAAGATTCACACTGAGGGCAGAGATATCAACTAATATTATCTTATTTCCCTCTTGTATCTGCCAATTGATGCATTATGTTATTAACTTCTGCTTTAGTTTTGTATCAAACAGTAAATTTTTCACAATATATAACTTCAGCATCCATGAATTGCTGTTTAAGGCTTTCAATTTCTCAGTAGTAATTGATGGCACGAATATCATTTTTTCCTGTCCCTCATATCATTAGGAGTGTGAGTTGGCCCAGCTTAAAGTCTACTCTTTTTTGTTTTTTGTTCTTTTTGTGCAAACTTTGGGCTGAACATTCGATCCGGCTATCCCAAAACCCAGATATGCTCGGCTAAGCCTGCTGTGGCCAGAACTTGGTTGTGGGTCTATCTTTTATGGACTAAATCACATATCCATCAAGAAGCTGGTCGTCATGCTTACAATGTCTTAGATTATATGACTTCAACATATTAAAAATTGTAACTAGCTACATTATAAAAGCGTGATCATGTAACTTATGCTATTTGTAATTGTATCCTTAACCTGCAATGCATATTAACAACTCTCTTTTTGATTCTGTTGGTCCTATTCTTTATTATCCTCATTTATTGGTTGAATCTGCCTCAATGACGGTCTGATGTAATCTTTAGGTTCCAGAAGTTATTTTGTTTTAAGAAGCTATCTTTCTTGATTGTTCTCTTGCATGGTGATATTATTATATAATATATATCAGAAGTTTTTGTTAACAGGCAAGATCAACAGGAAAAAATTTCCATTCAGGCTGATGGAAGTGAATCTGGTGCAGGTGTCAATGAAGAGCATGAAACACTTTTGGGGTTAGATGATGTGCCTGGTAATGAAATTTTGTTATCTGGAACTTTCTATTCTAAGCATGGTCTATCAAACTTAGCAACTGATTGATTTATACAAGCAGTTGAAGCAAATAATTGTTTGGATGGTGGGCTCTATCACGCCCCGAACCCAGCATTCGGGTCCGGTACGTGACCGGCCGCATGAGCCCTAGGGCAGTGCCCTAAAGATCATGCAAGGCCTAAGATAAACAAAAAAAATCCAATAAATCCACAACTAATTAATTAATTCAAATTGAGAAATCCAACATGTCCAAATAATCAATCTGGTTCAATTACAAGATCTTCGAATGTTCATCAACATTAAAGAAAGATACACTAATTAACTAGCTAATGACTTTGATACTCGCGCTCCGCACCCAACCCATCCATGTTTATGCATCCTGCAACTCTGATAAAAAAAAGAAGAGGGGGTGAGCCTTACAGCCCAGTAAGAATTCCTACACATCCATACCAACACAATAATAATATGAATTTTGAAAACCACGACAAATCAATGCACATATCATAAAATCATATACCGGCTATCAAAAGCTCGAATAATCAGTATAAATATGCAAGTCAAATGTCAACAAAAATCCAGCCACTCAAGTGTGATACGTCATACGATTCTCAAAATCTTCAATTAATGTTTTCAATGCTTTTTCTTTCCATTCTCTATTAACTTGATCCGGATCAATTATCTTTCCGACTTTGGGCTACATCCCAGTTACGTTTCTGGCCCATGATGGGGCAATCGATAGTATCACATTTCCAGCCTGTGACGGGGCAATCGATAGTATCACATTTCCAGCCTGTGATGGGGCAATCGTTAGTATCACATTTCCAGCCTGTGATGGGGCAATCGATAGTATCACATTTCCAGCCGTGATGGGGCAATCAATAATAATGAGATAAGCCTAAAATTTCTGTTCATTTAATTAATTCGCAAACACACATCAATCCCTTTTTTCCACTTTATTTCCGACCTAGATTGACCATGGTCACGTTTCCGGCCTGTGACAGGGCAATCACTATAACATGGTTAGTCCATACCACCACATCCATAAATTCAATTATGCAAGTATAAGTTATACACATACATGCATCCATCATACTACCAATCATAAGCCAACACGATCAAAATATAATTAAATATAAAACTATTTTGCTTTGTCTGGATCATGGCATATCAAACATATATAGTGCAAAAATATTTATATCATGTAGGATTGGCGTATAAAGATTCTTACCCTTTGTTGAAAAACTCAGACAAACTATTCACCCACCCTCCCGGCGATCTATGAACCGGAATGCGCAGGACTCTGCTCAGTGTCCTCTCGTCCAATAAATTGTTTCCCTACAGAACCAAGTCAATATTAAAAAAAATTACTCAAGATATATGACAATCCAAGACCCCTGTTTGATCCTCTAAAGGATCCTCTAAAATCTAGCATCTTAGGACTACCTAAGGTCCTAAAAAATAATGACCTCTCCATATCTAAGTTTAGAGAGAGGGAACATAGCAATAAGAGAGAGACTAGAAAGAGGGGATAAAATAACAGGGAAGAGAGAGCGTTGGTTCTCTCTCTCTCTCCCTCTCTTCCTTCCTTCTTCCTAATGGGAAGGGGGAGAGTGCTTGGCAGCAGGTGGCCATAGCCGGCGACACCCCATGGTCGTCGGTCCATGGCGGTGCCGGCGGTGTGCCACGGCCGGCGACGGCCGGCCGGAACAGAAGAGGAAAAGCAAACCAAAACAGGGGAGTTCGGTTCACATCGATCCAGCGGCTTGCCGGCCGGATTCCCAAGAAAAACAGTGGCCTAAAGACGAAGAGAAGGAGGAGGGGGACCTTACCTAACCTCCGGCGAACTCCTCCGGCCGGCCCGACGGCGAACAATCCAAGCTTCTCACGGATCTCTCTCTCTCTCTCTCTCTCTCTTTGAAAGAGCTCTCGATTGATGCCTGTTGCTGGAAATTGGACCCGGGGGCGGCCGTCGGCTGAGGAGGAGGAGCTCCGGAAGGGCTTGGCGAACGACGGCGATCCGGCGATGTGCGGCATCCTCCGGGGGACCTGCAAGAAGCCGGTGGCCGGACTTTTCCGGCGCCGGCCCTCCGATGCTTAAGTCAGAGGGGGCAAGTGTATGAGCGGAGGTAGAAATTAATAGTCAGAATCTCAATCTCCCGCCCCCTCCTAAAATGGAGAAATTTCCCTTTTATAGAGGGGGCTGGGTTACCTGTGATGTGACGGGGCAAACGGTCTGTCGTACAATTGGGCATGCAGTAGAAATTAATGCTCGATTGTGTGAATCAATGTTGTTACTATTGGAGATTAGGCCAAAGCTCTTGAGTCGTCGTGGAGTCGTGCCATCATTCATAATCAAGCAGGTTTGCCATAAGAGGCTTGATGTCCGTAGGCAACGGGAGCCATACGCTTTAATTGTTGAGTAGGCTGAGGGCCTGCAAGTGCCATGCGCTTTGATGGTTGAGTGAACAGGATACCTGCAAGACCCATACACATTAATTATTGACGAAAGCAACACGTAGTCTTTCGGTCGCGCTGCGGGGGAATGTGACCTCAGCGGGCAAGTTGGGCGTTTTTGGGTTGGTAGAGCTGTTCGGGTGCTTCCAGGTCGAAGGGGGTCTGCTCGACCGTCTACAGTCGGAGGGGATCTGCTCGGTCGGCCCCCGCTCGGAGGGGATCTGCTCGACCGGCCCCTGCTCGGCGGGTCTGCTTGGTCGGCCTCCGCTCGGAGGGGACCTGCTCGACCAGCCCCTGCTCGGCGGGTCTGCTCGGGCAAGCATGCGACATGTTTTTCCCCCAACACTACCCACCGACTTCCGAGCTCGAGCTGCTCGCAGATTCGAGTGCGGAAAGTAGTTTTGGTTGCGTTAATGTGGATTAGGGGGATTTTGAATTATCGCGCGTTTTAAGGCGCCTTTAATGGGCAGCGTCTCCTTTTTCGGAAACGTTTCATCAGAGGAGTACCCTTTCGTTTTCCAAAGCGTCCTCGCATCGTGGGCTCATGATGAGACCACACGATCCGACGAGGCGCTTCCATATTCGAAGCGTCAGCCCGAATAGAATGCAGCGCATTAATTCTCGGGGTTGACACATGTCATGATCTGTGCGGGGAGCAGCGCTCCGCTTCGCAGATCTGGGCCGTCAGAGGGGTCTATATATAAATCCCTTCTTGGTCGTCTCTGATTTCTCTCATTGTCTTCATCCTCTTCCTATCTCCTTTCCAGTCCGAAGCAGCCGATCTTCCATTACTTCCGGCGAACTCCCACAGGTGTCCCCCCTTTTTATTGCTCGGAACCCTTCTTTTCTCCCCTCTTCTTCTTTCTTTTTGCTAATGGGTCTTGGTCCGGCTGAAATCGGATCCACGATGAGTGAGTTAGAGGTTGAGATGGCCGAGGAGTGGTTTTTTCCTCGGTGAGGGTTCCGTTTGGAACCCGCTGGGTTGGGGGATCGGGTAACGAACCCCCCGGTAGGCCGGATCGGAGTGTACTTAGAGGCACTCTGGGCCAGCCTACGGTTTTCCCTCCATGGGTTCGTGAATGAGTTGCTCGGGGAGTACCAACTTGTCCCGGCGCAAGTCGCTCCGAATGCATGGAGGACGATTATCGGGTTCTTGTCCCTGTGCATGGCATACGAGATCCCGTCTTCCGTGAACGTCTTTCGGCGGCTCTTCATATTGAAGTCCAATCCGGGAGATGGGGAGTGGCTCTATATCGCCCTTCGGGCGGGTCGGCCGCTCTTCCAGGGCGCTCCGTCGTCCATTCATGATTGGAAGAAAAAGTTTTTCTTTTTGGGTTCCGAGCGGACGTGGGGGTTCGACCCTAGGTGGAGGCAGAGCCGGCTCAGAACCGCCAACAAACTCCCCAGGCTTTCCTCGCGCGAGCAGGGAATTCTTAACGTCGTTCGCGGCCTCGAGGATGGCATCCTTCTGAGCGGCCTCGTGAGTGAGGACGCTCTAGTCAATGTCGGTCTGAGCTCGGCGCGTCCTCAGGGTAAGGGCAGTAATAGAAAGGTTTCCTTCTTTTTTTTTTCTCAACATTTTGCGAAGTTATCTTGCTCGTCCTTGCAGATATTACGAAGATGGTAACCAAGAGTGAAGCTTTGTACGCTCGGTTCCGAAAGAGTGCTGCCGAGCTCGGAGGAGAACCGCTCGAGCCCAAGAAGAAGGCAAAGGTCTTGGCTGACGGGCCGCCGAGAGAAGCGCTCTCCGGATTGGGTCCTCCGAAGCTGCTCGGAGGGGAGGCTCGAGTTCCGAGCCCGGGAGCTCGGCTGGAGCCACTACGGCGCTTGCATGCCCGGCGCCAATCTCGCAAGTCCCCCCTCGGCCGCCCGTCCGACTCGAATGCCCGGCATCCGAGCCGGGCAGCAGCCGAGGGGCTGTGAGGCCGCCCTCGCCGAAGGCGACAAGGCCCAGCCTCTCCGACCCACCGAAGGACAAGGGCCAACAAGAGAGGCAGCCCTACGCTCCGGAATGGACGGTGTGCGAGGGCGACTCAGCCCTCGAGAATGTTGAGACGGCGCGGCAGATCTACCGCGTTGCGCTCCTTCCAGCCGACAGGGCAATAATTCAGGCCATGAGCCTGAATAATTTTTTGGAGTCAACTCGCCTCTCTGCTATTCGGGTAGGTCTTCGTTATTTATTTATTCCTTATGCTTTTAGGTTTTATATCATAATTTTATCATCGGCCTAATTTCTGTCTTGGTTGTAGCACCTCCACGAAATCGAGACACTGATCGCACTCGGGGCAGATTACAAAGAACGAGCTTGTCGGAGTTCACGGGCACTAGAAGAGGCCGACAGAAGGCTGGTGGAGCTCGAGCTCCACAAGAAGGAGCTTTTGCTTAGAGTGGGGGCCACCGAGGACGAAGTCAAGCTCCTATCCATGGCGCTCGATGAGGAGAAGGCCGCCCATGCCCTGACCAGGTCAGAGCTGCGGTCCACTAGGGCTCGCCTGGCGAAGGCGCAATCTCTGCTCGCAATCCGTGAGCAGAGAGTAAAAGAAGTAGAGCGGAGGGTCGAACAGCTCGAAGCTCGGGAAAAAGAGGCTCAAGAACGGGCTCAGGATGTCGTCTGGCTCTTCCGAGAATCGGAAGAGTTTCAAGAGCTGCTCGAGGAGGAAGCCGTGAACGACCTTATCCAAGGGTTCAACGACTTCCGCAATCAACTGCGCCAGCTCTGCCCCGATTTCGATCCCAATCTACTTCAGCCCGGAGCTGGAGTCGAAGGCCTCGGGGCAGGGTCGGGCGAATCGGCCAGAGAGGCAGCTCCGGAGCCTGCCCCGGAAGAAGCTGCTCGGGGAACCGCTCCTGAGGGTGTCACGGCTATCCCCGAGGTCACTCCCGAAAGCACCGAAGGCAGCGAGGTCGGGGCCACTACCAAAGGAGATCCGACGGTTGAAGCCATCGAGGTCGTCGAAGTTGAGCCCGGAGAGATTTCGGCTGAAGGTGCCACGGCACCTGCCTCTTAAGGCTTTTTGTATTTCCTCTTTTCTTTTTTGTAACAAGTGGTCGGTTCTTATCTATTGCACGGCCGAACCTTAATTTTGTACTTGGCCTCCGGGCTTTTGAATGAAAATACTCCTTTTCAGCTTTGTTCAATTCTTTTATAGTTCACTTTTTAGCTAACGTCTCCGAGGCTCTGCTGCTCGGGTTTCTGAGCTGCTAAGGCACTCTAGATCGAAAAAATGCCCGAGCTTGCCAAGCTCTTAAGCTTGAGCCGCAGATTCGCGGTCATAGAAGCTCGGAGCCCCAACTGCGGGGCGCCAACTGCGGGGAATCCCCCGAGCTCTGGATTAAATTTTGCCGAGCTGCAGGAAAACCGAACTAGGGTTCGTGTGGGCGGGTTCGATGAGATTTCAGCTCGTAATCGGCTCGGCGGAGGACCCCGATATTGGCCGGGATTTTTATTTACATATCCAACATAAGAATGAATGGAATGTGCATATCGAATAAGGCAGACGCCGATCAGAATGTACCTTCTCGGGGTTATATGCCCCGTGCCGCGAATTGTTCTTAGTGGTACCTCAGCTCGTCGTAGAGGACGACCTCAAGCTTAATCCGAAGCATGGGGTCGTAACCCTTTGAGCTCATACATGAAGCTGTCGCAGGCTTCAAGACGCCCAGATCTCGATCGAGGTATCTGACATCGGAACCAAGCTTCGATAATCGATGAGGATCGAACTGAGCTCGGTGGTTGATGGAGATCGAGCCGAGCTCGGTGGTTGATGGAGATCGAGCCGAGCTCGATAGACGATGGAGACCGAGCTCGACGATTGATGGAGATCGAGCCGAGCTTGGTGGTCGATGGAGATCGAGCCGAGCTCGGTGGTCGATGGAGATCGAGCCGAGCTCGGTGGTCGATGGAGATCGATGGTCGATGGAGATCGAGCCGAGCTCGATGGTCGATGGAGATCGAGCCGAGCTCGATTAGCTGATGGAGATCGATAGCTGCATCTCGGACTTCTGGCCGAGGCGTCTAGCGTCGTCTGACATTAATTATAGCATCCTAGCAGGATCGCATATTAGGTTGTCTAAAAATCACGAAACTTCCTATTACGAGAAACGCGATCATAAATAAAGAATAGCAAAAATTACTATGAGGAAGATAAGACTTATGCTCAGAACAGAGAACCCCTTGGGGTCCTATTGATGATACACCCGGAGGTTTTCGGAGCTCCAACTTCGTGGAATGGGGGTCCCTTCGAGGGATTCCAGCTTGTACGCTCCGGGTCTTTGGATGCGCGTGACCCGATAGGATCCTTCCCAATTCGGGGCCAACTTCCCTTGCTCGGTCGGCTGGGAGGCTTCAGCTCTTCTAAGGACGAGGTCTCCCACTTTGAAGGATTTGAGTTTGACCCTGGCGTTGTAGTATTGCGCCATCTTTTGCTGGTATCTCGCCATGCGGATCCGGGCAGCTTCCCTCGTCTTCTTGATGAGGTCCAGGTTGTTCCTGAGTTGCGTAGCACTGGAGTCGGCATCATAACATTCTACCCTTGGAGAAGGGAGTCCGATTTCCAACGGGATAACGGCCTCCGTTCCGTACGTTAAGTTGAAGGGAGTCTCGCCGGTGGGTGCGCGGAATGTGGTCTGATAAGCCCACAAGACGTTGTATAGGTCTTCGACCCACTGCCCTTTGGACTGATCGAGCCTAGTTTTAAGTTCCTGCAAAATAGTACGATTTGTTACCTCGGTTTCTCCATTTGCCTGAGGATGTGCGACCGAGGTAAAACGGTGGTCGATGCTGAGCTCCGAGCAGAATTCTCTAAAACGAGCGTTGTCGAACTGGCGGCCGTTATCTGATATGAGGATGTGGGGGAGCCCGAATCTACAGATTATGAACTTCCAAATAAAGTCCCGCATCTTCTGCTCGGTGATCCGGGCCACTAGCTCGGCTTCGACCCACTTCGTGAAGTAATCAATGGAGACGATCAGAAATTTTCTCTGCCCAATCGCCAAGGGGAACGGTCCCAGGATATCAATTTCCCATTGAGCGAATGGCTAGGGGGAGCTGATTGAAGTCAAGGGGGCTGAGAGTCGGCGCTGGATGTTGGCATTCCTCTGGCACCGGTTGCATCTCTGAACAAAATCCAGTGCATCCTTCTGGAGTGTCGGCCAATAGTATCCTTGGCGCAAGATTTTGCATGCCAGTGCTCGGCTTCCCAAATGGTTTCCGCAGATGCCTTCGTGGACTTCGCGCATTGCGTAATCCGCCTCCGACGGGCGGAGACATCTGAGGAAGGGAGAGGTAAAAGATCTCCTGTAGAGCTTGCCTTCATACAGTATGTATCTCGAGGCTAGGCGCTTGACTCGACGAGCCTCACGCTCATCGTTGGGGAGAACTCCATTCTGTAGGTAGCTAACAAGCTCATCCATCCAGCTTGGCTCAACGTCAAGCTGGGGATCTGGAGGTACTCCAGTGCCGCCGCTTTTGGGAGCTCGCTCATGCGGGAGGACGCCAATTTTGATAATTGGTCGGCGCTGAGATTCTCCGACCTAGCAATATGTTGGATGTGGAAGGAACCAGAGTTGAAGTGAGGTGCCGCACCTTCTGGAGATATTTTTGCATTGTCGGTTCTCTTGCTTCGAAGTCCTCCAAAATTTGGCTTACAACCAATTGGGAGTCGCTAAAAGCCTTCAAGTTCTCGACCTTCAGCTCTCTAGCCAGCTTAAGCCCGGCTATGAGCGCTTCGTATTCCGCCATATTGTTAGAGGCGGGAAACTCGAGGTGTAAAGCCTGCTCGGCGACCACTCTATCTGGACTGGTGAGAATGAGGCCCGCTCCGCTACCCCCCGAGTTCGAAGAACCATCGACATGCAGAGTCCACATCGACCTCGGGGTCTACTCCGCTAGCGCGGGTTCGAGCTCGACCTCGTCTGGCACAGTGCACTCGACTATAAAATCGGCGAGTGCCTGCGCTTTGATCGCCGGTATGGGTCGGTACTCGAGGTCGAACTCTCCGAGCTCGATGGCCCACTTTGTAACTCGACCAGCGCGATCTGATCGCTGCAGGATCTGCTTTATTGGCTGGTCGGTCAACACGGCCACCGTGTGAGCTTGAAAATAAGGCCGGAGCCTTCGAGCTGAGACGACTAGGGTGAAGACGGTCTTTTCCAGCTTGGAGTATCGGGTCTCAGCATCCCTCAAAACCCGGCTGGTGTAGTATACCGGCTTTTGAAGCTTGCTCTCCTCTCGAACCAGGACCGAGCTCACTGCTATGGGAGAAACGGCTAAGTATAGGTAGAGGAGCTCGCCCTGCTGAGGCTTTGTAAGCAATGGAGGAGAGGCGAGAAGGCACTTGAGCTCTTTGAAGGCTTGCTGACACTCTGCCGACCACAAAAAGTTCTTTGGCTTCTTGAGAGCCGCAAAGAATGGAAGGCAGCGCTCGGCCGATCGGAAGACGAAACTTTCAAGAGCTGCAACTTGGCCTGTAAGCTGTTGCACTTCTTTGACTGTCCTCGGGGGCGTCATCTCTTGGAGCGCTCGAATCTTCTCGGGATTGGCCTCGATTCTCCGCTGTGTAATTACAAAGCCAAGAAACTTGCCCGAGGTGACTCCGAACGCACATTTGGCAAGATTGAGCTTCATCCGGTACCTTCGGAGTGTAGAGAGTGCCTCGTTGAGGTCGGTCACATGATCTTGCGCCATTCGGCTTTTCACCAACATGTCATCAACATAGACCTCCATGTTTCGACCTATTTGATCTTTAAAAATTTGGCTGACTAGCCGCTGATAGGTCGCTCCAGCATTCTTTAGGCCGAAAGGCATAACTTTGTAGCAGTAGGTGCCCCCGTCGGTGATGAAGGCTGTCTTCTCTTCATCCTCTGGCGCCATCCGGATCTGGTTGTATCCTGAGAATGCGTCCATGAAAGACAGTAGTTCGTGTCCCGAGGTGGAATCCGCAAGCTGGTCGATGCTAGTGAGTGGGAAGCTATCTTTTGGGCAGGCCTTGTTCAGGTCGGTGTAGTCCACACACATGCGCCACTTTCCGCTAGCCTTTCTGACAAGGACCACATTGGCGAGCCACTCCGGATAAGACATCTCCCGGATGAAGCCGACCTCGAGGAACTTGTCGACTTCCTCGGCCGCTGCTCGTTGTCGCTCTGGAGCAGCACTTCGCTTCTTCTGTCGCACAGGCTTACAGGTTGGCTTCACTTGGAGTCGGTGGATCGCGACCTCCGGATCTATCCCCGGCATATCGGCGGACGACCAGGCGAAGACGTTCATGTTGTTCCGCAGGAAGCTGATAAGGCGATCTCTCTCACGAGCATCAAGGTCGGAGCCGATCTGCACGGTTAGCTCGGAAAAATTTTCTCGTAAAGGGATTTGGATGAGCAGCTCACCAGACTCTACCCACTTCTTCTGAGGGCCGACCCGTGCCTCTAAAGTTTCGTCCAAGAGCTTGCCATCTGGTGTCGGAACCGATACTTTGGCTGGTTGCTTCGCCTCGTGGGTCGCCATGTAGCATCGCCTTGCCACCGCCTGGTCTCCACGAACTTCGCCGACTCCTTGGCTGGTGGGGAACCGCATAAGCAGGTGGCAGGTTGAGACCACGGCTCGAAGAGCGTTGAGCCCTGGTCGTCCGAGGATGGCGTTATAGGCCGAGGGCAGACGCACTACGAGGAAATCCATCCTCACGGTACTTTCTCGGGAAGCGAGCCCGACCGTGACCAGGAGATCAATCTCGCCCTCCACCGGAACCGAGTTTCCAGTAAATCCGACCAGCGGGGCGTTCATCCTCCGTAATTGCTTCTCTATCATCCCCATTCTAGAATAGGCATCAAAATACAAAACATTCGCCGAGCTTCCATTATCAACTAGGACACGTTTTACATCAAACTTGTTCACAACCATAGAGATGACCACAGCATCGTCATGGGGGGTTTCAACTCCCTCCAAGTCCTCATCCGAGAACGAGATAGTTTCGGAGGCGCGCAGGCGCTTCGGGGTGGTTCCTTCCTCTGCAGCTCCTCCGACCAAGGTTCCGCCTCGGATGGTGTTAATGGTGCCGGCGATGGGTCTGGTGGCATTTGGATCTTCGGGCTGTGCGGTATCCTCCGCTGGCCTTTACTCTTCACGCTGGTCCGTACGAACCGGTTGAGCACTCCTCGGCGGATGAGTGCCTCGATCTCGTTCCGGAGCTGGAAGCAGTTTTCCGTATCATGGCAGTGGTCTCGGTGGAAGCGGCAGTACTTCCGGGGATTGCGCCAGGCCCCGGGATCCCGCCTCGGGGGCGGAGGCCGGAAATAATTTGGGCCCTCGATCTCCATGAGAATCTCAGTCCGAGGAGCAGTAAGGGGAGTGTAGTTTTCGTACCTCCCGTTGGGTATGCGGGACCGCGGTGGAGATCTCGGCCGAGGTGAAGACCTTGGTCGAAGCGGTCCCTGCAACCGGGGTGGACTCTTCAGACGGGGCGGGTTCTTGTCACGGCGCGGAGACGGGCTTCTGGGACGGTCGTGCTCCTCACGATGCCTTTTCTGCTTTTTGGAGGTCTGCTCGGCCCCGCTCCGTCTAGAAGCGATGACTTCCTCGGCTTTCGCATACTTCCGCGCCCGAACCAGCATCTCAGTGAGGTCAACAGGAAAATTCTTCTCGATGGAGAAGAGAAATCTGTAAGACCGGACCCCAGTCTTCAGTGCCAACATGGCAATTGACTGGTCAAGCTCCCGGACCTCCCATGTTGCGATGGTGAAGCGGTCCAAATATTCCCTGAGGGATTCTCCCTCCTTTTGTCTTATGTCAAGAAGGGAGTCTGAGGTCCGCCGCTGGGGTCGGCTAGCAGTGAAATTGGTGGGGAATTGCCTACCGAGATGCTCAAAAGAAGAGACGGTACTAAGCTTCAGCCCGGTAAACCAAAGCCGAGCTGCTCCCCGGAGTGTTGCTGGAAAGGCTTTGCAAAGCATGGCCTCCGAGTTTCCCTGCAGGGCTATTAAGGCCCGATAGCTTTCCAGGTGGTCGAGGGGGTCGGTCTTGCCGTTGTAAGGCTCCATCTGGGGCATCTTAAACCTCAGCGGGACCGGCTCATCCTCGATTTGTTGGGAGAAGGGGGACCTCGTGGTAAACTCGAAGTCGCCATCGCATCCCATCCTTCTGCCGTGGAGCGCCTCGATCTGGCGCTCCAGCTTCTCGACCTTCTTGTCGAGCTCATCGCACTGGGGGATCGCCGCGGTGGTCCGCTCTGGCATAGGTGGCCCTGGGACTGACTCGGCTTCTGATGGTTGCGGCCAGTCACCAGGACCCCTCACCGGGGGTTCTCTCCAGGGGGATGCCTGGGCGTGGAGATCTTGGCCTTGGGGGGGCGCTTCACTTACAGGGGTGTCGGCTGAACCGGAGCTTGAGGGAACGGTGCTGTCGGGACGCCCCTAGGCTGCAGGCCTTGGACAACAGCGGCCAAGGCCTGAACTTGCTGCACCAGAGCATCAAACTGTTCCGGTCGAACTTGGAAAGTCGAATCGGCCGGAGGGGGTGAGTTTTGGACAGAGTGTCCAGGGCTAGGTGGAGGACGTCGGGAGGCATTAGAAGCTCCCTTGCTTCTCAACTTCATGGTCGCGACTCGGTCCCCTCCTCTAGCGCCAACTATTGCTGGAAATTGGACCCGGGGGCGGCCGTCGGCTGAGGAGGAGGAGCTCCGGGAGGGCTTGGCAAACGGCGGCGATCCGGCGATGTGCGGGGTCCTCCGGGGGACCTGCAAGAAGCCGGTGGCCTGACTTTTCCGGCGCTGGCCCTCCGATGCTTAAGTCAGAAGGGGCAAGTATATGAGCGGAGGTAGAAATCAATAGTCAGAATCTCAATCCCCCCCCCTAAGATGGAGAAATTCCCCTGTTATAGAGGGGGTTGGGTTACCTGTGATGTGACGGGGCAAACGATCTGTCGTACAATTGGGCATGCAGTAGAAATTAATGCTCGATTGTGTGAATCAATGTTGTTACTGTTGGAGATTAGGCCAAAGCTCTTGAGTCGTCGTGGAGTCGTGCCATCATTCATAATCAAGCAGGTTGCCGTAAGAGGCTTGATGTCCGTAGGCAACGGAAGTCATACGCTTTAATTGTTGAGTAGGCTGAGGGCCTGCAAGTGCCATACGCTTTGATGGTTGAGTGAACAGGATACCTGCAGGACCCATACACATTAATTGTTGATGAAAGCAACACGTAGTCTTTCGGTCGCGCTGCGGGGGGATGTGACCTCAGTGCGCAGGTTGGGCATTTTTGGGTTGGTAGAGCTGTTCGGGTGCTTCCAGGTCGAAGGGGGTCTGCTCGACTGTCTACAGTCGGAGGGGATCTGCTCGGTCGGCCCCCGCTCGGAGGGGACCTGCTCAACCGGCCCCTGCTCGGCGGGTCTGCTCGGGCAAGCGTGGCGACATGTTTTTCCCCCAACACTGCCCTAGGAAGAGGGAAAAGGGGTCTTTTATAGAAGAGGATTGGTTCAATTTAGGTAAGATTTGATTCCCCTTTTTTTCCTTTTTTTTTTTCTTTTCTCCTCTTGAGGTGGATTCGGGAAGGGATTGATGCAGGGGAGGGAGAAGACACCGTTCGGGAGTCTCCCTCCCCTTCACATGGGTCGGGCCGGTGCTGTGGTTAGCGGGCCGGCCCGGCTCAAAATGTGGCTCTTACAGGTTCAATAAAGATGACACTTCAAAGTATTTTCTGAAGCCTCCTGCCAATTTGCTTGTACTAGAAGGAGATTGTTTAGATACCAGTTGTGATCCTAGCGAATTAGAATCATATCTGGTAATATTATGTTAACCATGTGAATTTTGCCATTACTTGAACAATTTTGTCTTATTTTCTGATGCTGTTGTTTAATCATGTTTTCCCATAGTTTGCAACCTGTGATTTTGTTGGAGATTTTCTTCTGCTGGACCCCTGTGATGCGGGAGCTATCTATGATTCTTTAAAAACAAATGTTGTTGGTGAAGAAAACATTGCACCCCATAGAGGCAGCTTGGTCAGGTCCAAATCTCGCCACAGTATTCTAACTTCTCCATCGGGATGTTCTCAGGCAACTGCTTATAGATCAAGTATTGGGAAGAACCAAGGCATCAATCTAAATCAAAATACAGAGGGCAACTGTGCATTTGAAATAACGATGATAATCATTGGTCTGGACTGCATGTTGACCCTGATCATCCTGATGTGCCGTGTAGAGGAACCAAATTTAGGATGTTCAAATGTTATGGATGATTCTGATTTCTGATGATGATAATAATGATCCATGGAAGCCTCTAAATCCTCATGAGCCTGGGAACTTGAAAATAAAACCATTCAGAAAAGGTATGTTAGTTTCTTTTTTTTCCCACCAAGATATCTTTCTTTTTTATTTTTCTGTTATATAATGATATTCTTTTTCTCCTGTCTTGAATAGTTAAGGGTTTTAGAAGGCAGGCGATTCGTAATGTCAGGAGAAATACTTTAACTTCTCAGTTTCCTATTGCAAACTTGGATGGTGTTATCAGCCAAGAGTTTGCAGAAGCATTTGAAGTAAAATCTCGTTTACAGGAAAGGCTGCCTGCACCTCAGTCACCACCCCTATTTGAAAAGGTTTTTGCAGGAAGTTTCTTAAAATTTTCATTTAACTGATCTTTTCCTATCTTCACTCTTCCTTAAGTTATGATCGAGTTTCATATTGCAGCTAAGAAGATCACTTACTTTTGGAGAACAAGAAACATATGACAGCTTTGGTGGTTTTGAGTATGAAAATGATGATAATGGAGGAGAAAATCACCCTATCGATTCTGATCAAGCAGAACATGATCTGCTAAATACTATGTGCAATATGGACACTGAAGTACAATTTTGCCATGGGAAGGTTTGCATATAGCAGCTCCGCTTTCTGCTTGATGCTTTATCAATTATTAAGCTTATGCTTTATATGATGTATGCGATAATCATATGCAGCAAAATGATGATGCTGTGACATTTGATCGTGTTGAAGGTCTATCACAGGATGATCTAGATTCTCATGCAACCCTTGAAGATTTGTACCACTCACATTTGGTAAAAGACAAAAATATCTATCTAGTTATCTATCTTTCTATCTGCATGCGCATGCTGTATTGTGGACACGAGTTGCATTATAATTTCTAATATGCCATCCAATCTTCATTTCTTGACCATACTTGATTCTAAAGGTGCATCACAGCATATATGGGATAGCAAGTGCTATTGTAGCTTTACATTCTAATAACCATGGTATGTTGAGGTACGGCGTTGGATTTCGGTTCCAACCTCTTTTGTACCGGTGCCGGTTCCCACCGGTACAAGCCGATACCGGTGCGAACCAGGCCGGTTCGTACCGGCCCAAGCGCGGTGCAGCGCGCCCCGCGCGGGCGAGCTGCCCCATGCGGGATATTCAATGCCACCGAGTGGCATTTAACGCGGACGCGCGCGCATCCGGGTGGGATTTTTTTTTCTTTTGGTCTTTGCCGGTACAGTATCGGTTTGGTACTGTGTCAGAACCGTATCGGTACCGATGCCCATCGGTACGTCGGTGAAATCGGTACGGCGAACCTTGCTAATAACCATTTGCAAAATGCGTTTATTGATTGCATTTGTTGATGAATGAGATGATTTGATGCTAGGTTCGCCAAACCAGTACTCGGACCTGTATTGGTCAGCAATTGGCACGGTACAGTATGCATTCATATCGTGTTGTTATAGGATGTACCAACAAAGGAGAGCTAGAGAGGGAGGGGGAGAGGGAGAAGGAGAGAGGAAAATAGAGAAGAGGGAGGGAGGGATATAGAGAGGGAGGTGCAGAGAGAGGCTGATGAGGCCTCCCTTGTTTTGAAACAAAACAACAGGGCCCTTTTCAATTTCCTGTTTTTGAAATAAAATTGGCAATTGGTTTGTTAGCTCCAACCAGTTGCTGCCTTCATTTCGAAACTGGCAAATCAACTAAGGGCTCCTTTATTTCGTTTTGAAACGGGGGAGCCCTCGTTGGTCTTTTCCTCTTGCGGGCTTCCTTCTCTATCTCAACCTCTCTCTACCCCTCCCTCCTTTCTATCTCTTGTCCTCTTTCTCTCTCTCTCCTTCTTCTTTCACTCCCTCTGATTTGAACTGAGGTAATGACCATGCCGGCAATTGACCGGTCCGGTTCGGTACGCCACGAACTAAGCGGTTTGGCATGGTTCAACAAACTTTGATTTGTCCTCTACTGGTCCAATACGAGCTAGTTTAATAAGACTTCCCCCTACTTAATCTTCTTGGAATATATTGATTATTCCAACCAGGCTGACCTTATTCCCATATGGCAATATGAATAGTGGATTCAAGGGTTGACATATGGCTGGTAGATCATCTGTTTCTCTAATATCCAAAAATCATTAAACAAATGTTCCCTTATTGATTTGGAAGGAAACTCTGTGGTATTAAAAATTTTCTTGCTAATTAACTCCATAATTGACTTATGGTTCAATCGGTCCAAAGATTTTTATGTTCCTAATGCTCAGCATAAAGGCAAATAAACTTGCATGCCTCATTTGTTTCATTCCATAAATCAACTAACTGGTGTCAATTTGTTCTTGCATTGTACTCTTTTACCCCAAAATCTTTTCTTGATGCTTTCCGTTGGAAGGGTAGAAGACAATGATGCAAGAAGAGTTATTAAATCCTCCATTTCAATGAAACAAGAAAAGCAAGCTGTTGGTTTGGATATGCATTGCTAGATTTATCTTAGAATTTTGTGGGAAGTCTGAAAACTTGCCTAGAAGCAGAAGATTCTATATGAATACATGGCGTGAAATATTTTTACTACTTTTCTTTGCTGAAAAAGCTCTACTTTGTTTGAGTTATCATCCTTATATGGGCTCCATTTTAGATGTGAACAATGCCTTTTTTTTATGGATGATTTATGTAGGATCTCTGTGCGGGAAACCGCGAGAGAAAACTTGAATAGATAGAATATCAACTAGAGGTTACTGTGCCTTCAAAGGGAGGACCTAATGACCTGAAAGTTTGAGTACCGAGCAATTGTTCATGCAACTTCTGAAGTTACATTGTTGATGGCTCATATGACAGAAATGAAGCTTTGAATTAATGGTCCTTGGTCTCCTCAAAAAGAATTAGTGGTCTTTGGAAGGTATATTGTGATGATAACCATCAATTTGTATGGTTAACGAATCTTCCAAGATTATATTTGCTAAAACATAGTTGATCGACGTGCCCACATAAGAAATCAGAATGAAGGGAACAAGTTGAAAGCTATTCAAAGCTTGGAGGGACTATTAATCTTTATTTGTTATGTGAGGATCCGTGCGGGCATGTGTTTAGTTCCACATCGGTTATTCGCTGGGTAGATCTTGGATACTTATACAAGATTAAGGAACCCAAATAATAACTTCCGGCTAGCCATTTTGGATAAGATCCTGGGTTGTTACAAATGGTATCAGAGCGGACCCGGCCCATAACCTATGTAGACGAGGGGACACTGCAGCACGGATCCATTGGGGCTGACCACGGGTCAGTCGTGGTGTTTGTGATTAGATTTGAATAGATATAAACCCTTAGCCTGAGGAGGACGTCAGGGCTTGAACGAGGGGAGTATGTGAAGATCCGTGCAGGCGTGTGTTTAGTCCCACATCGGTTATTCGCTGGGTAGATCTTGGGTACTTATACAGGATCAAGGAACCCAAATAATACCTTCCGGCTAGCCATTTTAGGTGAGGTCCTGGGTTGTTACATAGCATATCAAACATAAATAATGTAAAAATATTTATATCATGTAGGATTGGCGTACAAGGATTCTTACTGAAATTGTAGACTGACTCAAATACAGATCTGGATCACAACCTACGAGCTGGGGTGCCGAGTCCCCTGATCAAAACCTCCTGGCACCGCTAACTCTTCCCCTACAACATCAATTATAAATCACAAACTAAATTATTTAATATTTAAATATTCTAAACCATAATTCACATCTACTATGGGGTCCATCATCAGGTCCCCAAACATCTCAATCCCTCCAGATCTAGGGCAGTCGGGGTGGCCCGACTCCCACCTTGCACCATCGGCCTATGTCGTCGCCAGCCGTGGCCGCAGCCATGCCGGCGACGATGGCCGGTCCCGATGAAGAGACCAACATAAAGGGATGATTCCTCTCTCTTCATGGTTGGGAATACATCTCCCTCCCTCAAATCTTTTTGATCCAAGGCCAATAGCCATGATAGATGTGCCCTCTCCTTCCCCAACCCGACAACACCACTGGCCGAACCATCGCCGGCCGCCACTGTTGCAGTCGCCGGCGATGGTGGCCGGCCAAGAGAGAGAGAAAGAGGTGGTCCCTTCCTCTTCTTCTCCCAAGAACCGACATGACCTCTTTCCTCCCTTCCCCCCTCCTCCATCATCAACGGCAGACCACTCTAATGGTGGCTCGGCTCCCCCACCCGACGGCAGCCACAGTGGCTCTCACTGTCGTCACCGGTCGGCGGCCAACCGACGAGAGGAAGAGGGAAAGGGGATGGGATCACGAGGGAGAAAGCCTCGGATCCACACTTCCCATCTTCAGTTAACCCTAGAAATTCCTCACCAAAACCTCCCACAGTCCCGATTCAACCAGCTTCCATGGATCCGGCCAACCCGGCGGCTGGCGGCGGCTACAAGATCCGAAAAAGAGAAGCCGAAACAGGGGTTCCCTGTTTCGAACTCTTCTCCGGCGATCTCACCGGCCAAAAACTTCACCCACGCCGCCCCAAATCCAGGAAATAAAACACAAAGGAAGGAACCATGCTTACCCCGGTCCGGTGGGGGTGTTCCGGCGACCTTTCCGGCGGAAAATCAGAGGAGCAAGACCCTCGGATCCCCAAGCTTCTTCACTTGATTTGTGGGGATCTTCTTGAAGGAAGGAAGAGCTTTAAAGCTTCCTCCACGGTCGGCCGGTTCTCGGCTCCAGCGCTCGGTCTCCCCCGGCGATCGCCTCTAACGCCGCCGCTGCCCCCCCCCCCCCCCCCCCCCCCCCCCCCCCCTCCTCCTTTTTTTTTCTTGTGTTTCTTCTCCAACGATCGTGCCCGTATATGGTGGATGGGCCCGGTCTTTTCGGGCCGGCCCGTCCACCCCTCTTTTTTTTTTTTTTTCTGGGTATTACACTCTTCATTCAGGATGCCCTTCTTGCTAGCATAGCTGAAACAGAGAAGCAAACAGAGTTGGCCATACGAGTTTCAACATGGAAAGAATGGATTGAACACACCTTGGAAGACCAAGTGGGTAGCAGGGGATTGCTTCCAATCTCTTCCAATCCTGAGCCATATTAGCCAAAGAATTCTTCTGGTTATGTGAGATGTGAGATTTCCTTTTTTTTTCATTGATTGAGAATTGTTTTGACAAAATACACACCTTCCTTTTCACATTCACTTATATGGTGAGAGAATCTTGGACAAGCTTTCCTTCGAAGTGGACAGTGGAGGAAGCATGTCCTTTACTGATGTTGTGATGGGTCAACCCAAGCATGATGTTGCAAGGACATTTTCTGCACTTCTGCAGCTGGTATTTACTTTTTTCTGCTTGCAAGCATATATGACATACTTGTTCTTGTGATCAGAAATTGAGAAACTCTATGTATTTACCACAAACTTTTGATTTCAGGTGAACAATGGGAATGTTGATCTACAAATAGCTCCAGCAAGTGATGAGTTTGTGTGTCACACTGCTGCAAATCCCTTCTATGTGAAGCTCCTTTGCCGTGCCAGAAGAGAAGAAATGGGGAACTGTTCAACAAGGAAAAGAGCTAATTTCCCTTTGAGGAAAGGGTGCATAAAAGCAAATTCTTCCACCTCAGAAGCCACCTCACCTTTAAAATCATTGCATCAGGGGCAGGTTCTCTCCTAAGCTTGGGAAGGGCAGTGTTATCAGGTGTACTCCTGAGGGGAAGAGAAGACGGAGGTCTACTCGGTTTATAGAGCCATTTGATTTGCAGTCTTCTGGTTGACATAAATCAACTTTTTTTTTTTAATTTGAGGATGACGTAAAATGGCTGTTGAATGGTCTGGAATCATATATCAGTACCATACTCATGTAACTCGGCATATCAGTTCCCTCTAACAAGTAGGTAGCTGACAACACTTTAATTTATGGCTTAGGACTAGGCAGGTATATATGTTAAAAATTTCTGTAATTCCTGTGTGTTTATTCATTAATCAATATATTTCAGTTGTCCATCCTTGTTTATATGTAATAGTAGCAATGCCCCATTAATAGATCTAAAATTTTGTTTTTTTTTTGGTTAAAGTTGTCTGTTTCAATCTCATTCGAGATAGTGTCTAAGATGAACATTTTCAGCTGCAAACAAAACTTCTGGACAAGGCCAGATGTCTGTTTCTAGGTGAGTTCTTTTTTGCATTTCATTTCATTATCTATATGATTTACTATTGTGGATAGATAAAATGTTTACTTTTTTCTTTTTTCTGTAACTTTTAATGTTTATTATAGACCAAGGTGTAATTTATAGATCTCCTTGATTTCTTCAACCTAGAAGATGAGTGAGTGGAATTTTCTCCCCGTCTTGTTTTGTATTTTCAGAGTATCGGTTGATACTTATAGTCTATTATTTTGTCTCCTGATGCATAAATTGAAGAATGAGATTAACATTATTTTTGCAATAAATTATGGAAAAATTCGTATAAGATGCCATTTTAGGAGTGTCATTTTTGTCCGTGTCTTTTGTATGTGTTTCTGGATGCTTTTACTTCGTGTTTTATCATTCAACTGGATCGATACATGACATCTCTTGGGATGGTTTCATAAATTGCTCGATTTTAGCTCCATGAGTTGAGCAGGGTGTTGAAGCCCTTCATGTCGCGTTTGTTGTCCATGGCCTCTTTGTTCACATTGGCTCTAGAGTTGGGATTGGCGGAGAAGATGTGGACGAATCGCCCTTCTTCATGTCGAGGTGGGCAAGGCAAATGAAGTCGACGATGGCGAGGTTGTCGGGGTGGACAATGTTGTGGAATAGGATGAGGATCGTGGAGAGGTTTGGGTTGTAAAGGAAGTTGGTGAGCAACATAGACGGAGTGATAGACGCTGTCGGGGTTGTAGCATGATAGAGTTTAGGGTGAAGAGCAGGAGAAAGGGGTTGAAGGCAAGCAGAGAATGTGATAGCGAAGTAGTGCATGGGTTGAAACTGAGGGAACAAGAGAAGTATCTTGTCTCCCCGAGGGAAGAAGGTGGTCACTGAAGGTTGGGCTTCGAAAGATGTCATGATGGACGAAGTGAAGGAGAATGGACGAGTTTTTACTTTGATAGTTGAGTTATAACGAATCCACTTTCTTTTCTTTTGAGGTGAAAAACAATTCGTCTTTCTGGATTTTTGACCTTCCACCAACGTTAAGAATTCTTATTTGTCGAGCTAATTTGGGCGAGGCCATCATTGGGTGGGGAACACAAGGCTTTGTGGTGGGGAAGAGAGGTATGTATAGACCTGCCAGGAGAAAATCAAAGGAACATCAAATGCATGACCACTTTAATTATGGAGCTCACAAGAGAGGTCGTGTAGAACTCATTTAGGCAATGGGAAGAGGAAGAGGGGGCGAAGGAGACTATGGTTAATGGGAAAATAAAGAGATGCTTAATATTTGGTTGGAGTTTTTAGAGGAGAGAGATAAGAAAGTACCTTCCACCCTGGAAATAAAATTTTCGCATTTCATTAGAAAGAAAAATCAACATAGGCTATGGAAAAGTCCAATTTCCACCAGCTGAGAATTAAGATATAATTTTTTTTTTCCAAAAGTTCCTTTAAGCTTTTAGTGAGAATAGCGTAAGTTTTTTTTCTTTTTATAAAAGGTATAATAGGCATTTTGCACCACTACATATACTTTGCCTAACCAAATATAAGTCACTCTAGAATATGTCAATTTTTTATGGTCAACCAAACATGCAAAGCCACTTTTTCATGTATCATATAAGTGAGCATTAGTTTCATAGAAAAATATTCGAGTGAGGAGAAATTCTTCTCGAGAACTAAATTAGTTCGTATTGATCTAGTCGGGCCAATTAAATGGAGGGTAAAAGTTTCCAAGATTATGTACAGTGGATGCAAATGAAAATAATATTTTAAAAGGGTCGATTTTGCAAGAATGTAATCGTGCAAATTTTTCTATAATTTACGATAAGTTTTACTAGAAGGAGGTATTTATAGGAGAATTATGGGCTGTTGGCAGTTGGGCACTTGGCAACCTCATCCAAGCTCTTGCATAATATATAATTGAGGCTTATATGTTCAACAAAACCTGTATCTGTTTTTCCAATATTTTGCCCTTTTTATGTACTTTCTGAAAGAGCACAGTACAACCTTCCACCAATTTTTATATTTTGTCTTTTTATGTACCTTCTAAAAAAGCACCATGCAACCTTCCACCAATATTTGCATGCAATATGCTGAACCAACCTCCCAATTTAGTTGTTCAATCCAGCCTATGACCGTCTTCAATTTGTGGTCTGTATAATTCTTGCTCTTGGCAGTCCTCCTCAATAGCCTGACCTCTCACCAATCTTGATGAAATTAATATTTAAACAGTTTGCAGGTATGTCCACCAAGAGGCTAAACCGGGGGCTACTCGAACTGTTATTGTTGTTGTTTTTGAGAGAAAGGAGGGCTAAGCCTACCATAGACATTATGTTTATTAATATAAACCATATGATAGATACAGTTCAAGATAAGTCTCAGTCTCAAAAAAGACTCGTTTTTCATCAATAAAAATGCGTACTCGTGGAGATGGAACATTCTCACTCACTTCTGCTGTAAATCATTAATCTACATACATTTACAAGCACTGCAGTTCATCATAAATACAAACAATCCATTTTAAGCTTTTTAAGAAGCAATCCATTTGCTACCGCTGGCTAAGTACAAAAGAGTAACGGCCATCTGTTTGCACAAAAAGAGTAACGTGGAGAGCTGGTGCGGCAGCAATGGACGGAGACCCTGAAACATTTTTCAGTAAATACTTTTTCAAAAAAAAAAAAATCCAGTAAATAGAAATATTCTTCGGTGCTCTAAATAATGCAGTTTTCCCTACAAAATAGGAAACAGAAAGTCGATAAAGAGGGCGGTGTGATGGGCTGTACCTGTCTCAGTAGGCTACCAAACCACATCATGCGACTTTTTCATCATTTTCCTGTGCCTTTGCAATTGCTCCGTCAACACCGGATGACAATTATTGAAATGTAAATCTTCTAGGGATGAAGGCAGGCCCTTCTCTGGCAGCGAGCGGATCTCAGGGCAATTTGATATCGTCAAACGTTGGAGGGTGGAAAGGCTATGCAACTCTGTTGGCAGGGACTGAAGATTGTTGCAATTTACAAGAAATACCCATCTGAGAGATTTCAGTCCTTGCAACCATAATTGCTCCTCTCCAGCGAATAATATGAGTTCAGTTGAGCCCCAGATTCGGAGTATTTCAAGTGAGGGCGGGGTGATTGTGGAGAACAGCACCTTGACCAGGGCAGTGTCGTCGATGTGCAGGAAGCGAAGACGTGCGAAACCCTCGCCCTGCTCTTCCTCATTAGCCAATACCGTGAGCCGAGGACATCCACTTACCGTCAAATTTTCAAATGATTTGAGAGCTCGTAAGTCCCCTAGCGACCTCAGTTCTCCGCAGTCCCGAATAGTCAAATTTCTGAGAGCAATCATGTGGCCGAGCACTTCTCCTGGAAGAGATGTTATGTGTGGGCAGCGGTTTAACTTCAATGAGGTAAGAGAGGTGAGATTGTGCAGGCAGCCGGGTAGTGACTCATCCAGATGACCACATGAATCCAATGCAAGCCATCGGATAGAAGAGGGAAGGATCAATTGCACTGGGGACGGGAGCAAGGGACAGTCCTTGATTCTCAAATTCTCGAGGGAGAGAAAGTCTTTAAACCTTTCCATTGGCAACCGCACAACCTTTTGACAGTCAGCAATCGTCAAGTCCCTGATAGCTGGCAGGTGGTGTGACGACAGCCATCGCTCCAGATTTACCAGGTTTGGACACCGGCAGATACGCATGTGAGTAATTGAAGAGGTCCTGCTGCTGTTTCTGCTGTGCTGTGTCATACTGCTCTCATCGGTAAAACCATGGTCTCCGTCCCTTGATTCTCGGAGCATATTTATTCCCACATTCCAAAGGTATAATTCTCTGAGCGAGGGAGGGAGGCAGGGTAAACCCCTTAGCTTGGGACAGTTCTGGATATGGAGCTTAAGCAGTCGAGGAAATACTTGGATACCTTCTGCGCTGAACCATTCTTCCCATTCCAACATGTCTGAAATCTTCAGCTCTTTCAGTAATAGGAATCCTTTGACCTCTGGAGAGCCATAGAATTCATGACCAACTTGCTTCACCTCATGCATATTTTTGATGCGCAGAATCTCGAGGGATGGCAGCTGTCCAAGAGATGGAAGTTGCCCGCAGCTTTGGATATTTTCTAGGCAAATAGCTTTCAAATTTTTGAGCGATTGTGGCTCCAGCCAACTTGGAAATCGGACACCGCCATAGTTTCTGATTTCCAGCCTTCGGAGATTGGAATGTGGTTTGAGGCCTTCAAGTACCTCAACATGGTTCCCTGAGCTGGTGCTTCTATCAATATTCCATACCAAGGCCAATTCATCAAGGTACTGTTTATTATTCAGCTTAGCCTGACTGGCCTCTTCCTCACTTTCGATGCTCTCAAGATTTTTAATGCAAATTCTTCCATGAAGCTGTATCATGTCCTTTAATTCTTCAATCTTGTGCCCTCTCTGCTTTACAACTTTGAATACCCGCAACTCTTGGAGATATGTTAACTTGCTGATATCAGCCAACATACAAATTGTCTCCTCATCTGCTTTAAGCTGCCTTAATTTAACTAGGTTGGTCATGCGTGTAGGAAAATTTTCAATTGGGCAGCCAGATATATTTAACACCTGAAGATTGTAAAGGTTACACAGTGATTCAGGCAACCTTCGAATTTTGTTGATAGAGATATCAAGGTATCGAAGATGTTTTAAATTGCCAATACTTTCAGGCAATTCTTTGATCCCACAATTCTCTAATTTCAACACACGGATCTTTGTTGACACTCTGAACAAGTAATCAAGCATAGAATCAAAGTTTGCATCATACAAATTCTCAAAGACAAGGGTGCGTAGATTCTTATAATTGGCAAAGTCCATTAGCGTACTTGGCTCCAGATTCTCAGTACATATTGATAGGTGTCGAAGCCTGCTAGGAATTTCTTGCCACTTACCATCTTCTATTCTTAGATGTTCATCGACTGAGACAGATTGAACCAGATCGTGTATCAAATCATGCATCACATATACATCCTCCCATTTATGCTGAAAGAAAGATCTGTCAAACAAATCATGGAAGAACTCACTCCCTACCTCTTCAATCCGCACATTTCCTTGAGGTACAATGAAGCCTTGTGCCATCCAGACTTGGACTAGCCCGTCTTTTGTGTATGCGTAATCTTTAGGAAATATAGAACAATATGCAACACACTGCTTCAGATATCCAGGTAGGTACTGATAGCTCAACTGTAGGACTGGTATAATGTCATCTTCACGTTGTTTTAGTTCCCATATTTCACTGTTCATGATGGTTCTCCAATGCCTCTCATCCCAGTCTAAATTCAATAGGCCTCCTAGCGTCTTTGCTGCAAGTGGAGATCCCTTCAGCCTGTCAGCAATCTTCCTACCAATAGCTTCCAACTCAGGATATTCTTTGGGATTCTGAGAACCAAATGCATGTCTACTGAAAAATTCCCAATAGGCATCATTTGCTAAACCCTCTAAGAAGACTGCCTCCATTGTGCCCATCATCTCTGCAACCTTTTGAGATCTAGTTGTTACCAAAATCTTGCTTCCCTGCAGCCCGGACCTTAATGGCGCAGACAGACGATCCCATTCGTTGTGGCCATCATTCCAGATGTCATCAAGGACGAGCAGGAATCTCTTTGACATTATCTTCTCCTTGAGGATCTCTTGGAGACAATTCAAATTTTGGTGATCACAGAGTCTCTCCCGGGTAACAGACTCTATTATCTCTTTAGTTAGCCTTTTCACATCAAAATTATCAGACACGCAAACCCAAATCTTTAAATCAAAATAACCATTCACCTTCTGATCATTGTAAATGAGCTGAGCAAGCGTAGTTTTTCCGATCCCTCCAATACCGACCACTGGCAAAATAGAAACACTGTCTTTCTTTTGTCTCTTTAAACAAACACGGAGACGATCATCACCGGGTTCAGTTGCATATCCCGACTTTAATAGCAGCTTTATCACCTTTTCTTTTTCTTTTTCTCGCCCGAACACTTCGGTTTCAGTTAAGAATGAGCTCGTCTCTCGTCTCGCCGATCTCTGATATTTTTTTCCTTCATCATCTATATCCAGGAGTCTGATGATTTTTTCCATATCATCAGCAATGCTATCTAACCTCCCCATAACCTCCCTCACTTTAGCCATAGCATCACCGTCTCGATGGAACACATTTCTGGCAAGTGTAAGAGAAGAAGATAAGAAGTTACCTCTCTGATTCTCTTGGCTTTCAGCCTTTTGCTGCAGGAGTTGGTATTCGAATTCGTCCAGTAAGTCTTCGGCATCGTATGCGGCGTCTTTGAAATCTTGGAGGATTTGGGCAAGGTTGTCGTCTTTGGTGCGCCTCTTCTCGGCGCTTGTAAGGATGAAGCGTGTCCGTAGCAAGGTAGTGCGCAGCCTCTTGAGGTCATCCTGAAGCCCCGAGTGCCGCGCGAACTGCTGGATGGCATCGGAGGTCACCTGGCCGACCAAGTTGTCCAGCACGGTGGAAGCGATGGATCCTCCAACTGATAGTAGTGCCTCCATATCGATCAATTTTGGAGGAGAAGAGAGAGAGAGAGAGAGAGAGAGAGAGAGAGAGAGAGATTTCCTCTAGGAAATAGACTTGCTTTCCGTCTTATTGTCATCCACACATTCAGCCGGAGTAAAATAGATTAAGCAAGTTGCTTTCTATAGACTTGCTTTCTACTTCAATCGTACAGGTTGTCTATATATGATGTTAAAAAAAATCCATGACGGAGTGGCGGGCATCAGGCTGAAGTAGTCAAAAATAAATATCTTATATTGATGGCGAACGGAGGGATCTGCCAATGGAGAGCCTCCGGTTCAATACAGAGAAGCAGCAGCAAAAATGTTGCGCAGATCTCTCCATGATTGTGCCCTGCAACCAATTTCAGTAAGTGGATTTGTCATGATTCAAAAGTCAATAGCTAGAAACATGAGTATATCTAGAAACACCAACAGCTGCACGCCTGTGATGCAAACCTTTATTTTAACGTTATATATATATTTTTTCAGTAAGTGGATTTGTCATGATTCAAAAGTCAGTAGCTAGAAATATATATATATATATATATATATATATATATATATATATATATATATATATATATATATATATTAGCATGGGCCAGATGTCTTGTGAAGTAGTTTCCTCTCACATCCGAGAGGCCTCATTGGCTCGTTCTTCGGAGGATATAAAACTTCTATAAAAATCTATATTTTTCTAAATAAATATTCTTTAAATTAAATTTAGATAAAAAATAATTTATTCATATTTTTATGTATTGGAAAATAGTTTCAGATTCTGTTACTTATACTCTTTTATATTACTATTTTCCGGATTAGTTTCTCAAAACTATCCATATTTTCCATAATATTCTTTACTATATAAATATTATATTATATTATATTATATATTATCATATAATGATATTTTAATAATATATCATATTATAATTAAAATAATATATTATACTAGAATAATAATATAATAACATATTATTATATGATAATACTATTGCATTATATATTATATTATATTATATTATATTATAATAATATAACATATATTATATCATCTTGTCATATTATTATATTATTATAAGGTTAGGGATATTTTAGAAATAAAATAATAAGGTTATTTTTCTACTTGAGAAAACAATAACTTACAATTCTTATAGGTAGGTAAGAATTTTCCTCTATTTCATGAGTAAATGTTAATCATGGAAAAATAATTTATTCATATAGAGAAGCATAAAAATATGGGTAGGTTAAGTTGATAAATTTTTTCATGATATTTACCCACTAAATAATAGTGTCTAAAAGATTTTAACATAAGAGCTGGAGTTTAATGTGTCCTGGTATCTAATTTGTCCACTGCTCTATCATGGATTTTTTTGATATTATATCTAGACAACATGTATGAATGTTTAAATTAATCAGTTCTTTGCTTTCTCTATTTAATTCCCGCTAAATTAAATGCATGGATGACAGTAAGAGAGAGAGAGACAAAGTTGACTTATCCTGTTGAGCATTATCTAATCTCCTATCTTTCTGAAATAGACATGCTGCCAACAAACCAAACAAACGAGTAGGGCAACAGGACTTAAAAAAATATTTAAATCATCACTAAGGATTAGGGCTGGAAGTGGGCCGGGCCGGGTCGGGCCAAACCCCTACCCAAGCCCGGCCCGAATTTTTTTCCCGGGCTTCGGGCCGGGCCGGGGCCCGAAAAATTTTTAAGAAACAAGGCCCGAGCCCGGCCCGAGCCCGGCCCGAGCCCATTTGGGCCGGCCCAGTTGGGCCCTAACCTGGGCCGGCCCGTTTGGGCCAGCTCGTTTGGGCCAGCCCGATCCCTAGCCCGGCCCAAAAAGGAAAACAAGTCTTTGAACAAGCAAAACAACCTATAATATAAGAAAAAGAAGGCATGCCTACAATGCTGCATCAAAAAGGATAAAGAGACTAACCAAGATGTTAGGAAGCTTTACAGTAACTTTCTCTCAGTTTTGGTAGTAAGAAGGGCCACCAAGATGATTTCTTGATTGCTAGATATAGTTAATATGTGTAGACAAAATCTCAAGAGACTAACCATCTGGAGGAATTCATTCCAGGAATGCACTTTCACTCCAGAGTTAGTGGCAGCATCAATCTGTTCCCTTGTTGTTGAAGCAAATGAAACAATCGCTGTGATCAGATAGAAGTCAGCAAGATGTCAGCCAAAGACGTTTAAACAACTGGGTTACTGGAGTACACAATATCACTATTCAGAACTTTTAATTCACACATTTCAGTCGCTGAGCAGATTTGCAATCGGCAGATAGAATCTGCAAAACGAGAGTTGGTTTAGAGTTCAAGAACAGAACATGCCATATGGTCGAAAAATAATGCTCAATGCCAAAGGAACCAGAATATTGGAAAGAAAGTACTAGATGCTTACTTCTTTCATGTTCTTATCTTGGACAAAAACAACATCAACTTCAGCATGCTCTATTATGTAATTGATAGCCCCTGATCCTGTTGCCATAAAAAGGCTGAGAGGCATTATGATAGAATATGTTGAATATTTAAACAGAATGCTATGGAAAACTGGATGCTTTTTTTCTTTTTTTGCAGCAACAAAAGCGGAACATCCATCAATGTAAAAATGGATTAATAACAACATAAATAACATCTTCTCAAGTTATAATTTTAAGCTTAACACAAAGCATCTTGATCAACCTACCGGGCTTCGTAGAGGAACATCAAGGTACGATGCAATAAGCAATACAGCCTGCAAAGCAAGGAAGAAAATAAATAACAAGCCGACCCTGATAATCGATGAAATAGAATCTCCTGAGAAATATTTGTTTCATCTCAGTATACACTCCAGAAACCAAGAAACAGCAATAATATGAAAGATATTAAAAATGAAACATTGATCAATAACAATTATTGGGACATTCTAAAATCACTTGAAGACCAAACCTGCCACCCAATTTTCTGCTCTTCTGGAACTACAGCTGGTTCCATGGTTCATCATAAAGTCACTGAAGCAACCCAGCAATGGATAATAGTGCACTTACCTTTAAAGAACCACAAAGAAACAGTAGATATACGGATCAAAATTCAGCTTTATAATGTCATTCCCCTGAGTGGTTCCATATGCTGCTCTTGTAAACATACAAGCAAAAATGTCGACAAGCAAACAACCTATTCAACTTAAATCAAATATAAGATGGAACAAGTAGGCAATCAGACAGATCATTAACAAAATAGCATCTGATGGTTTGAAGATAACTTGCAAAAAAATTCATTCCATGCAACCAACTGCAACGATACAACTGAAACCAAATAAAAGGATTCCATCAAAAACAGGAAGATAAAAAAAATCATCGGCCTGAAGTCGTTGTTCCCTGCACAATAAGTTAATAACTAGATCTGATGAGGGTATCGTCATTCAGTTCTCCGAAATTGCCCACTCCAGGAGTCCAGGGTGTCGTCATCTACATTCAACGTTACAGAACTCGAGCAATTTGCAACTGTTAACACAAATCAATCATAAATGTTTAAATTATAAGTACAATAAGCAAATAAAAAATATTAGATAAATTTAAAAGATTTATATACCTTCATCATATTGTTCACGAAGCCAATCTTGGGTACACACTAAGGCTTCTACGGTAGAAGGGCTCAAAGAGCTTCGATACTGATCCACAACTCTACCACCAGTGCTGAATGCCGACTCAGATGAAACAGTGGAGACTGGAATAGCTAGAACATCTCGAGCCATTCTTGATAGTATAGGATAGACTGCTGCATTGCTCTTCCACCAAGCCAAGATGTCAAACTCTTTATTCTCCAAATCAGGAAGTACATCATCATCCAAATAACTATCCAACTCGGATCTCTTAGGGCGTTTTGAAGAACTCTGATTTCTCAATTGAGCAAAGTCCATACCAAATTTTTTTTTGGAAGAAACTGAACTTATATCACCTTGTCCACCAAAATTAGATGTTCGCTCACTTGAACTCATAGAGGGATGCATTCTTGTTGCATCTACATACTCATTATACAATTGAAAAAGACAAGCACGAATATCATCAATCTTTTTCTTGCACTCCTCCAACTCAAATGCCTTTTGATAACAAAATTCTACAAATATCAACTTTGATCTGGGATCCAAAATAGAAGCAATTACCAACAAATTATTGCACTGAGACCAATATTTGTTAAACTTCTTTAGCATCTCATTTGTTAATTGCTTTACTGTTTCATCAGTATCGATACTTTCATCCATCAACAAAGCCCTAATTCCCCAAACTTCTTTTAGGTATAAATTGGATGTGGGATACTTACAACCAGAAAATACTTTAGTGGCATCAAGAAAGGCTTCTAAAAATTTAAGAATTATAGAAGCCTTTTTCCATTCATCATTGGTGGGGCATACACATGAATGCTCAGTTGCATATCTAATAAGAGCATCTTTATAACCAAGTGCATCATGCAACATTTCATAAGTAGAATTCCATCTTGTAGGAACATCCAAAGTGAGTCCTTTTCTAGCAGGAAGTCTCATATGCTGTAGAATTTCATTAAATGCTTGCATTCGAGATGGGGATGCAGAGACATATCTAACAATTTCTCTTATACATTCAATAGCTTCATGAATGATTTTCATTCCATCCTGAACCATAATATTTAATATATGTGCACAACATCTAATATGACTGTACTCCCCACTAAACAACATTGAAGCACAAAAGTGATCTCGGAGCCTTCTCATTACAGCATCATTTGTGCTGCAATTATCCAAAGTAATAGCACATATTTTATAATCCAATTCCCATTCAACAAGACATTTTTTTACAGCATCTTCAATTGCAAAGCTGGTGTGAGGGTATGGAAGTTTCTTGAAACTAATAATCTTCTTATGCAGAGTAAAGTCAGAATCAATATAATGTGCTGTGAAAGAAATGTAACCGATTTTCTGATTTGATGTCCAAATATCAGTAGTGAAACTAACTCGAGAACTTAGGTTCTTGAATACATCATGCAATTTTTTCCTCTCTTCTTGATACAAAGCCATACAATCATGTTTTACAGTCTTACGTCCCATAATTTTGAATAATGACTGAAGAGATCTCATAAAATCCAGAAAAACAGTGTGCTCAACAATACGAAATGGAAGCTCAGCACATATGATAAATTTTGCAAGAATTTTTCTATTCTCTTCTTGATTGAATTTGAAACACTTTATCGGATCTTTTGAACTTGGTAGTAAGAGCAACTGATTAGTCGGATTCTTTTGATACTTCTTGCAAACATTTTCAAGATGGCGTTTTAGATGACTCGTTCCTCCTTTAGTGCTCCCACTTAAAACTTTTTTACAATATTTGCACTTAGCTATTGACCCTTCAGAATTTTTTTCCTCGATAAAGTGATTCCATACCCAAGATCTTTTTCTAGAAGAATTGTCACAAACATTTTCAGAAGTATCTTCATTTATATCATCCTCATTCCTTAAATCTTCAACAGTCTCATTTTCACCCACTTTAGAATGAGACATTAGTAAAAATAATCTGCCCAAATAAAAAAATAAACATCACAAATTTAACCTATAACAAAAAAAATATCATTTAATCTATAGCAATAGGAATACCAAAACTAATAAAGATAATGGAATACCAAAACTATAGCAATAGAAATACCAAAACCAATAGAAATGATTCATGTAAAGCAAGATTAATTACTAACCATTGACAATTTATTTATCACAATGTAGCTTCATCATGCCTCAAACAAGAAGTTACAGTTTTACAGACATTTATAAGTAGATACAATATGACCTGTCACTCTGTCAGATACTAAAATTTACAGGTGCACAACATTGCAGTTAACTCAAAGATTAAAAATATTCTAATAAGAGTTACATACTTACATGTCAACCTCAATGACAAGTGCACTATGTAGCCTGAAGATGTAGAATGTTATACCGTATACAGTAACCGTTAAAATGCAACAGAAATACAAAACAATTTGCACCATATCCAGAAAATATTGCAAGGAAAAGAACCAAAAATTTAACATAGGCATACATCCATGGGCTTGCCATTTGTTTATAGGCTAATTTGAGAATCTTTCCCATTGTTTTCATGTCAGCAATAGCCACTAACAATGTATAATATCCAGAGTAAACAATTTTCAGTGAAGTTTCTCGGTGATGCTAGCTTGGAAGTACCGAAGGTCCAAACTACCAAAACCAAAAGGCAAAAACTGACATTCAAAGAATCAAAATTGATAGAAATTCAAGTGAAGCTTGCATGAGCGGACTAAATGCCAAATCCCAAAACAAATAAAGATAACGGAAGATTGTGATGGACGGTCGAAGAGCCCTCAGATCTAGGGTTTCCCCGCTTCGCCGAGCTTGGACGGTCGACGACGATGGCTGGCGACCGGCGACGAGCTGACAAGAAAAAGCGAAGAAACCCTAGCTCCACGCCTTCGCCGCTCGTCCACTCTGCGCTTCTGCAAATCCTAACCAAAACGAAGGTAATCGTACCTCAAAACCTAGATTCGCCGATGATAGGGTGGTCGGGACTCCTCTTCACCACGACGGACCGTCGAAGAGATGAAGATCTTGGACGGTCGACGACCGATGACGCCGATGATAGGGTGCTCGTCGCCTCGTCGCCTCCACCGGCCACTGCTCGTTCGCTCAGACCGAAGAAAGTAGAAACCCTCGTTGCCTCGTCGCCTTCAGTCGCCTCGTCGCCTCCACCGGCCACTGCTCGTTCGCTCAGACCGAAGAAAGTAGAAACCCTAGCTTCAGTGCTGCCCGCGATGTCGATTCAGGATTTAGGGGATTCGGGTTTGGGCCGGGCGGCAGACGGGCCCGCGATTCGGGCTGGAGGTAGGCTCTGACTTGGACGGGCCCGGGCCGGGCCCATGGTATACCCGAGCCCGGCCCGAAATACATATGGGCTAAATCATTCAGCCCGAGCCCGGCCCGAACTGTATTGAGCCTAGCCCATAGCCCGGCCCGCGGGCGGCCCGGCCCGATGGGCTTCGGGCCGGCCCGAGCCCACTTCCAGCCCTACTAAGGATCAATAAGATCAAACTATACTCAAACCAATACTTGTTAAATTTAACTTGCATCTCTCTAACCATATCAACCATAAAATCATATGGGCCATGTGAGGCCCAATAGTCCCACATCGGAAAGACTCGTTCTAGAGCCTGGGCATATGAGGCGGGTGTCTCCTAATCCTGCAGACGCATTTTGGGTGGAAAACAAAATCGGGAAGGGGTGAAGGATGCTTGCGTGAAGCATCCTCGAAAAGAAGAGAAGTAAAATTTCAAGAGGGGGACTTTGTATTCTTAAAAGTTTCACCCTCGAAAGGTGTTACAAGATTTGGAAGACATAGTAAATTGAATCCTCGCTACATTGGACCCTTTGAGATTCTTTCCAGAGTAGGGGAGGTTGCTTACAAACTAGCTTTGCCACCAGAGTTATCCAGTGTGCATAATGTCTTTCATGTTTCTCTTCTACGGAGATACATTCCTGATCCCAGCCATATAGTACAGCACGAGCCCCTGCAGATTGATAGAGACCTGATTTATGAAGAGTATCCTTTACGCATCATTGATCATAAGGAGCAGGTCCTGAGGCGACGTATCATCCCCTATGTGAAAGTTCAGTGGAGCAACCATTCGGAGAGAGAGGCCACATGGGAACTTGAGGAGGATATGCGAGCAAGACATCCGCAACTCTTTGAGAATACAGGTATGTAAATTTCGAGGACGAAATTTTAATAAGGAGGGGAGAATATGATAACCGCCCCACTCCCAAGAGAAACGGAGGGGGGGCATTACACTGTCGTGCAGGCGTTTGTAACGCCTGATGGTGGGCGGTTACAACCGCCCGCCTTTCCCAGCAATCGGAGGCTACAAGAAGCCTCGATCGGTGGGGAATTTCATCATCCTCTTCCCTCTTCTCCACCGTCTCTCTCTCACAAACCTTCACAGTTGGCAGGATCCGGTGTTAGACCCACGCCGTCGGAGCAGAGGGCTGCATCGCCGGAGTAGGAGACGAACGATCCCCTTCAGAGCAGGTAAAGCCCTTCTTCCTAATTTATTTTGTAGATCTAGTTAAAAAAAAAAAGAGAGGAAGAGGGTAGCGGGCGCCGGCTGCGGGCTGCGCCGGCTGCGGTGGCCGCGAGCTGCGTCGGCCGCAAGCCGCGGCGGTCGCAAGGGGCGGCCGGTGTCGCTGACAGGCCGGGGAGCGCTGCCGGCTGCGGCTCGGTCCCTCCCCGAGCCAGATCTTCCATCCGCGAGAGAAAAAAAAAAAAACATACCGGCGGTTGATCCGCAGCCGCAACCGCGGGCGCCGGCCTTGGCCGTGGGCCGCGGGTCGTCGGCCGTGGGATGCAGATCGCCGGCAGCAGGAGGCAGACGCGGCCGCGGGCCGCCGATGCGCCCCGAGCATGACCACGGGCACGGCCGCGGGCGCCGCAGGCCGGCCGCCGGGCGCCATCGGTCGCTGCCCGTTCCTCCCAAGCCTCTCGAGCTCGCCCTCCTCCCTCCATGGGAGAAGAAATGGGAAGAAAGGGGGAAGGAGAAATCGGGAGAAGAGAAGAGGAGGAGAAGAAAAAGAAAGAAAAAAAAATGGGAGAAGAAGCTTCGGGAAGGAAGAAGGAAGAAAAGAAAAAGAAGAAAAGAAGAAAAAGAAAAGAAAAAGAGAAGAAAAGGAAAGAAAAGAAAAAAAAAAAAAAAAGAGAGACCCTTAACGGGTCCGACCTAACGGGTCTGATCCGAGTACGGGTCCGAACCTGTTAGGCCCAAATAAAAGAAAAGAAAAATGGGTTTAGCCAAATTTGACTAAAACCGAGCCCAGTCAGATTGGGCTAAGTCCGGACGAACCCAAACTATAAATTGGGTTAAATCCGAACCAAATTAAGCCCAATTGAGTTAGGTCTGAACCTAATTAAACTGAGTTAGTCTCAGCAGACCTAAATTGAATATGAATCAAGCCCAATTCAAAACCAGTTTAACTAAATTGAGACCGAATTGACTTTGGGCTGACCCTGACTCAAGCCTAGATGAGCCACATTGACCCTGGACCAAAATTAAACCTAATTGGACTTGAAATTGAGCCCAATAACATAATCAGAAGACCAAATTGACCCGATAGGGCTAGACCCAATCAAGAACCGAGCCCAATTCTTTAATTAAAGACCCAATTGACCTACGTGAACCCAATCTGGTTCTAAATCGAGGCCAAGGGCTCTAAATTAAATAAATTGGACTTGAGATCCAAGCAAGTAAATTCATGTTATGATAAATTAGAAAATTATGAAATAAATAGAGAATAATGTGACCCCTATGTGATTTATTTAGGTGATCAAGGATTTGTCACCCGGACGTGAGAAATTGGAAATCATATTGCTGTAAGTAACCTTGGCACTGATCTTAAAGTTTTTAAATTACTGTTTATTCATCATTATGAAAATGTATTGCTTATGATATATTTTCCTCAAAATTAGGATCAAGTATATGATTGCATGTGATACATGAATTTGATTAAAGAGCATCCTTCATGAATATTTGATGATGTATGAGTTATGAAATTATGATTATGTTAGACTGCATGAAAAATGATATTTGAGGCATGTTTATGCATTTTAAATTATATAATGCCATTTATCATTTTCAAACCTATTTATGATGATTATGATTTATGAAAGAAAAAGAATATGATTTATGAACTCTCAGATAGCTATGACCACCTCTAGAAATAGAGGCCAGTCGACACCCTGGAGCTAGCATCCAAAGAATAACAGGCCCTCTGCCAACGGGTTAAAGTTGGTAACGAATAACAGAATTAGTCGACTAAGATTAACAGGCCCTGTCACGGGATTATAGTGACCATAGCAGCACATCCGTCTGAGAGTATGTTTTATAAAATATGGATAAATGGCAATATTTTTATATGATTTGCATTATCATGATTATGAACTTTTATGGATAGAACATGCATTGCTTTATGACCTGATTTGTGTATATCATCTATAAAATGTTTTATTTTACATCAACTGTTGGCTTTTTAATTACTGCATTGGCATAATTGTACTTGATCCAATAAGATAGTACCTGGTTACTTACTGAGCTGTGTAGCTCATACCTTTTTATCTACTTTTTTTTCTTACAGATGATTAAGACCACTAGGAGCAGGGAGCTTGATGTTATTCAGGGTTGGGGTAATTGAAAATGTTATGTAATAATCAGATTTTAGAAGCGCTGTACTGTTCCAACTTCTTCACTAATGTTATGACATTAGTAAATGAAACTATTTATTTTTATTATGAAATTTTATGAGGCTTCGTGTTATTGTGTGCATAAGATAGCAATAGCACGGCCGTGTCATGATCCGGATTTGGGGCGTGACATTTAGTGGTATCAGAGCCGAGGACGGCTCTTGTCCGATGGTGGGAAGGGTGTGAGGCCCAATAGTCCCACATCGGAAAGACTCGTTCTAGAGCCTGGGCATATGAGGCGGGTGTCTCCTAATCCTGCAGACGCGTTTTGGGTGGAAAATAAAATCGGAGAGGGGTGAAGGACGCTTGCGTGAAGCCCCGAAACCGGACAATATCTGGCAGGGGAGCCCCGCGGTCCCCCCTCATGTGGCCCCCATGTGGGCACTGGGTGCCTCACGTGCTCCGCAGAAGCAGGGGCGTGATATTGGTGTGAGGCCCAATAGTCCCACATCGGAAAGACTCGTTCTAGAGCCTGGGCATATGAGGCGGGTGTCTCCTAATCCTGCAGACGCATTTTGGGTGGAAAATAAAATCAGGGAGGGGTGAAGGACGCTTGCGTGAAGCCCCGAAATCGGACAATATCTGGCAGGGGAGCCCCGCGGTCCCCCCTCATGTGGCCCCCACGTGGGCACTGGGTGCCTCACGTGCTCCGCAGAAGCGGGGGCGTGACATTTGGTATCAGCGCCGAGGACGGCTCTTGTCCGATGGTGGGAAGGGTGTGAGGCCCAATAGTCCCACATCGGAAAGACTCGTTCCAGAGCCTGGGCATATGAGGTGGGTGTCTCCTAATCCTGCAGACGCGTTTTGGGTAGAAAACAAAACCGGGAAGGGGTGAAGGACGCTTGCGTGAAGCCCCAGAACCGGACAATATCTGGCAGGGGAGCCCTGTCACGCCCCGAACCCGAACCTAGGCCCGGGACGCGCCAGACGCCGCACACCCGCACGGCGGACCGCACGGGCGTGCAAGGCTGAATAATCAGACACTCAAGTCACAACATCAGATCACAATATCAATACTAAAAATCTATCATTTATGATAATCAAATCAACAATTCAATTTCAAATGTCTCAAATAAAGTTGATAACATTTATTTACAAGATCAATTACTTATGACAAAATGAATCTAAATCTATCTATGTCCAGTGTCATAAGTCCTCTCCTCCCGAATTCCCCATCAATCATCTCCTGCAATTATGTCAAAAACAGGTATGAGCTACAACAGCTCAGTAGGTAACAACATGCATAAAGTCACGATAACATGTATTAAAGCATATGCAATATAACTACAGGTCATGTGCACAAATAAATATGATGATCCGCAAACCAATCCGATACTCAAGTAATATATATATATACCATCTCAGTCTATCATATCACGCATAACATAATCCACAGATCAAACCGCATGACTACGGCCACATCACCCAGTGGCATGGTCACACCAAAGTGTCAACACTCTGCTCCAAATGGAGCCCTGCACCGCAGTGCTGCACCCCAGGGTGCCCAATCTCTGCTCCTCAGAGCATGCTCCGCAGAGCCAAAACACCCCATAGTGCCGGAACTAGTTCCTCATACAAGTCGACAGGGCCAACGTTTCCACCCCATTGGCGGAAATCCTAGACAATAATCACGCGGTCTCCAAAATCACATCCACAATTTCCAACAATCAAACTTAATATAAACATAAGTTTTCAAAACCAATATCTACATAATAGATTTTCAGATGATCAATTTCCAGTCAAAAACATGCTTCTAAATAATAATGATGCCAAGAATATAAAACATATCAATATGCTGGAAATAATCATACACATATGCATAATACATGTAAATCATACTTTGAGCAAGATTACCTACCTGGGCTCGCTTAAAAATCCCTGCCACAGATATCACGAACCCCTGGTTAAACATAAATATTAATTATTTAATTAACTAAGAAACATAATTTAAATTATTCCCAATTCCTTAAATTTCTAAGTTCATGGATCCAAGAATGGGCCCCTAAGATCAGACATAGACCCTAAGAACAGGTAAACCAAAACCCCAAAAATCAGGATCCTTTAAATCCAAAACCAATTGTAGCCCAAAACAGATTAGGCCCAATTGAACCAAACCAGATTCAGGTCCAGATCAGATCTCAGGCCCATACCAAACCAGCCCACAGATCCAATGAGGTTCAACTCAGCCCAACACAGATTCTCCAACCCAACCCAAACCAGATTTGATCAGACCAGATTAGATCAAATCCTGATGAATCAGTTTATACTCACACCAGGCTAACCCAAATTCCTGACTCAGGTTCAGACCCTAACCAAAACCCATTCACTCCAACTCGGATCAAACCCTATTCACAGCATAGGTGAAACCGGTTCACAGTTTGAACCCGGTCCAAGATCTGGTTCACAAATCAAGCACGGAAATCGATGCAAGGAAAAACACCCAGCCGGAAGAAGAAGAAGAAGAAGAAGAAGAAGAAAAAGAAGGAGAAGAGGAAGAAGAAGGAGAAGAAGAAGAAGAAAGAAAGAAGGGGGGGGGTGGCTGGTGGCTCCGGTCGGCCCTCGACGGCCGACTGTGGCCCTCGACGGCGGCGCTCGGCCCGCCGCCGTCGGCCATCCCACTGTCACAAGCCGAGCGGAGGAAGAAGAAGAGAAGAAAGAGAGGAAGAAAGGGAGGAAAGAGAGGGAGACCGGGGCTGGAAGCCCGGCCCCCGTTCACCCACCTCCGGCCGAACTGTTTCGGCCGGATTGACCCCGGCCGGCCACCGTCGGCCGGCTGCATCTCACAAATCTTCCCCGAAACAGGGGAAGTGCAAGCGGTAACATCACTCAATCCTCCCCCCCTTAAATCAAAAAAAGAAACAAATAGATGATTGTCTTCCTCACCTCCGGTCGTCGACGATGAACCCCGACGGCGTTGGCGGCTCCGGTGACGACTACGGCTCCGACGATTTTGACAAAGAGGGAAAACGAAGAGGAAGGGATGGGAAAGGGATGGGGCTCGGATGAGGCTCTCAGAGGAGAGAAAGAGGGAGAGAGAGAGGGAGAGGGAGAGGGAAGAGGGAAGAGGGGGGGTGGGGCGGAGATCTCGCTGGCCGTTCGGCCGGCGTGGTCTTCGTGGGGAGACCATGAAGTGTTGGGAACCCGCCCATGCCGCTGATATTTCAAAAATTAATTAGATGGCAGCGGAAGAGGCATGTGCGGGATCGACGTTCATCGCATGAACGTTGTTTCGAGACCTTTCGTAATTAGGTAAGAATTAAGAGTTTTAAAACTATTAGGAAGATCAGATCTTCACCTTGCGCGGGTAGATGATCACCGCAAATCTGAATTCGTGGTTTTGGAAGAGGGTTCGCTTGAAGCCGTTCAAACGTCCGGCCTCTACGGGTATCCACACGAAGCAGGATCCGATCCAAGCTCTCTATCTCACCGGGGTGCTAGCTCCCTTGCAGAGATAGCTTTGATGGCTGATGTCCTCCCTCTCAATCAACTCTTGATTGTGCTTGGAAGGAGGAAGAAGAAGGATGAAGAAGAGGAAGAAGATGAGCCCCTATGCAGCCTTCTGCTGTTCCTTGCGTTGGATGAAGGAAGGGAAGGGAAAGGAAGCCGCCAACTCTTGGCTTTTCTTCTCCCTTTGCTTACGGCTGAACCAAGAGGAGGAGAGGGGGCTTCCACGGCTTGAAGAGGAGGAAAAAGATTCAACCTTGAGGGGGGCCGGCCCTAGTCCTCCTTTTAAAGTGAGTGGAGCTCCTAACAATTAGGAGCTCCATGATAACTTACCAAAGAAGGGGCGCCGGCCCTAGCTCTTCATGTCGCCCTAGCCAAGTGGAGAGGGGCTGATGTCCCTCTTACTTGGTTAACCTAATCCTCTTCCAAAGAGGATTAGGTGCCTCTCTCATGGTTTAATCCCAATCCAACTAGGATTAGCCAATTGGGTTCAATCTATGCTAGTCCTAATCCAATTAGGACTTGAATGAACCATGACTCAATTGAACTCTTCAATCCTAATCCAATTAGGAGTCATGTTGATTCATTAGATTAATAATTAATTTAGACTTAAGGAATCCTAATCCAATTAGGATGTATTTAATTTTAGTCCTAATCCAATTAGGACTCTATTTGAATCCGAAGTCCTAATCCAATTAGGATTTCTAGGAATCCTACTCCAAGTAGGAATCCAATTTTAATTCAAAATTCCTAATCTCATTAGGATTGTAGGAATCCTATTCCAAGTAGGAATCCCAGTCCTACTCCAACTAGGATTTCCAGTCCTAATCCAATTAGGACTCTAGGAATCCTACCCGAAGTAGGACTCTTGTTTCAAGTCCAATTAATTAATTCCCTTTGTTCCTTTCTTCAACTTCTTATCAATCAAGTTGATTACTTGTGATTCCTAATCACGATTTCAACCATCGGATCGGTCAATACTTCTAGTGTGTGTGACCCCATAGGTTCTATTCTGACTGGTAGTGAGAAATATTGTGATCTCTATCTCAATATCATTGAAAACTCCTTTCAATGGGTTGGAACGATTCCAACTCAACTCATTAGGGTTTATCGATCATCAAGATAATCCCTATGAGTCCCACCATCCACCAGTGACACCTAGCAGCATGTAGTGGCTACCCAGCAGAATGGAATGATGAACCTCTAGGTGCAGTTAACATGTGATACAGTCCTACTATCGTGGATCCCTACAGGACGGAGGTCATGGACAACTCGTCAAACCCCATCGTCTGTCATATGTCAAGATTTATTCGACTCGAGTTCGATAGTGGAAAACTCTTTCTCCACTTTATATTACTGCCCTGGCCAAGGTCTTAGAACTCAGTCTAACAAATCACATAGGATCACTCCTCTTCTATCAAGGTCGATAGATTCCTTATAGGTGCATACCCTACTCCTACAGTGAACCTACTGCAGCCAATCTACACTGCATGGACCCATATGGCTAGAGACCATGTATGTGTGCAGTCAAACTACAATAACCTCACTGTGAGTAGCCGAAGCACCGCAGGTCAAAGGACCAGTCACACTACTGCAACATCAAGCAAGTCACTGACGAGTGGATAGACATCCAAGTGACTTCTTGTCTTGGTCACGCTCAGTACCCTTGTTCTCTAACAAGCACCTACACTATCACTTCAGTGTCCCTACACTGTGGACTCAAGTCTCGTCCATCCAGAAGAAAAGTGATCTGTGCACTGATCGGATCGATCACCGTCCTCGTGATGATCCATTGATCAGGAGCATTTAGAAATTAATCACCAATGATACATGGCTCAAATTCTCAACTCTTGAGAATATGTATCATCATCTTATTAATTCCTTGGACGATTCATAGACACATAAATAATATGAATGAAAAGATGCCTTTTATTTATTCAATAATAAACAGTCAAGTACAAAATTATGTCTCTAGAATCAACAATGTGTCAGCCAAATTGGCTTCTAGGGCATACATCTAACAATCTCCCACTTGCACTAAAGCCAATTGGTCATATATCTTAGGCCCATCTTCTCAAGGTGGGCTTCAGTCTTTTGCTGACTCAGCTGCTTAGTGAACGGGTCTGCCACGTTATCCGCGGAGTCTACTCTCTGCACCTCTACATCATAGTCGCGTATGAAATGGAAGCGCCGCTCTATGTGCTTGGACTTCTGATGAGACCATGGCTCCATAGCTAGTGCTATGGTGCCAATGTTATCGCAGTAAAGTGTTATGGCATCTGATGACATTACACCTAACTCTGCAATTAACTTTTAATCAGAAGGTTTCTACTGCACCCTTAGATACGGCTTAACATTCAGCTTCTAAGGTAGAATCTATAATGATCGGTTGTTTGGAACTCTTCCAATTTACTGAATCACAATTGCAGATATTCTGATGTAGACTTTCTATCATCAATATGTGTGCATCCTTCTACATTCAACTCTGATCTTCTCCCAAAGACCAAGAACATGTCCTTAGTTCTTCTCAAGTACTTAAGACTGTTCTTCACAGCTATCCAGTGCTTCTTGCCTGGATCCAACTGATATGTGCTTGTGACACTCACAGCAAGAGCTATATCAGGTCGTGTACACAGCATGGCATACATGAGGCTTCCTATTGCCGATGCATAGGGAATCTTGCTCATGCGTTGAATCTCTTCAGATGTGTTGGGGCACATCTTCTTGGAGAGATGAATTCCATGCCTTAGGGGTAAGAGACCCCTCTTGGAGTTTTCCATGCTGAACCTCTTCAGCACCTCCTCTATGTACATCTTCTGTGAAAGGCCAAGCATCCTTTTAGATCTATCTCTATAGACCTTTATTCCCAAAATATAGGATGCTTCCCCAAGGTCTTTCATGGAGAATTCTTTTTGACAACCAGACCTTGACCGAGGTTAGCATGGGAATATCATTCCCAATCAGGAGAATGTCATCTACGTACAGTACGAGAAAAACGACAGCACTCCCACTAACCTTTTTGAAAGCACACGGTTCCTCTTCGTTTTTGATGAAATCAAACATTTTGATTGCGTCATCGAAACGAGTGTTCCAACTCCGAGATGCTTGCTTTAGTCCATAGATGGACCTTTGCAGCTTGCAGACCTTGTGATCTCCATCACTGGAAGTGAAACCCAAAGGCTGTTCCATATAGATGTCTTCATTAAGATATCCATTCAGGAAAGCAGTTTTCACATCCATCTGCCAGATTTCATAATCATGAAATGCTGCAATGGCAAGCAGTGTTCGGATGGATTTCAGCATGGCTACAGGTGAAAAGGTCTCCTGATAGTCAATGCCTTCGCGTTGACTATACCCTTTCGCCACCAGCCTTGCCTTAAAGGTCTCTACCTTTCCATCCGAACCTATTTTCCTTTTGTAGATCCATTTACATCCAATAGGTACAATACCTTCTGGTGGATCTACTAAGGTCCAGACTTGGTTGGAATGCATGGAGTCTAACTCTGACTTCATAGCTTCCAGCCATTTCTCGGAATCGATATCAGATATCGCCTCGTTGTAGGTTTTGGGATCCTGTATGTGATCCCTATCTTCCACTAGGAACATTTACTCGGTATCCTCTTCTAGTATACCTAAGTATCTATCGGGAGGATGGGAGGCCCTACTAGATCTACGAGGTGGTTGAGGGACATCGTGTACTGGCTCTTTATGAATGGGTTCAATAGGATCCATGACTCGTTGCTTTTCAGAGACTTTCTCTTCAAGCTCAATTTTCCTCCCACTGCCTCTATCAAGGATAAACTGATTTTCCAAGAAGATGGCATGACGGCTCACAAACACATTGTGATCCTCTGAGACGTAAAAATTGTATCCTAATGACTCTTTAGGATATCCTATAAAACGAGCACTTATGGTCCTAGCCTCTAACTTGTCCGCCTGTAGTCTCTTGACGTGGGCCGGACATTCCCAAATCTTGAGATGACCCAGACTTGGTTTCTTACCATGCCATATCTCATACGGTGTGGTAGGAACAGATTTAGAGGGAACTCTATTCAATAAATAAATTGCTGTGAGTAAGGCATCTCCCCAAAGGAATATAGGTAAATCAGTGAAGCTCATCATGGACCTGACCATGTCCAACAGGGTCCGATTCCTCCTCTCTGACACCCCGTTGAGTTGAGGTGTACCCGGAGGTGTCCATTGTGAGACTATGCCGTTTTCTTTGAGATAGTCCCGGAATTCTCCACTAAGGTATTCTCCTCCTCGATCTGATCGAAGAGCCTTAAGAGGTTTTTCAGTTTGTTTTTCTACTTCATTCTTGAACTCTTTGAACTTTTCAAAAGACTCAGACTTGTGTCTCATAAGATACACATACCCATACCGCGAATAATCATCGGTAAAGGTAATGAAGTAAGAATAACGTCCCCTGGCTAGCACATCGAATGGGCCACATACATCTGTATGTACTAGGGTAAGTATTTCAGTGGTCCTCTCCCCATGTCCTACAAAGGGCAGTCTAGCCATTTTTCCTTGAAGACAGGACTCGCAAACTGGATATGACTCAGAAGTCAATGAGCCTAAAAGCCCATCTTCATCCATTTTGTTCATTCTGTCCTCTCCAATATGGCCAAGCCTGAGGTGCCACAAATATCTTTGGTTTATCTCATCTCTAGATCTTTTGGATCCTTTGGCACTCACTTCTTGCTCGGTAATATTCACAGATACATCCATATGTAAATGATAGAGACTGTCGATCATGAAACCACGTGCGACTATTTTATTTCTTAAATAAATAGAACAGCAGTCTTTGTTAAATGTAAAAATATGACCTTCCTGTGCTAGAAATGAAACAGAAATCAAATTTCTGCTAGCAACAGGTACATAATAGCAGTCTCTAAGTATTAAACTAAATCCAGACGGTAGTCGCAGATGGTAGGTGCCCACAGCCACAGCAGCAACTTTTGCCCCGTTGCCAACCCGAAGGGTTACCGCACCTTCCGCCAGCCTTCTACTTTCCTTTAGACCCTGCATGGTAGTGCACAAATAAGCACTAGAACCAGAATCTATAACCCAACTAGAAGTAGAAGAAACCGTTAGATTAGTTTCAATTATGAGCAAGTCTATACCTTCTGAAGGTGTGTCACCTTTCTTGTTCTTCAGGCTTTCGAGGTATGAAGGACAGTTCCTTTTCCAGTGGCCTTCGACATTGCAGTGGAAACATTTTTCTTTGTCGTTAGCCTTTTTCTTTTGAACTTCCTTCTTTGGCTTCTTGTCTTTCTTCTGCTTCTTAGCAGGCTTCTTTTTCTTCCAAGTAGACTTTCTCTTGGAACTAGAAGTCAACTCAGCAGCAAGGACATTGCCCCTTGAACCTTTCAAGGCTCCCTCAGCAGTTACCAACATGTTTATGAGTTCAGTCTTAGTGCATTCAATCTTATTCATGTGGTAGTTTACTATAAACTGACCAAATGAATCAGGAAGTGACTGTTGGATCAAATCCACTTGTAATTCCTTGTGCATGTCCATACCGAGCTTCTCAAGCTCCTCTAGGTCCTTGATCATGGTCAGACCGTGATCATGGACAGACTGCCCCTCGCGCATCTTCATTTTGAAAAGCCTCTTGGACACTTCAAAACGAGCTGTGCGACTCTGCTCACCATACAACTCTTGCAGGTGTGCTAGTATGTCCCTAGCAGTCTTCATATTTTCATGCTGGCATTGGAGTTCATTTGACATGGATGCCATCATATAGCATTTTACTCTAATGTCATCATCCAACCACTTTTTATGCATCTCACGCTGAACATCAGTAGGACGTGTTGGTAGTGTGGGGATATCTGAATCGAGTATGTAGCCTATTTTCTCACAGTCCAAAACAATTTTGAGGTTTCTAAGCCAGTCTTTGTAATTGGTTCCGGTCAGTCGGTTGGTCTCAAGAATACGGGTCAAAGGGTTTGAAGCCGACATTGTATCTGCAGAGAGTAAAGATTCTAGTTAGACTTTTGTACTTGATCCTAATCTGTTCTAAGGTCTTTTAGGACAAATGTAACTCCCACTATTTTCTCGAATCCCTCACACTCCCCTGGTAGGAAAACGGAAATCCTACGCGACTAGGGTTTCTAGTGGGTACTGCGGTCCCACCAATTTACATGCCACCTCACCTAACAGTTATTGGTGACACATAGATGGATGAGTGTACAACTCTTGTACAATGCTTCTCAAGCATGTTGCAGTGTAACTTGGTCTCTAAGCCATGAAGACCTCACCTAACAGTTATTGGTCCCATTTCTTAGTTAAGTCAGACCCACCGTATAACCGTAGGAATAAAGTCGTCATTGGGTCCTCACCTAATAGTTATTGGTGCCCAACCCCACCTTTACCCTACAACATCTCATGTCTATAGAGAGGTCCAGCCCCCCGATGCAACTTGACCACTGTGTCCGGCCGAGACAAATCAACATCAGAAAAGCCTTAGCAGCTCTACTACAGTGGAAGACCTATTGACTTAATATTGGTTAATCAGGTCTTAGTGTTTGCAACTTGAGCCCTTCATAAGAGGTAATCGAACAATTGGCCAGGTAAGCAGGTGGGAGGCTCCCCTTACTCAGAGAGTAAGGTCCTAATTAAGTAACCACCTTTCATGCTTTCCTAGACACCAATTAGATCAATTAATCTAATATGACTTGCTCATGTCGGTTCACTCTCGACTTGATTGAGGAGGTTTTGATTTAGGTCTCAATTGGGTTTGCTACATCACATGTAAACCTATCTACCCGACTCGCATTCACATCTCATGCAAACGGTACATCACAGGCAGTTATAATCGCAGCATCAAATAAAGTTAAACTTTAAATAGGTGATGATCATGGATTCTAATTAGGTCGTATTACAAGCACATGCACATCAATCGATCAAGTGGTCTTCAACTCTTGAATTGGTTCTAAGCCTCCTTGATTCGATCCTTGATTAACTCTTGATCCCATCGCCATCAACCGCTTAGATCACCTTTCATCTCATGCCTTTGCTTCAACTTGATCGTTGATGTACATCACATCACAGAAATACAACCAGATGTAAAATAAAAATAAAAATAAATTACATCTCCTTTTAGGAGGCACGCAGGCCTCTCAAAACATCAAATAAGATGCATGCAAGCATCTGAAAAATTACATGACATCGCAGATCACATCGCAGGTCATTATATTTGATACCAAAAGGGTTTGAATCCTATGATCATCACCGTATGCAACAATTATAATTTTCAGATCTGAAAACTAACTGATTGTATCATGACATAGGTCGCTGATCATGCTAATCATGATTCTAAACTTTATAATCCCATTAACAATGCATTTAGAATCATCTTTTTATCACATAAAAATCAGCATGCAAAAATCAGCACCCCTGAAAAATCTGCATGCAGAATTTTTCAGCATGCATGATCATTCAATTTTCAGATCTAATATGCCTTTAGATATTTAATTCTTACCTTAATCTACGAAGCCTAGGCTCTGATACCACTGTTGGGAACCCGCCCATGCCGCTGATATTTCAAAAATTAAATCAGATGGCAGCGGAAGAGGCATGTGCGGGATCGACGTTCATCGCATGAACGTTGTTTCGAGACCTTTCGTAATTAGGTAAGAATTAAGAGTTTTAAAACTATTAGGAAGATCAGATCTTCACCTTGCGCGGGTAGATGATCACCACAAATCTGAATTCGTGGTTTTGGAAGAGGGTTCGCTTGAAGCCGTTCAAACGTCCGGCCTCTACGGGTATCCACACGAAGCAGGATCCGATCCAAGCTCTCTATCTCACCGGGGTGCTAGCTCCCTTGCAGAGATAGCTTTGATGGCTGATGTCCTCCCTCTCAATCAACTCTTGATTGTGCTTGGAAGGAGGAAGAAGAAGGATGAAGAAGAGGAAGAAGATGAGCCCCTACGCAGCCTTCTGCTGTTCCTTGCGTTGGATGAAGGAAGGGAAGGGAAAGGAAGCCGCCAACTCTTGGCTTTTCTTCTCCCTTTGCTTGCGGCTGAGCCAAGAGGAGGAGAGGGGGCTTCCACGGCTTGAAGAGGAGGAAAAAGATTCAACCTTGAGGGGGGCCGGCCCTAGTCCTCCTTTTAAAGTGAGTGGAGCTCCTAACAATTAGGAGCTCCATGATAACTTACCAAAGAAGGGGCGCCGGCCCTAGCTCTTCATGTCGCCCTAGCCAAGTGGAGAGGGGCTGATGTCCCTCTTACTTGGTTAACCTAATCCTCTTCCAAAGAGGATTAGGTGCCTCTCTCATGGTTTAATCCCAATCCAATTAGGATTAGCCAATTGGGTTCAATCTATGCTAGTCCTAATCCAATTAGGACTTGAATGAACCATGACTCAATTGAACTCTTCAATCCTAATCCAATTAGGAGTCATGTTGATTCATTAGATTAATAATTAATTTAGACTTAAGGAATCCTAATCCAATTAGGATGTATTTAATTTTAGTCCTAATCCAATTAGGACTCTATTTGAATCCGAAGTCCTAATCCAATTAGGATTTCTAGGAATCCTACTCCAAGTAGGAATCCAATTTTAATTCAAAATTCCTAATCTCATTAGGATTGTAGGAATCCTATTCCAAGTAGGAATCCCAGTCCTACTCCAACTAGGATTTTCAGTCCTAATCCAATTAGGACTCTAGGAATCCTACCCGAAGTAGGACTCTTGTTTCAAGTCCAATTAATTAATTCCCTTTGTTCCTTTCTTCAACTTCTTATCAATCAAGTTGATTACTTGTGATTCCTAATCACGATTTCAACCATCGGATCGGTCAATACTTCTAGTGTGTGTGACCCCATAGGTTCTATTCTGACTGGTAGTGAGATATATTGTGATCTCTATCTCAATATCATTGAAAACTCCTTTCAATGGGTTGGAACGATTCCAACTCAACTCATTAGGGTTTATCGATCATCAAGATAATCCCTATGTGTCCCACCATCCACCAGTGACACCTAGTAGCATGTAGTGGCTACCCAGCAGAATGGAATGATGAACCTCTAGGTGCAGTTAACATGTGATACAGTCCTACTATCGTGGATCCCTACAGGACGGAGGTCATGGACAACTCGTCAAACCCCATCGTCTGTCATATGTCAAGATTTATTCGACTCGAGTTCGATAGTGGAAAACTCTTTCTCCACTTTATATTACTGCCCTGGCCAAGGTCTTAGAACTCAGTCTAACAAATCACATAGGATCACTCCTCTTCTATCAAGGTCGATAGATTCCTTATAGGTGCATACCCTACTCCTACAGTGAACCTACTGCAGCCAATCTACACTGCATGGACCCATATGGCTAGAGACCATGTATGTGTGCAGTCAAACTACAATAACCTCACTGTGAGTAGCCGAAGCACCGCAGGTCAAAGGACCAGTCACACTACTGCAACATCAAGCAAGTCACTGACGAGTGGATAGACATCCAAGTGACTTCTTGTCTTGGTCACGCTCAGTACCCTTGTTCTCTAACAAGCACCTGCACTATCACTTCAGTGTCCCTACACTGTGGACTCAAGTCTCGTCCATCCAGAAGGAAAGTGATCTGTGCACTGATCGGATCGATCACCGTCCTCGTGATGATCCATTGATCAGGAGCATTTAGAAATTAATCACCAATGATACATGGCTCAAATTCTCAACTCTTGAGAATATGTATCATCATCTTATTAATTCCTTGGACGATTCATAGACACATAAATAATATGAATGAAAAGATGCCTTTTATTTATTCAATAATAAACAGTCAAGTACAAAATTATGTCCCTAGAATCAACAATGTGTCAGCCAAATTGGCTTCTAGGGCATACATCTAACATGAAGAGCTAACTGAAGTCGGCATCCATTGCCGACTTCAGTTACTTTGGGCCCAGTAACAGGCCCAAATTCAGATCTTTACACTCTAACCAACTAGAAAAAAATTTCGTCCTCGAAATTAAAACATACCTCAATCCGAGAACAAGACAGGAAACTTCTCTCTCATCTCCTCCTCCAGCTCCCAAGTAGCTTCTCTCTTACTGTGATTGCTCCACTGCACCTTTACATAAGGAATCGTGCGCCTCCTCAAAACTTGGTCCTTCCTATTTACCACACGTAGTAAGTTCTTTTGATCTCCTTCAAAAGAATTCCAAACTCCCAACCTTGGATTAAAATGCCATAATTATATCCCAAAAAAATTAATTTCTCTTGATTCTACATAGAGATCATAATTGGCTTAATAGAAATAGGAGAAATCTTTAGTATCAAATCCTCTTAATATTCTATAATCATTTTTTTTTTCTTTTCTTTCTCCCACATCATTCCAACAAATAAGAGATCCATGTTAAAACATTCCAAGTCTAAGACCTACCAAGGAATCATCAATCGTAAATGCTAAATTTAACATGCCCAAGATTCTTCCAAAAGTTGTCAACAATAGAAGATCCACTGGTGAAAATTACATAGCTACCTTTAGATCATCCATAGAATCAACAACATTCTCCTGAAACTAACTCAAGTATTTCATCATAATGCCTTTTAGATCAAATATTAATGATCTTAACCAGTTTCAAAATAAGTCAAACCACCAGACTTCCGCTGCACACTCTGATTTAATTCATTTAATTCTCTAAAGTCACAAATGATTTCTGACTAAAGTATCACTTTGCATTAAGACTAAAAAACTCCAAATTTCAAATTTCCAAGTAGAACTAGAGCAAAACCTCTAGATCTTTTTGTCCTCAATTTATATAGAGTATACTTACCATAACTAACCCCCAATCCTTTTGTCAAGTTTAAGGTCACTACGTGATCTCCACAACCTTCTTAGAATCCAAAAATATCTAGGTTTAATTTAAAGGGGTAATTCTTGTATTCCTTTAGCAATTTAATCAGAAAATCTATATTGATTTTCCTTCCAACAGAATTTACTTCAAATTCAATGGGTTAGAACTGTTGAGCCAATATCACTATGAGTAGGAATTAACCCTATCAACCTCCAAATTCTTTTTCACCAAAATTCTTAATGTCTATGATCAATGCTACACATAATAACTCACATAAGCATCTCAAAATCAAAATTTCTACTCAATTTTGTATTTTACAATGACAAAAATTTCTAGTTAGATCATAAACCGAGACTTGAGTTCAAATTAACACATCCAATAGTCTCCAACAATTATAAGAAAAATTCAGTAGCCCAATCTGAATATACAAATTCAAGTAATTAGAATTCTCCACCAATTTGCTTACTAGCCCTAAAAATTTAACCCACCAATAGAAATACATCTATTTAAAATATCCAAACATGTCAATACCAAATATAATTTCATATACAGATTTAACCTCGAAGAACAATTTGCTTTAATATTATGAAAAATCGTTCTTAGCTCACTCCAATGCTATAATAGATCCATGCACAAACTCTACTCTAATAATTACCAACAAAACCAAAAGTACTATTACATCTGCACCCATATCATGTTTGAACTTTCAGATCACTTACACAACATCTAAACATGATATAACTAATATGCCAAGGCTAACCTTCCTATACATGCCTTAGGTCTACCCTCTCTTATCATGATCAAAGACAATTTATACTTTCCTTCCACACTCATCGAAAACCAAATCCGATGCATACATTTTATCACAATGCCCAGTGATCTCACACCTTAAGCACTGAATTTAATTACCATGTCCCAAATGATCATAACCTTAAGCTATGATATATTTCTGTCACGATCCCTAGTGATCTTAAACATATGCTCAGATTCCAACTGGTCACATTTTCCAATAAGCTTAAACCTCAAACTTTAATGCCACTAAGGCCACAGTCCCTAGTGGTCTTAAACCTTAGATTATTATATCATTCTTGTTACAATCTCAAGTGATTATAAACCAAATCTCTGATAGTTTTTCTATCATAATTCTCCACTGATACTCACCTGAACATAAACCCTAGGATACCTTAACCTTAAGCTCTGATACCAATAAATCTGTCACGCCCCGAACCCGAACCTAGGCCCGGGACGCGCCAGACGCCGCACACCCGCACGGCGGACCGCACGGGCGTGCAAGGCTGAATAATCAGACACTCAAGTCACAACATCAGATCACAATATCAATACTAAAAATCTATCATTTATGATAATCAAATCAACAATTCAATTTCAAATGTCTCAAATAAAGTTGATAACATTTATTTACAAGATCAATTACTTATGACAAAATGAATCTAAATCTATCTATGTCCAGTGTCATAAGTCCTCTCCTCCCGAATCCCCCATCAATCATCTCCTGCAATTATGTCAAAAACAGGTATGAGCTACAACAGCTCAGTAGGTAACAACATGCATAAAGTCACGATAACATGTATTAAAGCATATGCAATATAACTACAGGTCATGTGCACAAATAAATATGATGATCCGCAAACCAATCCGATACTCAAGTAATATATATATATACCATCTCAGTCTATCATATCACGCATAACATAATCCACAGATCAAACCGCATGACTACGGCCACATCACCCAGTGGCATGGTCACACCGAAGTGTCAACACTCTGCTCCAAATGGAGCCCTGCACCGCAGTGCTGCACCCCAGGGTGCCCAATCTCTGCTCCTCAGAGCATGCTCCGCAGAGCCAAAACACCCCATAGTGCCGGAACTAGTTCCTCATACAAGTCGACAGGGCCAACGTTTCCACCCCATTGGCGGGAATCCTAGACAATAATCACGCGATCTCTAAAATCACATCCACAATTTCCAACAATCAAACTTAATATAAACATAAGTTTTCAAAACCAATATCTACATAATAGATTTTCAGATGATCAATTTCCAGTCAAAAACATGCTTCTAAATAATAATGATGCCAAGAATATAAAACATATCAATATGCTGGAAATAATCATACACATATGCATAATACATGTAAATCATACTTTGAGCAAGATTACCTACCTGGGCTCGCTTAAAAATCCCTGCCACAGATATCACGAACCCCTGGTTAAATATAAATATTAATTATTTAATTAACTAAGAAACATAATTTAAATTATTCCCAATTCCTTAAATTTCTAAGTTCATGGATCCAAGAATGGGCCCCTAAGATCAGACATAGACCCTAAGAACAGGTAAACCAAAACCCCAAAAATCAGGATCCTTTAAATCCAAAACCAATTGTAGCCCAAAACAGATTAGGCCCAATTGAACCAAACCAGATTCAGGTCCAGATCAGATCTCAGGCCCATACCAAACCAGCCCACAGATCCAATGAGGTTCAACTCAGCCCAACACAGATTCCCCAACCTAACCCAAACCAGATTTGATCAGACCAGATTAGATCAAATCCTGATGAATCAGTTTATACTCACACCAGGCTAACCCAAATTCCTGACTCAGGTTCAGACCCTAACCAAAACCCATTCACTCCAACTCGGATCAAACCCTATTCACAGCATAGGTGAAATCGGTTCACAGTTTGAACCCGGTCCAAGATCTGGTTCACAAATCAAGCACGGAAATCGATGCAAGGAAAAACACCCAGCCGGAAGAAGAAGAAGAAGAAGAAGAAGAAGAAAAAGAAGGAGAAGAGGAAGAAGAAGGAGAAGAAGAAGAAGAAAGAAAGAAGGGGGGGTGGCTGGTGGCTCCGGTCGGCCCTCGACGGCCGACTGTGGCCCTCGACGGCGGCGCTCGGCCCGCCGCCGTCGGCCATCCCACTGTCACAAGCCGAGCGGAGGAAGAAGAAGAGAAGAAAGAGGGGAAGAAAGGGAGGAAAGAGAGGGAGACCGGGGCTGGAAGCCCGGCCCCCGTTCACCCACCTCCGGCCGAACTGTTTCGGCCGGATTGACCCCGGCCGGCCACCGTCGGCCGGCTGCATCTCACAAATCTTCCCCGAAACAGGGGAAGTGCAAGCGGTAACATCACTCAATCCTCCCCCCCCTTAAATCAAAAAAAGAAACAAATAGATGATTGTCTTCCTCACCTCCGGTCGTCGACGATGAACCCCGACGGCGTTGGCGGCTCCGGTGACGACTACGGCTCCGACGATTTTGACAAAGAGGGAAAACGAAGAGGAAGGGATGGGAAAGGGATGGGGCTCGGATGAGGCTCTCAGAGGAGAGAAAGAGGGAGAGAGAGAGGGAGAGGGAGAGGGAAGAGGGAAGAGGGGGGGTGGGGCGGAGATCCCGCTGGCCGTTCGGCCGGCGTGGTCTTCATGGGGAGACCATGAAGAGCTAACTGAAGTCGGCATCCATTGCCGACTTTAGTTACTTTGGGCCCAGTAACAGGCCCAAATTCAGATCTTTACACGCCCCGTGTTCCCCCCTCATGTGGCCCCCACGTGAGCACTGGGTGCCTCGCGTGCCTCGTAGAGGCGGGGGCGTGACAGGCCATTAGCAGTCTCTATCAATTTTCTATAAATCTCCCACACCCTCCTAAAATAAATGTTTGCTGTTGGATGCTTACTAGCAGAAAACTGATTAGTCACATCATAAAACACTTTCAAAAACTTATGAAGAATAGCAACTTTTTCCCACTCTTCTTCAGAAAGTGCAAAGATTCTAAATTCTCTATCACGATGTCCCCAGTGATCTAAAACAGCCTTAAAATAAAGAACACGGTCCAGCATTAAAAAAGTAGAATTCCATCTAATACAACAATCAGAACGCAATCTTTTTCTAGTATTCCAATGAAAACTTTTTTCAGCAATTTCATAAAACTTCTTCTTCTTTGGAATTGAATTTTTCAAATGCTTGGCCACATTTCTAATCTTACAAACAACACCATCAATGAGATTCAGACCAGCTTGCACAATAAGATTTATAATATGGCAGCAACAACGAATTTGAAAAAAATCAACACCATGCAAGAGAGATTTATTTGCAAGAAGACGAATCTTGAGAGAAATAGCCATGGTATTATTATAAGATGCATTATCCAATGTCAAGGTAAAAACCTTACTATCAATTTTTCATTGAGCCAAGCATAAAGCAACCTCATAGTAATAGAAAGCCCATCAAAGGGAGGGGGGGTTAACGCTACAAATCTAATTATTCTTTTTTGCAACTTCCAACTATTGTCCATCCAATGTGCTGTGATGCAAATATATTCATCTTGTGTGTTATCATTTTTTCAATTATCAGAAGTCAAACAGATTCTCCCTGGTGCTTGTGCTAACTCTGTCACGCCCCCGCCCCCTCGGGGCACGTGAGGCACCCAGTGCCCATGTGGGGGCCACATGAGGAGGGACCGCGGGGCTCCCCTGCCAAATATTGTCCGGTTTCGAGGCTTCACGCAAGCATCCTTCATCCCTCCCCGGTTTTGTTTTCCTCCATAAATGCGTCTGCATGATTAGGAGACACCCGCCTCATATGCCCAGGCTCTAGAATGAGTCTTTCCGATGTGGAACTATTGGGCCTCACACCATTTCTACCATCGAACAAGAGCCATCTCGGCTCTGATACCAAATGTCACGCCCCCACCTCCTCGGGGCACGTGAGGCACCTAGTGCCCACGTGGGGGCCACATGAGGAGGGACCGCGGGACTCCCCTGCCAGATATTATCCGATTTCGGAGCTTCACGCAAGCATCCTTCACCCCTCCCCGATTTTGTTTTCCTCCCAAAACGCATCTGCAGGATTAGGAGACACCCGCCTTATATGCCCAGGCTCTAGAACGAGTCTTTCCGATGTGGGACTATTGGGCCTCACACCCTTCCCACCATCGGACAAAAGCCATCCTTGGCTCTGATACCAAAAGTCATGCCCCTGCTTCTACGGAGCACGTGAGGCACCCAGTGCCCACATGGCGGCCATATGAGGGGGGACCGCGGGGCTCCCCTTCCAGATATTGTCCGGTTCCGGGGTTCACGCAAGCATCCTTCATCCCTCCCCGGTTTTGTTTTTCTCCCAAAACGCGTCTACAGAATTAGGAGACACCCGCCTCATATGCCCAGGCTATAGAACGAGTCTTTCCGATATGGGACTATTGGGCCTCACACCCTTTCCACTATCGGACAAGAGCCGTCCTCAGCTCTGATACCAAATGTCACGCCCCCACCTCCGCGGAGCACGTGAGGCACCCAGTGCCCACGTGGGGGCCACATGAGGGGGAAACACGGAGCTCCCCTGCCAGATATTGTTCGGTTCTGGGGCTTCACGCAAGCGTACTTCACCCCTCTCTGGTTTTGTTTTCCACCCAAAATGCGTCTGCAGGATTAGAAGACACCCGCCTCATATGCCCAGGCTCTGGAACGAGTCTTTTCGATGTGGGACTATTGAGCCTCACAAACTCCTCCTTCACAACATTCATTTCATCCATGTAATATTTCAATGCATCTCTCCTAATAGTACGCATGCTCATGGTTTTGTATTGAGGACACATAACAGATACCATATATTTAAAATAAGGTTCCTCACAAGTTGTAAAAGGATGTGCACCAGCAATAATAAACATACAAATAGCTCTACGAATTTCTTCCGGATCAAACTTAGGATTTTTCGAATGCAAAACTGGGACAGCATACTTACCCTGGGGGTACACAGAGTCTTCAATAAGTACATTGACAAATTAAGTCATTCTTAAATAGCCGAAAACATAAGCAGACTGATATCCTCGGGCTGAGGAGTGTCCACATGAGTTTGTTGAGGTGTCTACATGTCTGTGGCCCTCTTTTCTATTCTATCGAGAGTTCGGAGGAAGAGGAGAGGGAAGGAGGAAGTTTACGACCGACTTCCCAACTTACCTTATCGGACTTTCATATCTACCTCGAATGAAACTTGATCTCCAGGGTAGGTCGGTCATAAGAAATTTTCGACTAGTTAGTGTTAAGCATATGGGTGCTTCCAGAAGTTGTGGTTTCAGTTGAAATAGTGTAATTCCTTATGTTATGATGAAAACGTTTAGAACATCTTTTTAAGTAGCGCCATATATGAGATGTACCATTCTTAGAAGCAGTTGAAAAAATCTTCTTGCAATACTTGCATTGTGCTTTTAATATATCCTTATCTTCTGTTGGAAGCTTGACCATGTGCATCCACACCTTTGATTTTGCTTTACTATCCTTGACATAACAATCCTCATGCTCATTATCCACCACAGGAATAGGTGAACTTTCGCTTGCCATTGACATAAGCCTATCAAGCCTTGGAGAGGAAGAGGAGTGAAAGCCTCCATTTCCGAGCTCGGGCGAAATCCATTCGGAACCGAGCTCGAAGAGGAGGAGGAGGGGAAAAAAGGCTCACTAATCTGAAAAAAATAAAAACCAAGTCTTACCGGTGAGTCGGTGACCAGAGCCGCGAAGAGTTGCTGGCCTGTGGAGGAGGACGCGAAGAGCCACTGGTTGGTTGTTGAAGAGGCGACGGCATCGAGATGAGGCGGCGGCTACAGGGAAACCAGCGGAAAGGGGAGCGGCTCTCAAGCTCTTAGCGAGGAAAGGGGGGTTTAGGGTTTCTTAAGTCTTAAGTCTTAACTTAAGAGTTAAGACTTACCTTTATATATATATGGTGTTTTATATATAAAACACGGGTCGGACCGGGCCATTTTTAAAAGTTTCCAAGCCCAGCCCGATTTTTTGGTCGGGCCGCTTTTCCAGCCCAGGCCCGACCCATGGGCCTTTTTTTAATGTCCAAGCCCGAAAAATCTCGGGCCAAGCTGGGTGGGCTGGGCGGGCCAGAAGGCCCGTGATCAGCTCTAGCCCAGGCTCAAAGGACTTTCTAGCCGATGTAGGATTAAGGAGCCTCACAATCCACCCACCATCAGACCAGAGCCGTCCTCGGCTCTAATACCAAATGTCACGCCCCGCCTGCGCAAGACACGTGGCCATCAAGTGTGCCTCCACGTGGCGCCACATGAGGGAGAACACGGGGCTCCCTTGCTAGATATTGTCCGGTTCTGGGGCTTAACCCCTCTTCGGTTTTGCTTCTCCCCAAAACACGTCTACAGGATTTGGAGACACCCGCCTCATATGCCCAGGCTCAAATGACGCTCTAGCTGATGTGGGATTAAGGAGCCTCACACTGTAATGTCATGCCCTGCCTGCAGGGGGGCATGTGGCCATCAGGCCCACATAAGGGGGAACACGGGGCTCCCCTGCTAGATATTGTCCAGTTCTAGGGCTTAACCTCTCCTCGATTTTGCTTCTCCCTAAAACACGTCTACATAATTTGGAGACACCCGCCTCATATGCCCAAGCTCGAAGGACGCTCTAGCCGATGTGGGATTAAGGAGCCTCACACTCCACCCACCATCGGACCAAAGCCGTCCTCGGCTCTGATACCAAAAGTCATGACCCACCTGCGCAGGGCGCGTGGCCATCGGGCCCACATGAGGGGGAACATGGGGCTACTTTGCTAGATATTATCCGGTTCTGGGGCTTAACCCCTCCCCAATTTTGCTTCTCTCCAAAACACATCTACAGAATTTGGAGACACCTACCTCATATGCCCAGGCTCAAAGGACTCTCTAGCCGATGTGGGATTAAGAAGCCTCACAAGGACCCTCTACTATGGTCGACCTGGGTCCACAAAAGAAACATCTGGGATGCTCCTGCTAGGTTTATAGAACCATGCGAAGAGGGAGAAATAGAGGAAACAGATCAAGAGAGAGAGAGAGATAGGAGCGAGAAAGGAAGAGAGAGAAAGAGAAACCTCTCTTCTCTTCTTCACGAAGAGGGGAGTTTCATCTTCTCCTTCGTCTTCAGTCAAAACCAAGTCAGCGAGGGTGGACCGACCCTCAACGACGGTGGTGGCCAGCGGCAGCTCCCAGCCGTGGGCATCACCGGCAACAATGGCTCACCAACGGAAGGAAGAAGGAGAGAGGAAGAAAGTGAAGTAAGGGGTGATCAATCTCGGCCTAGAGTGTGGTCGATTCCACTGACCAATGGCCACACGTTCTCAATGGTCCTAGGCGGGGGCAAAACTTCGCCTATTCCGGCGGTCGGTGGTGGCAAAGTTCAGTGGAAGAACACTGAAATAGGCCACCCTTGTTTTAGATGAATTTTTGGCAATTGACTGGCTCCAATCATGGCGAATGAGGCTAAAACACCAAAGAAGAAAGGGAAGAAGATGAAGGAATCTTACCTCGGTCTGGCAAGGCATTCCGACGTCTCTTCCTGACGAAGATTTAAGGAAGAAATCCAGAAAAAGAGCTTGGGCTTCATCAACAGAGGAGGGGGAGGATTTAAATAGAAGAATCCTATAGTTCTAGTCGAACTCGGATTACTTTGGGAGTCTTTGACTCTGCCGAAATTGGGAGAGAAAGAATACTCCCATCAGAGTCTCTCCTCCACTCAAATCGTGCCACAGTGCACAATCAAGCTTAGGCCTAACCTCTTCGGACCAGCCTACAAGCCCATGGGACTAGGCCGCTATGCCTGACCGACTTGGGCCTGGTCTCTTCGAGCCGGCCTACAAGCTAAAAAAAAACTGGGCCACAACAAGCGATGGGTTTAGGCCTCGTCTATTTGGGCCGGCCCACAAGCCCAAGGGTTGTAGGAAGAAACGGTGAAAAAATGGGATCCCACGTCAAGCTTATGGGATGTGACTGACCGCCCTTCCCTTCTGGTACCCCAATATCATGTGAGCACCGGCCCATGCTGGTACCTTGGCTAAGCTCAAGAAAGGCTTTTTCTTATTTTTCCTATTACTCTTTTATATTATTTATAGAAAGTGAAGAGATATCGTGACCATCCAAAAGTTATTTGAGTATTTGAGTCTAATTCCAAGTAGGTGATCAGTGATGGACAGAGCGTGGACATGGTGGGAGACTCCTGGGTGGATTCACTTCCAGTAGGGTAGTGGCCGACCATAGTCAGCATCGACGCCCTAGGAGGGTTGCAGGTTTGTGACCTCCTTCGGCCCGGCGGGGCAGGATGGGACACTACCCACTTAGCCCAGCTGTTTGATGACCAACTTGTTGAGAGGATCCGGTCAGTACCAGTTCCAGATTGTCCCTGCCCTGATATGCGGGTATGGAGCTCAACATACAGATTTAGAGTCAGGGTTGGCGATATCTTCGGCCTTCTCCAGAGTGTGCAGCACATAGGGGTTGACTACGCCTGGGTCTGGCGCTTTGATCTGCATCCAAGGGTAGCCTTATTTCTCTAGAAGGTGGCCTGGAGCAGGCTACCGACGAGGCTCGTCCTGAGTGGTAGGGGCCTGGAGATCCATTCCCAGTGCCCCTTGTGCCAGTGGCTGAGCCCGTGGACCATGCATTGTTCCAGTGCTAGCATGCGAGGAAGAATTGGGAGCTTGCCAAGGTCCCTTCAGGAGGCCAGCGTGACTCGATGTCCTTTTTGCTGATGACCAGATGGTGGGCGGCCTTACCACGCTACAGGCAAGCGGCTATAGTGGTGACTTATACGGCGTATCAGATCTGGCTATTCAGGAATGCCTGGACGTTTGGTGAGAGTTGTCCCCCTCCGCGGTTCGTGATTGAGCGGGCTCGGAGCCAGGCAACTGAGGTTATTCAGTTGCATTTGTTGGATGGACCCTTGATAGCTCGAGACACCAAGGTCTCCTCTCTTGCTCATGGAGCGTTTCGCATGGTGTTCTTCACCTGGGAGCCCCTACCCCCGAGTTTTCTCAAGGTAATTTTTGACAGTTGTGTACTGATGGTGGAAGTAGGGGAGGGGCAAGCTTCATCATTAGAGGTCCGGACTCTAGGACGATTGTGACGGGTGGATGCTAGATCTTTGATATCTTGATCTCGAGGGCGGAGTTGAGGGTAGCTTGGTCAGGCTTAAGTTATGCCCGGCGTTTATTGCGAGCATGTGCTATAGTACTGGGAGGGCGACCTAGCAACAGTTATTGGCTAGATCTAGCAAAGTATGGGTGGGGTGGGCAACAGCCACCCGCTGCTCAGAATATTCGAGCGATGGTGAGTGGGGGGATGGCATTTCAAGTAAAGTATGTGTACCGTGAGGCCAACAGAGCAGCAGATTAGGTAGCCTCCTTTGTGGCTAATCATTCTGTGGAGATCTTTGGCTGGGGGAGAGGGAATTGCCCGATGCGCTCCGGGATTTGTTATCTTTTGACCTTTTTGGATGTATTCGTATCTGTGGTGATGCATTCGCCTTAAAAAAGAAGAAGAAGACGACGACGACGGCGACTGCCCAGCTTCCCTGTTATTATTATTGTTTTAAAAAAATATTATTTTTGGTTCTGACTTGGCCGAACCAAGAGGGGAAGCTGACTCAGCAGATTCTTCTTTTCCGTTTCGTCGAGCCCATTTTTAATCCATCTTCTTCCCCGCCCCGGCACGCTGTGCTCCACCGACGTCATTCCAAACCTCGCCTAACGACGCTTCTTCCTCCTTCATTTATCCTCCTCTCTTCGACCACCATCAACGTCTTGCTCGACCGCTGGACGCCATGCTCCACCGCCCGTCATTCCAGACCTCGATTCACGGTACATCTTCCTCCTTCCTTCTTCCTCTCTCCTCGACCGCCGCCGGCTCCATGACCCATGCACCAGTGCCGTGCTCCACCACCGACGCTTGACTGGTTGTCTAAGCTTCTTTCATCACTGAGTTCCACCTGCGTCCTTCTTCGTCTCTTACTCTCCCTCTTCTCCCCGGCATCGTAAGCTCCATCGCCGTCATTTCCCACATACGGTTAAGCGGCATCTTCCTCATCAGTCATCTTCCATCTCCTCTTCCCCCCGGAGCCCCATCGATGTCAATCCCTATAGAAAACCGGGATTCCACGGCTCCACGGCTTCTTCACCAGGTAGGCGACAAGGGAGGCGAGGTCGTCGTTCATCCGGGCAATCCTGGAGCTCCATCACCTTCTGGCATCTCGTGCCCAACCTATCGAGGTGAAACATAAAGTGTTTGGTGAAATGTTTCTTATAAAGGGACAAGGGAGACCCTCTCCGTGCTTCATACATGTACCATTTGGATGAAATGAAGAAGAGATCCATGGTTGGAGGAAATTACCAGAAGGTTCTCTGCCAGTGAAAATACCATTAACCGTTGGGAGGCCATAGGTGTTGATCCCGAAACTACTGCGAAGTTCGAGGCCTCAACAACTCCGGGGAAGCTTGCAGCACTTAGACAGCATGAGCTGAAGCCTAAGTCAATTCTAACCATCTCTGCTGAGTCTAACACCAAAGCCTTGGATAGGACTCCCAAGTTTGGTTTGGCTCCTGCTCTTAAGTGACACAGGTGCTCAAGGAGAGTCCTTTTCAAAAGGGGGAGCCAAAAAGAAATTTTGTCTATGGCGGATTTTGACCATGGGTGCTTAATGAGAGTCTTCTTCAATTGGGGAAGCCAAAAAGAAAATTTTGTATGGCAAATTTATTTTTGGTTTATGCCTAAGCAAAGGCAAATTTTGGAATGCCTATTTATGGCGTTTTTTCTTTTTCCCCAAGTTTAGGATGCCTTTTCCTCACATTTTTTGTTATAGTTTTTTTTCTTATGGTGTTTTTTCTTTCTCCTCATGTTTAGGATTATTGATTGTAATTACTTGAAAAGCATTCCAAACTGCCTATATAAAGGCATGCTCTGTGTTATGTTTTCAAAGAATTTAATTTCAAGTTTGAGTAACTTAAGGATTAAGCCTTTGGCTTGACGAGTTTCTTTCTTTTGGGTGTTCTGTATCTCTAGGCATTTCTTTTGGATTGTAAGCGTGTTCTTGCCTCTATATCTCAGAAAGATTGTCTGTGAGTGGTGATCACTAGAACTCTGTATCCCTAGGGTAGATTCATTTGGATGGTGAGTTTTCTTTTCATCTAACTCTCTTTCCCTTGGTGGATTCCTTTGGGTGGTGGAGTTTTTATCTATGCCATTAAACTTGTCCTTGGAGATTTGGGTTTACCATTTATTCTTCAAATTCCTTGGTAGTTTTGGTTTGCTCATTGTTTGTCTTCCCCCTTTTATTTTCCCAGCATCATTTAGCCCATGACTTGCCTGTAGAAAGAGGGTGAAGCTTAATTTGTTTAGCTAGGCAGAAGTTACGGGCAATAAAAGTTATACCACATACATTATTTTCCTTGAAATTTGGGTTTCACTGTGAATAATTTGGTTGCATGCTGGTGCATGTTTAGGTTATTTACTGTTTCCCTTGTTATTCTTGGAAGTAACTTCACCTGTGGTTAGATTTTGTAATATGATTTCTTGTGGGAGGCGCCTGCCCTCATTAGACTGTGAGAAGTTATCACAGTAGTTTCTATCTTGCTGAATTTGTATTGGAGAATGATATGGTTTAAACTTTGCTTCTCTTAGCTTTGAACCATGGAGCAGCTCATAAAATTCTGCTGATGGTACTATGGGGATTTCTTTGAATGGACTGACAAGCAAAGTATGGATGTAATTCTTGAAAGTACAAGGCTGCATTTCAGGATCTGGGCCATATCTAGTGCCTACAATACGTGAGTTTTTCCTTGGGGGTGATGTTCTAGTGTGAACAGCTCAGATGCGTGTGCACAGGTGAAACTCAACAAGGGTCAGCTATCATGATGCAGATGTATTTCCATTTTACATCCCCACATGACCGGAGTTGTATGAGATGAGACTGTGTATCTCTTTTCTTTGTTATATATATTTTCCAGTATTGTTTTCTTACCATTATAATGATGTCTGTATCCTGCAACTCCTCAAGGTTGGCACATATGTTGGATGTTTGGCTTGGCCCTAGGTAAATTAAAGGTATTGCTTATACCCGAAACAAGTACAAATTAGTAGTAACTTGTATGACCATGCTATGAATTTCAAATACACTAGTAATTTATACAGGGTTTGGCTCTGCTGTGGATTGATTTGGATGGGTAACATAAAGACTTGATAATTATTAAGCAATTCAAAAAAATTCACTTGATATTTCAAAAGAGACATAGTAGTTAGAGACAAGTATGAGAATGATAATTCAGAAACTAGACATGGTTAAGTATTTATCAAATAAATAATCAATTTCTTTTAATGAATGAAGTTTCTACTTAAACATTTGTGATAATTTTCATTTGAAAATTTCATTAGGACTATGAATTTAATTTTTCTTTCTAGTAAGATATTAGAGTGGCATGTACAATGCATGCATTTTATTATTTTCTAGTGATAATAAATGAAATCTATTCAAATGAATAATAAATATTCAGGGAAGGGTTTAAGTTTTGACATGTAGTTAATAACAAATGCTATGAACGACTAATCTAGCCTAAACTTCCATGAGATAGCAAAAGAGCAGGATAGTGGGGAAATGGAGATGGTTGGACAAAACTGGAGGTAGAAACACATTAAGGAGTTAAAGAAATTAGTGCTATTTTGTAGAATAAATATTTTCAACCAGTATAGATGGTTTCTTTTGAAAAAAAAAATATAGAGTTACTAGTTTGTTTTAGGCTAAAAAAGATAACCTCCTGCATTTTGCATGAATTTGCAAATACCTTGCTATGTGTCTAATTGCCATAATGTCAATCCTGCATTTTTTGGATTATTATAATGTTGCCCTCTCTCCTCCTAATAGGGGTTAGAGCTCGCCGGTGGTACCAACATGGCAAGTAATTTTTAGAATTTGCCTGATGTGGTTCTTTTTTTTGTTTTTTAAATAGAGACTGGAGCTGCCGTGGATGGACTGCAAACAGTAAAATACCTGCCAGTATGTGAGCTGCACATGCGGATCCCTTTCATTCAAAGGACCTTTCATTCCCTCCCCATTTCAGTCTGTTGCTCTCACCATCCCTTTCAATTAAATTTGTCTCTGCGGTATGTACTTGCTATGAGATTTACTTCAGAGAAGTAGGAAGAGAGGTTTCAGTCCAATCTCCAAACCTAATTTGCTTTAGAGATTATTCAATTTCATCAGGTATGGCAAGCATTTCGAATTTCACTCTTCTAATGAAATGCTACAATAATTTGACCTTTTCTTGGAGTTTTGATTCATATTTTATATGTATTTGCCTGAATCATAGCAAAAAATTATGCTTCATGAGTTATGTTTGTGATTTTTCCTAATTTAAGGTTTCTAAAATTAAGGTTTTTTTGTCCGAATCTTTCTACTGTGTTTACGATTCTTCATGAGTTATGTATGTGTTTATTTTGCTTCTTTTGCATGCATTTCAAGTGGTATTGCATGTGATTATTGGCATACGGAAGTTGTAAAATATTGAATGAGAGGGCATTGTTGGTACTGCAGGCACTATGGCCTCATATAATATTGAATTAGTGCTTTGCCCACACTTAAACAAACAATTGTTTATCCCATTCCTTGGCAGTTGTTTATCCCATTCTTTGGCTAAGACAAACAATGTGCATTGTAAATGTATTGCTTTGTAGTTATGTCAGATCCTGATGTGGTCTTTTTCTGAGTGTATTATGGAGGAAAATTTATTGACAAGTCTCGTAAATGGTGAACTGATGGAAGGATAGAATTTCATTATGATTTCGAAAGAGATCTTGTATCATATTTGAGATAGAGGGTATTGTAAAAAAATTTTAGGTATGTAATGGGGGATCGGCTGTATTACTTGTTGCCACACAAGCAAATTCTAATTGGTGTTAGGCCTATTAGGGATGATAAGGACTGCATGGAGATGCTAGCATATCATGAAGGTAGGAAGTGAATTGATATCTATGTAAAGTCCAGTTAGTCTATTGATCAAAGTCAAGTAGAGGGTTCTGCTATTATTGGGAATCCTAGCATACCTAATAGGGACTTGCATGAGAAGCTGGTAGGTTACAGTCAGAAGGTTTAAGTGACAATGAAACTGATAATGAAGAAGAAGAAGCTGAGAAGGAAGAAAAAGATATTGAGAAGGAAGAAGAACAAGTAAGTGACAAGGATGCTGAAAAGATGATAAGATTCTGGCTGATGAAGATAGTGAGGTTGAGTGTTAATCGGGGAGTGAGGAATTTGATGACTGGGATATCATTGAAGAATCAAGTGAGAATGAGGACTTACTTGATGCAGGAGCTAAGTTTATAGCTGGACCACTTTCAATTAGTCCTAAGTGTAGGTCATGGAGTCAAGGAACATAAGAGTGGGAGACCTACGGTCGGTGAAGATAAGGGTAAGAACCCAGGTAAGAAGTAGGAGATAATGTTATGGAAGCCCCAAGTGATGAGTTGTGCACTCCATGACCTTCATATTGTGATGCTCTAGGGGACGCGGGGCTATTGAGTTTGATTCAAGAACCGTGGATGATCCTCGTTATGTGTAAAGATGTTGTTCAAAGATGCTTATCAGTTCAGGAAGCGCTGAAAAATTTCACTATCAAGGATGGTAGGGATATAGTATTCATAAGAATGAGAGAACAAAAGTAACTGTTGAGTACGAGCAGAAATATGGGTGGAGGCTTCATACTTTCAAAGTTACTGTAGAGATGTCCTTCCAGATTAAAACATTTCAAAATGTTTATAACTGTGGAAGAAGTTTCATGAACAAATATGTCACAGCAAAATAGTTGAGCAAGAAATATATGGAGAACTGACCTCTGATTTTGATTAAAAAATCAAGGCTTTCAAGAACCAAGTTAGGAGACTCGAGAGAGTATCATGTACATGTGACAATGCATATGATTTATAGAGCAACAAAGTAAGCTGTAGAAGATGTGCATGGAGATAACAGGGAGCAGTGTACTAGAGTTTGGGACTATGCTGGGACTTTAAGAAAGCATAATCCTAACAACTGGGTAAAGGTAGGTGAAGAGAGACCTGAGAGGACATTGCATACTAGAGTTCAAAGATTGTTCATATATCTTGAAACACAAAAGTAGGGATTTCAAGGAGGGTGTAGCCTTTTATAAGTTTGGATGGATGCTTCATAAAATAAATTTGGTGGGTAGATCCTAAATGCAGTGGGAAAAGATGACAACAATAATTTCTTCCCTCTAGCATATGCAATTGTTGAAGTTGAGACAAGAAGCTCATGGGAGTTTTTTCTAGAGTGCTTATTGGATTACATTGGCCCAATGGAGCAGCATGGATGAGTTTTCATGTCAGATAGACAAAAGGTATGCATTATTTTTCTAGTATTTGGTGTTTATTGCATCAATGTCTTCTAACTTCTCCTGTTATTTTGCTTGATTTGAAAGAGGCTTTTGATAGTATGGTTCCTGCAACAGAACAGAGAATATGCATGCGGTATTTGTTGTCAACTTTAAGAATAGGGGGCATAGAGGCAAGGCTTTGAAAGATGACCTGTGGGAGGCAGCATATGCATACATAGAATTTGATTTTAACAAGGTTATAGAGAAGCAGAAAATGAAATCTGAGTCAGCTTATGATTATGTGGCTGACATAAGGAGCCTTGAGCAAGATACACTTCAGCCTAAGGAGCAAAGTAGATCTATTAGTGTACAACCTATTGTCAAATGATCTGAATACCTTCAGTGGAGGGTTCCTCTCATTAAATAGAAAATCTTTTCTTAATTACAGCCACTATCAATCTTCTCTCAATCAAAATCTCCTAAAACAAGGAAACTATATGCAGCTGTTGCTATATATGGATATACACTATATAGGAAACTATATACACACCCACACCAACACACACATAGCTGTACAACACACACACAGCTGTACACTGTACACACCGGCATCCCCCCCTCAAATTGATGCTGGCTGATCAAGAAGCATCAATTTGTCAACCATGAACTGATGCCGGTGACGTGGCAGAGCCTTGGTAAACACATCAGACATCTGAAAGTCAGTGGAAATGTGAGGGAGGGTAATCACATGTTGATCAAGTGCTTCACGAATGGAATGATAATCTACTTCAATCTGCTTGGTGCGTTCATTGAAGACCAGATTGGCAGCAATTTGATAGCATTTGTGTTGTCAGCATGAAGGGGAGTAGGGGTAAGTTGAGGATACCAAGTTTGCCCCAACAGACCCTGAAGCCACACAATCTCAGAGCATGCTGATGAACATAGCACGATACTCAGACTCGGTAGAGGACTTCGATACTTGATCTTGCTTCTTACTCTTCCAAGAAATAAGAGCATCATCAAAAAACATGCACCAACCAGTAACCGAACGATGAGTATCCGAACAACCGCCCAATCAGCGTCACTAAAACCCATCAACTGTAGAGAAGACCTAGTAGGAAAGAATAACCCTCGACCAGAAGTACCCTTTAGATAACGAAGAATACATCTCACCGCGGCAAGTGGGAATGTCGAGGTGCCTGCATAAATCGACTAACCTGCTGGACTGCAAAGGAGATATCAGGCCTGGTAATCATCAAATAATTCAAACTCCCTACCAGCTGGCCTATATAGGGATGGATCAGATAATAGCTCACCTCCTGATGTAGCTTCAAATTTACCTCCATAGTTGTAAGTACCCGAGTTTCTTTGACTGAAGACCAGCCAAAGTAATAATCTCCTGGTATACTTATGCTGATGCAAACCGTACCAATCGGAGCAAAGTTGCACTTCAAGGCCAAGAAAATACTGCAGCGGACCCAAAATCTTTCATATGAAAGAAATCTTGAGGTGCTGCTACAGCTGCTCAATCAACTGAGAATCAGACCCTGTAATGACGATATCATCCCATACACAAACAGCACAACAATCCCAGTAGCAGTCTTTCTAAGAAAGAGAGGAATCAAAACTGACTCTGAGTAAATCAAATCAAGAAGAGTGGTATGAAACTTCTCAAACCATGCACTCGGTGCCTGCTTTAACCCGTACAGAGACCACTTCACCGACAAACCTCAGAGGAGGAGTGAGTGAACATGCCTGGAGGAGGAGTCATGTAGATCTCTTCTTTAGATCCCTATATAAAAATGCATTCTTCACATCCATCTGTCGAAGAGACCATCCTTTCGAGGCAGCGATGGCCATGATGGTTCGCATGGTAGTCATCTTAGCCACGGGTGCAAAGGTCTCTCATAATCAAGACCAATACTCCTGTCGATTCCTAATGCCACCAGACGTGCTTTATACCTTTCTATGGAACCATCAGGCCACAACTTGATTGTATATACCCATTGCATCCAACAAGCTTCACCCCATCGGGACAACGGTACAATATCCCAGGTGTGGTTGTCCTGAAGAGCTAAAGCTTCTTCTTGGCATAGCTCGCTGCCAACATGCTTGAGTAGAAGCCTGAGAGTAAGACGAAGCCATAGAAGTAGTATCCAGAGTTGCCTGAAGCGTTGTATGAGAGAAACCATACCTATCTGGAGGGTGAGTGACACGAGTTGACCGTTGAGGTTCAGGCGCGACTGGATCAGGCGTTGGTTCAGTGTCAGGAAGAGGCATTAGGGACAGTGGGCGACGTCCTCTGATACACACCCCTAGCTTAACGGAAGTGGAATCATGAGTGACACGAGACTGAAAAGAAATATTGGTTTTCAAAGAAAACACATTCGAGAGACACAAAGCTTGTTAGCAGCCGCATCATAACACACAAACCCTTTATGTGCATTAACTGTACCCTAGAAATGCACACCGAGCAGCTTGAGCAGCAAGCCTTAGGACGTTCAGGTGGGTGGCAGTGAACAAACAAACACAACCCAAATGTGTTGAGAGAGTGATACTCGGGAGCAACACCAAACAAACGAGAAATACGGAGAATCATAGTGTAAAATCTGTAGGGCAATGATTATCAAATAACAGCCGTAGACAAGGCTTCTACACCAAAATTTAGTAGGCAGAAGATTCAATCAACAGGTACAACATCCAAAAGATGACGATTTTACACTCTGCTACCCCATCTGTTGGGAAGTGTAAGAACAAGAATGTTGGGAAGTATACCCTTCATTTTAGATAGCCTGAAAGTCATTGGACATATTCTCCCCCCCCCCCCCAGAGTGTAAGATTTAATACAGTAGAAATTGTGTCTCAACAAAAGCAACGAAAGCTTGAAAGTAGAAAACACTTCAGCTTTAGAGCGAAGAAAATATACCCAAGTGAAACGACTATAGTCATCAATGAATGTCACTAAATACTTGTACTGAGCATGTGAAATGACGGACTCACACCCACACATCAGTATGAATAATCTCAAAACATGTGGAAGCACGACTACCATGCAAAGGAAAAGGTACCAAGTTTACCCAAATAACCATGTTTCATAAGATGAGTCAAAACAACAGAATTGGGATGTCCAATTTCTTATGCCAGACATTACTATCATTAGCTACAGCAGTACAAGCTAAAGAAACAGTACTAGGAATAGAAAACTGGAGGGGAAATAGACGTCCCACTTTAGACCCCTTCGCGATCACCTTCCCTGACACTTGATCCTGCACAAGACAACCACCACGACCAAAGTAAATGTCACAATTATTCTTCTACCAATTGTCCCAACAGAAATCAAATTCGTAAGATAACTCCGGTGACACAAATACATTGCTAAGGAAGGCCCAGATTTCCAACTGCAGTGATTGGAAGAGTACTGCCATTGGCTATCCGAATATGCTGCTTACCTTCATGATTTACAAAACGTCATGTAAGGCGGCCATACTATACCAGTCATATGATTCGAAGCAGCAGAGTCAATCAACCAAGGAGAGGTGGGTAGTTTTCCCTTACCTTGCAGTCCTAGGGCAGAAGAAAGTGGACACAATCATCTGTTGTACCATCTCGGGTGTGAGAGTAGGTGAATGACTGCTTATAGATGGCTGGTCACTAGCAGGGACGGACTGACAGCACTGACAAAGGCTGGACAGCAGCGTGAAGGTTGAGCCTGTCGATTCTGAGGCCGCACACTGCAGTCCTTAATGATATGCCCCTCCTTTTTGCAATAATTGCAGAACTTCTTGCTGCAATTCTTTGCAATATGCCCCAAACTCCTTACAAACTGTAGCACTGTGTCTGTGACTTGAATTTTCCTCTTCCTTGAGCGGCATATGCCACGTTAACCATCTCAGAAGTCGCTGTTGCTTGTGTCATCCCAAGCTGTGGGCTAGACGCTGCCCTTCTCCTAATAATTCTCCCAAGCATACATCCAAAGATGGAACAGGATGCGATTTAGCAAACCAGCCCATGCAATCTCAAATTCTGGTCTTAGCTTCATCAAGAATTGATCTCTTTGACTCTCAGCATGGACTACTTGTAGTGCTGCTAGTGCTTTCTTGGGAACCTTAGAATGAACTATCCCAGAATATTCGCTCCACAAATTAAGGAATCCAGCAAGAATTGTTCAATAGAGAGATCACGTTGACTGTAGTTAGCAATTTCTAACTCCAACTGAAACGCTCCGGGCATTATTATTTTGATTATAAACACGCCTGAGATAATCCCACATCTCCTTAGCGATAGTGAATGATTGAAGATTATCACCATATGCGGCTCAATTGAACCCAGCACCAAGACACAATTCGTGCATCCTTGCTCTCCCATTGGTCAAGCTCCTTTGACTCAGTGGGAGCCTTTAGATGAGTCATCTAATGACTCTACATTCCTTCCCTTCACAACATCTTGAATTGAGGTTGGGAGTAATTTTTTTCCATTAAAACGAACAATAGAATTTTCTCCGGACATTATAAAGCAAAATGGAAGAAACGGGCTGAAAAGTTTCAAAAGAAATATTGACTGAGAAAACCCGAAGCATTTCAAGAGAAGAAGATTCATATCTTAATAACCAGGTCAAGCCGAAACTTGCTTCTGCAGACCAGTTCTGAGAATCTCCAAGAGATCTTGCCTGCCGAGAATACTCCAAACTGCCGAGAACTTCAACCTCCAGAATAGCCGAGATTGGCTAGCACAGCCACTAGAACAAAGCTGACCAGAAAGTAGACAAATTCAAGAGCCCCGAGGGCTTTACCGAGAGATTGAGACCGAGAAATCTTAGGATTAGAGGGGAGCGCTCTGATACCATGTCAAATGATCTGAATACCTCTCATGGAGGGTTCCTCTCATTAAATAGAAAATCCTTTCCTTAATTACAGCCTACTATCAATCTTCTATAATCAAAATCTCCCTAAAACAAGGAAACTATATACAGCTGTTGCCTATCTATGGATATACACTATATAAGGAAACTATATTACACAACCACACAACACACACAGCTGTACACTGTACACACTGACACCTATGAGAGTATTTTAAATTCTTATATATTGGAGGCAAGGGAAAAGCCAATCCCTCACAGTGGTAAAGTAGATTAAAACCATCCTTATGCAGAGGTTTCAAATGAAAAGAGATGGGAGTAAGAACATTTAATGGAAAATCAACTCCAAGTGCATCAGAAGAGGCTTGAAGAGGAGAAAACAGCCTAAATTATATGTTTGCCTACATATACTGAAATTTGGTGTACCAAGTGAGTTGTGGCAATAGGTTTTTTTTTTTGCGTCGACTTAAACAATTGGTCTTGTGTTGTTGCATGTGGGAACTCACTGGAATCCATTGTAAGCATACAATTGCTGCAATATATGCATCAAAGCAGCAGCTTGAGATGCAACATTAGCTATTATAGGAAGGAGGACTATATAAAGGCTTATGAGCCTATGATATATCCTATTCCTAGTGGCGGAATAATAGGTGAAACAAATTTGAACCTCTTGAATCGTCCTAGCAGAAAGAAGCACACCAGATGGCCTAAAAAAGAGTAGAAAGAGAGGTCCTAGAGAGCCCAAAATTGTCACGTCCCCGAACCCAGCACCTGGGTCCGGTAACACGACCGGCCGCATGAAGCCCTAGAGCAGTGCCTAAAGATTATGCAAGGCCTATGATTAACAAAAATCCAACAAATCCACAACTAATTTAGTAATTCAAATAGACAAATCCGACATGTCCAGATAATCAATTAGTTCATTTACAAAAGCTTTCAAATGTTCATCGACATCAAAGAAGGATAAACAAACTACTAGCTAATGACTCTGATATTTGCACTCTGCACCATTCCATCAAAATCTATGCATCCTGCAACTCTGGTAAAGAAAAAGAGAAGAGGGGGTGAGCTTTACAGCCTAGTAAGAATCCCTACAGCATCCATACCAACACAATAATAATATGAATTTTGAAAACCACGACAAATCAATGCACATATCATAAAATCATATACCGGTTATCACCAAAGCTCGAATAATCAGTATAAATATGCAAGTCAAATGTCAACAAAAATCTAGCCACTCAAGTGTGATACGTCATACGATATCTCAAAATCTTCAATTAATGTTTTCAATGCTTTTCTTTCCATTCTCTATTAACTTGATCCAGATCAATTATCTTTCCGACTTTGGGCTACATCCCGGTCCACGTTTCGGCCCGTGACGGAGCAATCGATAGTATCACATTTCCAGCTTGTGATGGGGCAATCGATAGTATCACATTTCTAGCCTGTAACGGGGCAATCGATAGTATCACATTTCCAGCCTGTGATGGGGCAATCAATTAATATCACATTTCCAGCCTGTGATAGGGCAATCAATAATAACGAGATAAGCCCAAAGTTCCTATTCATTTAATCAATTCGCAAACACACATCAATCCCTTTTTCCACTTTATTTCCAATCTAGACGAACCAAGGTCACGTTTTCGGCCCGTGACAGGGCAATCAATATAACATGGTTAGTCCATACCACCACATCCATAAATTCAATTATGTAGGTATAGATTATACACATCCATGCATCCATCATAATACAATCACAAGCCAACACGATCAAAATATAATTTAATATAAAACTATTTTTGCTTTGTCTGGATCATAGCATATCAACATATATGGTGCAAAAATATTTATATCATGCAGGATTGGCGTACAAGGAATTCTTACCTCTTTGCTGACAACGAGACAGACCAATCATTTGCCTACACCCGCGATCTACGAATCGGAGTACATAAAACCCTACTCAACGACCCCTTGTCCAAAAGATCCTCCCCTACAGAACCAAATCAATATCAAAATAATTCGATTGATCATCTAAAGGGTCCACTAGTATCTAACACCCAGGACTATCCAGCTATCCTCTAGCCATGATCTCTCTGGATCAAGCTAGAGAAAGAAAACCTCAACTAGAAGAGAGAGAAAACTAGAGAGAGAAATAATCCAAGTAGAGAGAAAGTCTAGAGAGAGGAACTAATAAACAAGAGAGAGAACCTAGGAGAGAGGAGAGAGGAGAGAGAAAACTCTTCCTTCTCAAAATAGGGGGAACCGATCATCTCCCTCTCTTCTCGATCAGGGTGGCACAGCCACCAAGGTGCCCATCCTCGGCGACGACGGCCGGCCAGTGACGGCCATCAACCTGCGGCACCACCGACGACGGTGGTCGGCCGGCACAAAAAAAAAGAGATGAAGACCCAAAAGATGGAGGATGATCCACGGCAAGTCGGTCCTAGATCTTGGCCGGCCCGCTGACTAGCTGCCACCCAATCTTAGGGGTCCTCGACGGCCGCAAAACCCAGCCAAACTCGGCAGCCGGTGGCGGTGGAACACAGGAAGAAAAGGGGCTAAGTAGAGTACTCTATTTTGGATGAATCCAGATGACCAGCCGGCTCAAACCTAAGAAAGGACAATGTATAGACATAGAAAAAGAAGAAGAGGAAGGAAAGCGACGCTCACCTCAATCCGGCGACGTTCCAGCGACGTTTCCGGTGACGAATCAGAGGGGAGAACTTGGAGAGGAAAAGCTTGGGACCGGTGGCGACTTTCGGCGGTTCAAGGGGCGAAAATCAGAGTAGAGGGAGGGGATTTATATAGGCAAGATCTCCGAGTACGAATCGAACTCGGAGATCCCTCAGGAATCCCTCCTCCGTCGGAATCGGGGAGGAAGAAGACCCTAGCCAGGGTCTTCCGCCCTGATTGCCCCCGTGCCAAGCACGGGTCAAGTTTGGGCCTGTCCATTCGGGCCGGCCCACAATCCTTTTTTTTCCGGGGTATTATATACTCTCCTCCTTAAAAAAATTTTGTCCTCGAAATTAACTTACTTAAAGTCTCAAACTTTAAAAATATACATCCATCATATCATCCTTGAGATCTCAAATAGTCTCCCTCTCGGAGTACCTACTCACAAGATTTTGACATACAAAAATCACAGCATCTCAAAACTTGATCCTTTCTATTTACCATACGTAGTAAGTTCTTTTGATCTCCTTCAAAAGAATTCCAAACTCCCAACCTTGAATTAAAATGCCATAATTATATCCCAAAGAAATTAATTTCTCTTGATTCTACATAGAGATCATAATTGGCTTAACTGAAATAGGAGAAATCTTTAGTATCAAATGCTCTTAATATTCTATAATCATTTTCTTTTCTTAACTTTGCCTGTGATTAAATGATCAACCTTTATCCTAGGAAAACCGCAAACCTGTTCAAATAGGTATATTAACAATGTCAGAGCTAGGAGTCGAAGAACTATGTTAAATCATTCCAGGCCCAAAGCTTAATCACAGAGCTATCAATCCATTAACGCTAAATTTGAGATGTCCCAAAATCTTCTTAGAATTATCAAAAATAGGAGAGCCCATAACTACTTCCAGTAGGCAAAGAATCAACGACATCCCCTCTACTAGAAAACTAACTCAAGTCTTCCATAATAATACCTTTCAGATCAAGGTATTATTTTTTTTCTAATCGGTTTCAAAATAACTCAACCACTACACTTCCGCTGCGCACTCTGATCTAACTCATCAAATTCTCTAAAGTCACAAAATGATTTCTGACCAAAGTATCACTTTGCATCGAGACTAAGAAAATCCAAATTTTAAATTTTCAAGTAGAACTAGAGCAAAACCTTTAATCCTTTTGTCCTCGATTTATATAGAGTATACTTACCATAACTAACCCCCAATCCTTTAGTCAAGTTTAAGGTCACTACGTGATCTCCACAACCTTCTTAGAATCCAAATATCTAGGTTTAATTTAAAGGGGGTAATTCTTGTATTCCCTTAGCAATTTAATTAGAAAATCTACATTGATTTTCCTTCCAACAGAATTTACTTCAAATTCAATGGGTTAGAACTGTTGAGCAAATATCACTATGAGTAGGAATTAACTCTATCAACCTCCAAATCCTTCTTCACCAAAATCCTTAATGTCTATGATCAATGCTACACATAATAACTCACATAAGCATCTCAAAACCGAAATCTCTACTTAATATTGTATTTTACAATGACAAAGATTTCTGGTTAGATCATAAACCTAGACTTGAGTTCAAGTTAACACATCCAATAGTCTCCAACAATTATAAGAAAAATTCAGTAGCCCAATCCAAATATACAAATTCAAATAATTAGAATACTCCACAATTTGCATACTATATGGCCTTAAGAATTTAATCCATTAATTGAAATACGCCAATTTACAATATTCAAACATGTCGATTCCAAATATAATCCACATATAGATTTAACCTCGAAAAACATTATGCACTAATACTACGAAAAATCTTTCTTAGCCCACTCCAATAATACGGAAGATGTATGTATAAATCACACTCTAATAATTAGTAGCAAAACCAAAGTACGATCATATCACAACCCATATCAAGTTTGAACTTCCAAGTCATTTAAATAATATCTGAACATGGTATAACCGGTATGCCATTGTTAACCTTCCTACACTTATCTTAGGTCAAACCTCTTTTATCATGATCAAAGACAATTTATACTTTTCTTCCACACTTATCGAAAACCAAACCCGATGCATACATTTTATCACAATGCCCAGTGATCTTACACCTTAAGCACTGAATTTAATTGTCATGTCCCAAGTGATTAAGGCTATGATATATTTCTGTCACGATCCCTAATGATCTTAAACATATGCTCATATTCCAATTTGATACAATTTTCAATGATCTTAAACCTCAAACTCTGACGCCACTAAGGCCACAGTCCCTGGTGGTCTTAAATCTTAGATTATAATATCATTCTTGTTACAATCTCAAGTGATTATAAACCCAAATCTCTGATAGTTTTTCTATCATAATTTCCTACTCACACTCACCTGAACCTAAACCCTAGAATACCTTAACCTGGCTCTGATACCACTCTGTTACGCCCCGAACCCAGCACCCAGGTCCGGTACGCGACCGGCCGCATGAGCCCTAGAGCAGTGCCCTAAAGATCATGCAAGGCCTATGATTAACAAAAATCCAACAAATCCATAACTAATTTAGTAATTCAAATAGACAAATCCGACATGTCCAGATAATCAATTTAGTTCATTTACAAAAGCTTTCAAATGTTCATCGACATCAAAGAAGGATAAACAAACTACTAGCTAATGACTCTAATATTTGCACTCTGCGCCCATCCCATCAAAATCTATGCATCCTGCAACTCTGGTAAAGAAAAAGAAGAGGGGGTGAGCTTTACAGCCCAGTAAGAATTCTTACACATCCATACCAACACAATAATAATATGAATTTTGAAAACCACGACAAATCAATGCACATATCATAAAATCATATACCGGTTATCAAAAGCTCGAATAATCAGTATAAATATGCAAGTCAAATGTCAACAAAAATCTAGCCACTCAAGTGTGATACGTCATACAATATCTCAAAATCTTCAATTAATGTTTTCAATGCTTTTCTTTCCATTCTCTATTAACTTGATCCGGATCAATTATCTTTTCGACTTTGGGCTACATCCTGGTCACATTTTCGGCCTGTGACGGGGCAATCGATAGTATCACATTTCCAGCCTGTGACGGGGCAATCGATGGTATCACATTTCCAGCCTGTGACGGGGCAATCAATAATATCACATTTCCAGCCTGTGATGGGGCAATCAATAATAATGAGATAAGCCCAAAGTTCCTGTTCATTTAATCAATTCGCAAACACACATCCATCCCTTTTTGCACTTTATTTCCGACCTAGACTAACCATGGTCACGTTTCCGGCCCGTGATAGGGCAATCAATATAACATGGTTAGTCCATACCACCACATCCATAAATTCAATTATGCAGGTATAGATTATACACATACATGCATTCATCATAATACCAATCACAAGCCAACACGATCAAAATATAATTTAATATAAAACTATTTTTGCTTTGTCTGGATTATAGCATATCAACATATATGGTGCAAAAATATTTATATCAAGCAGGATTGGCGTACAATGATTCTTACCTCTTTGCTGACAACGAGACAGACCTATCACCTGCCTACACCGCGATCTACGAATCGGAGTACATGAAACCCTACTCAACGACCCCTTGTCCAAAAGATTGCTCCCCTACAGAACCAAATCAACATCAAAATATATCTGAGGTATCCTACAACCCAGAACCCTCTATTGATCATCTAAAGGGTCCACTAGTATCTAACACCCCAGGACTATCTAGCTATCTTCTAGCTATGATCTCTCTGGATCAAGCTAGAGAAAGAAAACCTCAACTAGAAAAGAGAGAAACTAGAGAGAGAAATAATCCAAGTAGAGAGAAAGTCTAGAGAGAGAGGAACTAATAACAAGAGAGGAGAGAGGAGAGAGAAAACTCTTCCTCCTCAAAATAGGGGGAACCGATCCATCTCCCTCTCTTCTCGGATCAGGGTGGCACAGCCACCAAGGTGCCCATCCTCGGCGACGACGGCCGGCCAGTGACGGCCATCAACTGCGGCACCACCGGCGACGGTGGTCGGCCGGCACAAGAAAAAAAAAGAGATGAAGAATCCAAAAAGATGGAGGATGATCCACGGCAAGTTGGTCTAGATCTTGGCCGGCCCGCTGACTAGCTGCCACCCAATCTTAGGGGTCCTCGACGGCCGCAAAACCCAGCCAAACCCGGCAGCCGGTGGCGGTGGAACAAGGAAGAAAAGGGGCCAAGCAGAGTACTCTATTTTTGGATGAATCCAGGTGACCAGCCGGCTCAAACCCAAGAAAGGACAATGTATAGACATAGAAAAAGAAGAAGAGGAAGGAAAGCGACGCTCACCTCAATCCGGCGACGTTCCAGCGACGTTTCCGATGATGAATCAGAGGGGAGAACTCGGAGAGGAAAAGCTTGGGACCGGCGGCGACTTTCGGCGGTTCAAGGGGCGAAAATTAGAGGAGAGGGAGGAGATTTATATAGGCAAGATCTCCGAGTTCGAATCACACTCGGAGATCCCTCAGGAATCCCTCCTCCATCGGAATTGGGGAGGAAGAAGACCCCAGCCGGGGTCTTCCGCCCTGATTGCCCCCGTGCCAAGCATGGGTCAAGTTTGGGCCTGGCCCATTCGGCCCACGAGCCTTTTTTTTTTTCCAGGGTATTACAAAAATATAGGCTGGGGTTAGACTGAGGTATCATTCTCTGAGGTGCTCAAATTGTATGCAGTTTAGGCAAAGTTACAAGACCTGAAAGAAGCGAAGAAGACTTGACCTAAAAAATTGAAAGAGCAAGAAGAGAAAAGAAAGGGATGTAAATGTATGTCAGAGGTTATGTTCTTTATTTGTGATTACAAGACATTTATTTGTTGTGTATCCTGTTATTTATTTGTATTTATGCAAATGTGTCATGTGGCAGGTAATAGGTGGAAGTACTAACAATTCTGGTCCCATGTATGTTGAAAATAGTAGCTGGTTTGGCATTGTGTATCAGGTGGGAGCTAAACATTATGTATCAGCTTGTTAATTATTAAACAATCACAAACAAGCTTTCACTTTGTTTTGTAGGAACTTGAGATCGAAAGGAGATCCAACCTTTTTTTAGAAGTGGTGGTCACATGAGAAATAGTATTGCACCAAGTCAACACCAGGGGGTCACCCAGACATCCTATCAAGTCAAGACAACACTGTACCAACTCAAGACTTCACTGCACATGGTTCTGAAAGAAGACAGTGATTGTTACTGTTGAGAGGTTGCTAGGGGTTCTGAACATGGTCTAAGAGATTGCTAGGGGTTCTAAATATCTTTTGATTGCAATTGAGTTTTGAACATGGTTCTGATTGTGATTGAGAGGTTCTAAAAGTTCTGAACATAATCTAAATGTCTTGTGAATGTAAATATTATCATTTCCATTTATGGATCTGAACATAATGTTATTCCTTCTAATGTCTTGTGAATAGATGTCTTGAACAATTAGTGGCGTGTATAGATCTGAATATTTCTCTGTCTATTGAACAATTCAATGCATATTGGTTCAAAGAAAGCAGAAATGAGTTTGTTCATGTATGGATACAGTGTGTCATATGACTGTAAATGTGATACACAATGTAATAGGCGTCACTTTATTTTGTGATAAACAAAGAAAAATGTGCATTGAATTGATTGTATTGGAACTGTATTTGTTTAGGTTAACAGATATGAGTCTGTTCATCCATTGAACTGAGTTTGTTTAGTGAAAGCAGAAATAAAAGCATATTGGTTCTATTAGTAGATGTGTAAAGTGATTCTTATATGTAGCCGTTAGCTGGATTGATTTTCATGTATGGAACCGAGTAATGGTAGCTAGATTGAACAGCAAGCTATTTACAATCAGCAAACTGTAATGCCTTGAACTAATTAGTAGGTCTTGAAAGCTATTTTCAATCAGCTGGGGCTTGTAATGATAGATATTCAGTTAACAGATTGCCTTTTAAGCATCAATCCAACAATGAAAGGGTGTTTATATGCCCTTTTAGCCTCAACATGGATTGTTGTTTTTGTCCTTTGGAACAGATTGTCTCAACATGGATTTATATGCTTTGTGTTATAGATGACTTGTAAATAGATTGGCTTCGTTAACAGACTGGCTTTGCAATAAATTGGCTTTGTAACAGACTGGCTTTGTAATAAATTGGCTTTGTAACAAGCTGACTTTATAAATAGACATCAGTCTAATTACAATATAGGAAGAACAAGATTACAATTTAAACACCAGCAACAAATCCATTGTCATTAACAGGTTTCACAATAAGTCAATACATTCTCATGGTAAGTAAGGTTGAGAAACAGATGCATTAGGCTTATATGCTAAGAAAATCACAATAATTGTGATCATCCAAGATAAGGCTACAAATCGAATACATTTTCCTCTCTCTCTCTCTCTCTCTCTCTCTCTCTCTCTCTCTCTCTCTCGCTTCGTTTCTTCAAGACAGATTACATTTTAGCTCAGCAAGATGAATTTCAGGCAGAAATTTTTCTCATTCTACACTTTCCTTTTCAATCTGAAGTTCTTTCTCATGCTCCAACTTCTCAATTCTTTCCCGCAATTTGCTAATTATCTTGAGTGTATGTCCACCCTACTCTGGATCCAACTATTGAAGTAGTTGCAACGTCCATCAACCTGTAACAAAAATAATTATGGTCTTGAATCTCCTTTATTTTCCCACAGCAACAGAAAATGAACTTAACCAATTTTCTTACATTAAAATTAGGGCACACCCAAAACCTCCTTTCCAAATTGACATTCGACCATAATATCTCTACCACGACTACAAGATGGCAAGATGGCAACAATATACCCTTAGACCTCCAATTGCCAAGGCTAGGTAAGTTCCCTTGCCAAATTTTAGAGTTTGAAGAGTTGTCTTCCATCTAAGGGCTCGTTTGGTTCGCGGGAAGCATTTTCTTTCCTAGAAATATAATTCTTGGGAAGAAGATTCGTAGGAAGAGAATGCTTGGGAATATACTTCTAGCATGTTTGGTTAAACATGGAAAATTGATAGATTTTCAGAATACTTATGTTTGGTTGACCATCTACTTTTCTGAAAAAGTTATGTGTAATTCCTATTATATCCTTAATAAAAATTAGGTCTTTAATGCCTGTTTAATGCTGAAAGATCTTTTTGGGAAAAAATAAAAATGTAGTGGTTCCCACTTCATTAAAAAAAATTTTTTTTCATGTTTCTCATGGAAAAGACTTTTTCATAAAATATGGAAATCATATTCCATGGGAATACAACTTTTCTATCCTTGGAGCTTAAAATTTGTCACGCCTTTCATTGGAATTCAGAGGATTAAAAGAGCACTCAGGTAAGGCTCAAGCATGCAGCCTCGCCAACACGTAGGTCTGGATGTCATGGTGCGGCTCTTGGCCGAGCCAGTCACAAAGGTAGGTATAAAATTTCACCGCTTTTTCGTTTGGGAAAATGTTGACATATGGCGACGGCAATAATAATCCGCTAAAAAGCTAGGCGGCAGAGGCATAGCAGACTCCCACCACCTGATTAAGATCGGACGGTCAATGTTTTAATCAAGAAATTTAGGGTAGCGCCGTATCATAAGGTATTAAGTTCTCTCAAATATCCCGTGGCCTCTTCCCCCTCCGAAAAAAAAGAAAAGCAGGAAACCTCTTTTCACCACTCTCTCTCGGTCTCTCGATTTCTGGGGCGGCCTGAGAGGAAGAACTGTGTTTTCGAAGCGTTTGAGATAGAGAGGTAAGCGGTGTTTGCATTTCTCTTATCTCAGTCGAAGAAATTCCATTTTTCTTGAGCTTCTAACCGGTCATTTCTTCAATTAAATCTTGTCTTTATTTATTTTTCTTAAATTTCTTCGATCACTGTTTCATTGGTTGACGAGCAGATTTCGTTTGCTTCTATTTGGTGTTTTTGTGGATGATTTATTGGAAAACTGTGTGGAAATCTTGTAACTGAAGTGACGTACTTGTGGGATTTTCAATGAATCTTGAGTTTTGCCCGCAGGTGGGAGATTAAGAGGGCTTAGGGTTTTTCTTTTCTGTACGAGTTCGTGTTAAAAGGCTGCTGCTCGACATTGCTAGTGTTTGGTCTTGGGCGACTGTAAAGATCATTCAAGGTTAGTTTTATTTTTTCATTTTTTTCCTTTTATTTCGTTTCTGTTGTTGTATGCTGTTTATTGGATTCTTCTTCTTTTTTTCCCCTCGTTCTTAGCAAGTTCCATTTGATTGTGTAAATATGTGCTCTTTTTTGGGATTTATGATATAGGGTTCATTGAGTGCTTGTTTTATATAATTAGTGCAAACTTTGTAGATAGATTTCTGAAGTTTCTTGTCAGACAGCAACTTATTGTGCACAGATTTCTCCTTATTCATTAAAACTTACCATTGTTTGATGGAAACACACAGATAGTTGTTCAATTTCACCTAAAATGGGAAGGTGTGCTTATCCCATTTCGTAAGTATAAATAGAACTGGATGTTTCTTAAGAGATTTATTTTATTCAAACCCTTTATGTCATGTAAAACCATAATTTTCTGAAAGTAACTTAGAAGTGTATGACATGCTTCCAAGAATCCTTAATGTCCTTGCTACCAATTCAAAAGTCGGAAACATATCTGACACTCAGAACAAGATCCTAAATTCTGGCGAAGACTATTCATTTTGGTCACTTTGAATCAGTTTCAGTGCAAGTTGATCCAGAAGTGATCTTAGTTCTGTGCTTTTAGTTGGTTTCTGTTGCAATTGGTCAGTTTTTCAAATTTTTAAATGAACTTTAACGGAACCTTAATCTGATCAATGCCCATTGTTTCATTCAAATTAATTAAACCTAGCTGAAACCCCATTACTTATGGCGCTACTTTTGGATTGGGTTTGACCAAGAAGCAATACAGCACAATTGTAGTATTTTTGTTTCAACCCACACTTAAACCCTAGATAGCGTTTATATTGATGATATCTTGAAGAATGCTATTTTGAGGTAAAAGCTAAATGCCATTAGAACAGTCAAATGGTCCAAAACCAACTATTTTGATGGAAATAATATAAGGCTATACTATCAAATGCAAATTCAGCCCAAGCTCTCTCAATTAAATTTGAAAGTACAATTTATATTGAAAGCTTTATGAGATGGTACTATATCTTTGAGCATACACGTTCCCCTTTGGCTTTTCTCATGTTGACAAATTCTTTTGGAAATGGTAATTTGATATTATTTGAATGGTTTGGATATAGTAATTAGATATAGTAAAAAGGTTAATACATTTCTAACTTTGCTTGTTTCCGTATACTTTTAAGGACTCGTTTGGTTCATGGGAAGAATTTTACGTCATTGGATTCTTTTTCTTGGAAAGCGGATGGCTGGGTATATGAAATCTGAGAAAGTAGTTTTTGCATATTTGGTTGACCATAGAAATGTTATATAGGAAACATACTTTTCATAGTAACTTATGTTTGATTAAGCTTTTACTTTTCTGAAAGAATTGTGCAAAATATCTATTATGCCCTTAATAAAGTTTCATAAAATACCTGTAAAACATCACATACATCTATATTTAGTAGCTATTTTTAAATATTTTTAGATATATAAAAATATTGAAAAATATTTTTAGATATTTAAAAATAGGTATTAAAAATATTTATTGGGTTGAGTTTTTAATTCTAACAATTTTTAATATTTAGAGAACTTTTTATATTATGGTAATTTTTAATAGTTATTAATATATTTTTATATTAAAATTACCACAACTTGTTTATATTGTGTCAATTTTTAATAGTATACGTTAATAGTATAAGATTAACTATTAAAATGGCTATTAAGAAGATCATGATGGCTTAAGGGCATTTTTGGTAAAAAAAATACCACAATTTTCAGACCATGGAAAAGTGGCTTTTCTATGTCCCACATGGGTTTTTCTTTCTCATGAAATATGGAAAACTTATTCTCAAAAGCTACTTTTCTATCTCTTTCCTTTGAAAGGTTCAACTAAATATGAGGCATTTTTTCATTTTCCTATTGACCATACTTTCCCCCCTCCTTCCCACAAACTAAATGAGTCCTAAGTATCAAAGTGCTAGGCAAGAGTATATTCAACTCAAATGGGGAAAGTTATGCACTAGCATGAAGCTCTTGTGATGCTTGGATTTATATCACATTTAACTAAACAAAGATGACCAATTTGCTATAGGAAGGTTTTTAACCTACCACTTGTGATTGATTATATGATTTAAATTTCAAAACCTTCGTAAGGAAGGAAATTTATGATGAACTTTTGTATGGTTTCTTTTAGGTTTAGAATAAGCAACTGGTGTCTTGACATCAGTCTTCATTCTTTCTCGGAGCAATTTACAACGGATTGGCTTTTGCTGTCTCAGGCAATTCAAAATATTACTTTGAATCATTGTTTTTTGTACCAACTTGTACTGCCCGATATCGGGCATGCTATACTAAACTTGATAAGGTATCAATTTTGTACAAGGGCTCAACATAGTAACATGTGCTATACAGCTGTTTATTTTCCTCCAGTAGTGAACCATGTGTTGCCTTGGGTATTGTGCCGTACTGACCCAATCCATAACAATAAGCTACTAGTAAGGGGTCTGCTACCTCAAAAAGACAAGACATTACTAGATGAGATATATTCCACCATGTGCTACTTTAGCATCCATATGTAGATTCTCCAATAATATACATTACCTTGCTTTAGCCCAACAAGATATGGGAGCAGATTACAAAGAATTACTTTAATTACTAGGCATTTACTTATACAGTAGTAATTTATTAAGAAGCATACATTTACATAGTGATGAAAATGATTTATTGTTGCAGGATGATTGGTGATGCAAGCTTGTTTGAGATGCATATTATTTTTTGTTGGCTTGACGGAAACAATCATAAACTTGATGAGGAGTCTAACTTTGATGTTGTTGGTCAAAGAAAAGTGGCTGCCCTTTGGATGATGCCAGATAACCAACTTTGCCCCTCACCTCAAAATATCAATCTATCATGAAGGAGAAGGACAACGGCAATATATCGGATTGCTTATCTAAAAAGCAACAACCAAGTTATTTGAGCCTAATCGAATGTTCTTACCCTAGATGTACTTGTGAAGCTTGAAGATGTTAATACACATGATTTAGTGCATTACTACGAGATGGTTGTAGGCCTAAATTTATATGATTGAATTATGAGGAGAAAAACATTACAGATCTCCCTTTTGTCATTTCTAGATTAAGGTTATCCATTTTGATGCATTGTATGTGATGTATCTCATAGGCGATGAAGGATCTATATTGTTTAATATTGTAAATTTATGGATTATGTGCCCCCATTTTAGCTCTACTGATTTTCCCCTTTTTTTATTTGCCTTCTTTGTATCCATTTCATCCACAAATGTGTGCAAAACTATTCCCTTCACAAATTTTCACAATTTAATTGTTTAATGCAAGAGGATGGCAGATATTGTTGAATATAGTCTATGTTACTTGGATCCTCCATTTTTTATTTTTGGAAGTGTCAATGCATTTGGACACTTGGACATGACACAACATGTTTTGTGCTTATGTCCATGAAAAATGCTGATGTTCAGTTTGTTTTTTGAAATAATATGTACGGACTCTTGGTTTTATATGAGGGACACTTTAAAACATTATTATGTTTTCTGATATGAAGTTATAATAGCCTTTTATAATTTAGATATTTTCAGTCTTAATTTAAGCAAGACTTTAACTAAAATATACCTAAGAAGAAAGTGATAACTCAACTGAAATTAATGAAAAAAATTACTTACCATAACTTTGTAGTATGTAAGACTTGGGAGTTTTTGCTGATCACAAGAGGAGAATTTGGGATCCTCTTCCGTCCCATCCTCACCTCCTCATCTTCATCTATCGCATAGGCGCTCGAGTTGGATTTTTGGAACTGGTAACTCTCTCTTTCTAATTTATGGTTGAAGGCTTTGGAGCTTCGGGCCTTTTGGAGATGTATTCTTCTTTTGGATTCGGTTTCTTTCTTTTTTTCCAATTAGAACACCAAGATTTGTTTTGCTTTTACAAAAATTTTGTAGTCTCTCAAATTCTACTTTCTCATGTTTAGGGTTTTAGGGATTTGGGAGTTTGTGCTTTTATAAGGATAGATTTTAGGTCATGAAAGCCTAGCTTAAGGTCCGTAGTATCGGAATCGGCACCGGCCGATGGTACAATACAGTATGATACCATGCTGTGCCGTTCCGGCATATACTAACAAAGAGAAACCAGAAAGGAAAGGGGAGAGGGAGAAGGAGAGAGAGGAAGGGAGGGAGAGAGAGAGAGAGACAGCAGAAGGGAGGGAGGGAGAGGTTAAGAGAGGGCTTTCTAGCTCCCTCACCTCCGGCACCGTGTAATAGGGGTATGGAGCCCTTTTCTCATTTAGAGAGAGGAAAAGAGAGAGGTAGGGAGGGAGAGGGAGAGAAAGGGAGGGAGAGAGAGGGAGAGAAAGGGAGGGAGAGAGAAGGCTTTCAAGCCTCCTCTCCTCCGGCACTGCATAAAGGGGATGGAGCTCTTGTTCCATTTTGAAGCAGGGGCTCCGCCCCTGTTACACCGCGCTGGAAGAGAGGAGGCTTGAAAGCCCTCTCCTTGCCTTCCTCCATCCCCCTCTGCCTCCCTCCCCCTCTCTCTTCCTCTCTCTCTCCTTCTCCCTCTCGCCCTCTCTCACCAGATTTCTCGAACCAGAGGGTGGAACTATGCCAGACCACCCTTAGTATGTTGGCCTAGCTTCTGTATCCATGATTGTAGATTATTGTACTTGCGCCATTTTCTTTCTCTCTATATTTTCATATGTTTGCAAAAATATATGCATATATAAATTCTTTTTTTGTTTTTTTATTTATTGTATCACTATTTCTGTTTTTATGTATTTTTCAAAGTTTATTTAATATTATATTTTTAAGTTATTTTGATTTTCTATTTTTTGTTCATTTTTTCTTCTCTACTTCTACCATGAATTGTGTGTGGCATTTTTCTAGTATCACAACATTTTATAGTATTTTATATCGTTTGAAGTCATTGGGTATGGTGTTCTTGTGTTGAAAGTTTGAAGTCATAATATATTTCAAGATCATAACATAGTTAATTAAAATACTAAAGAAGGATTTAAGTGCTAACTTTGTCTTACCAAAATAAAAGAATGATTAAAAATGTTAAGGAGTCCCTTTTCAATTAAAAGAATTAGAGAAAGGAATTTATGTGGTGCCAAGCTAACCTAGATCTGGTATGAGTACTAGCCTGGCACAGTGTGCCAGTCGGCACTCAAAACCTTGAACCTTGACATTAAAGAATTATGGTGCACATCAATTTTAGTCTAATATGTTATTTAATTGTTTATAATTATCTAATTATCCAATACATGACTATGTAAAAAATTATAGGAATAAAATGTACAAATATAAACCTGATATGGATGTGAACTTAGCATGACTGTTACCATCACACAATGTACCAATGTATAAATTTTAGTCTAGAAGTTTGAAAATAAGGCCAAGATATAGCTTATCTATCAGTTAATAAGTTTTGAGCTTAAATCTCACAGTCCGATCTCAAATGTTACAGAACATTTTGACGGAGCTAGCGATCATGGGCAGGTGGGCATGTGGTGGTATCGGCATTGTAGACTCTTTTATCTTCTTTCCACTCCATTTTCATTTTTTTCTTGAAATTTTGGAACCAAAGTGCTTCTTATATTTTTAAAAAATTACAATAGAAACTTTTTTTTCTCAAAAAAGTGCTTTGTAAAGATTAGATTTATTACTTGTGAGTAGGCAAAGCAGCAATTCTAGACGATTGATTTTTTAGATGTTGAATAAAAAATAATTTTGTTTCTACCTCATGTGAAATTCTGATTAAATTCAAATGTAGAAATCATGTTTTTCTTTTTTTCCCCCTATTTTATTCTTTGATTACATTTGGCCATTAACACATATTTGAGAATAATATGTTTGCCATGTTGTCTTGCTTACATGTCCTTTGTTTACCATGTTGACTTGCTTATTATCCTTTTTCATTGAACTGTATTATTATGTATTACAACATTTTTTCTTCTTAGTGTATATGTTTGGATTGATTCAATTTAGATTGGATTTTGGCAATTGAAAAGGAAAATATTAATACACCTTATTTGGCATATAGTTACTTGTTGGAGAGGTTAAAAATTTCAAATTCAAGAAATTTGTTGAGATGATGCTTATGCCCGAAATGGAAATAAATGGGCACATCAATATGTATTCATTGTTCACTTTCAATTTACAGTGGATTGATCTTTGCCTCTCATGAAAGACTAGATGAACATATGCCTCCACAAATGGACTTTACCATTGTTCAATAGATTATTCAATGTTTGTATATAACTTTGTGCTAGCATGGTATGCTAAATCGGCTCGTACCGGCCGGACTGGTCCGGTACAATAGTGGAAAACGGTACCGGCCCGTATCGGCTTCTGTACTGGCTTCCGTACCGGCTGGTACCGGCCAGGTCAATATTTTTGGGCTTTCGGAGGCTGAATTAGTGGTACCGGTTCGAACTGGTCCGGTGGCCGACCGGTACCAAATCGGTCCAGTGGCCAACCGGTACGCCTACCGGTAACGGTTCAGCAATCCTCGTGTGCTAGAAAGTTGCCATGATTAACTCAATGAAACCATGGGTGCAGAAAAGAGAGGGTAAGCTCATTACATTAAAAAAAAAGATGTCGGAATGCCCATAATATAAAATAAACAATTGAGCATGATCGCCAAATGAATTGAATGTTTCATGTTTGGTTCAGGAAGAGATTATAGAAGTTATGAAATTAATGGTAAGATAATCTACGTTCATTAAATGATTTAAGAGATAATCAAAAATAGAGGATCTTGAGTACTATTCGAAATTTGGGAGAATTATATAGAGCATCAATTCTGGATTTTTCTGTTAACCAGAGTTATTGGACATTATTTAGTCAATATTCTATCTTTTTTCTAAGCCTTGGTTATTAAGAAATTGCTTAATTTGCATTGTTTACGTCTTTTATGATTTTTTACCCTTGCACTTCTTTCATTGGTGTATGTAGTTAATCATTTCATGGATCATCCGATAGACACCTCAATGCATGAACATGGACTATAGCAATAATTGGTAGATGACGTAGAATAATGAATGTTTCATATGAACCATGATAATAAAACCAAATCAATATAAATGCACGTTTCTTTCATATGATTGGTTAACGGAGGAGCTAAATGTTACAATATTGATTCATCATTGTCATCCTTGTGGATTTTATCATGTAGAAAATTAGAATTTTCTTTTAAAATTTTGTTTTCTTTATCATTTTACAATTGTATTTTTTCTTGTATATTCAATTATCTTTCCTCTTTGTACTTGCTTTATATTTTTTTGATGAATCTTAACCATGGTTTGCCGTACTAGGTCCGGTAGGTGTACCAGTCGCCTACTGGACCGGTACGGTTCTGGTTCGTTCCGAAACCGGCCGGTACGAACCGACCAGCTCTTCCCTGTTGGAGCTGGGGAAGAAGAAGAGAAGAAGAGAGAGCGCGGGGAAGAGAGAGAGGGAGGAGACCCATCGTCGCATCGGAGAGCCGCGGAGAGGCGGCGGAGGCCGGGGGGCGGCGGAGCCCGCCGGAGGGGGGGCGGAAGAACCCGCGGGGGTGCGGCGGAGGCTGAGGCTGCGGCCATGGCTTTTTAATTTGAAAATTTTAAGTGAAGTCGGCACCGCGGCCTTGGCCTCCGCCGCACCCCCGCGGGTTCCCCCGTGCCCTCCATGGGCTCCGCCCCCCACCCCTCCGGCCTCTGCCGCCCCTTCGCGGCTCTTCGATGGCGGCCATGTGTCTCCTCCCTCCCTCTCTTCCCCGTGCTCTCTCTCCTTCTCTTCATCTCCAGTACAGAACTGGCCCGTACCGGTTTTCATTGCTCAGCGTACCGGTTACAGGCTGGACCGGTTCGAATCGGCCGGTACGGGCCGGTTCGTCAGACACTCTTAACATCATTTCATGCACCCTAAAATTTTGGTATTCGGAATATGATGCAAAAGAAAAACTTGATAAGATGTGGAACAACATTATCATTGATGTGTATTCCTAGACCAGTTGTATCTGAACATGAACTTTGAAGGTTGATGTGGTCAGCCGCTTGCATGATTTATTTTGAGAAAGGTTAGCTGGGGGATATAACATGCTAGTATTGTCTCTTTCTATATAAGAAGATATATCTAAATCAGTTAATTGCTATGCTTGGAATTTGCAATGGCTTGCTAGAGGGATTTGGGCTTTTTGTCAACATTTGCTGTTGTCTTGAACACCTAAGTTGAAATCTGACACATTGCAACACTGATAACTGGTTGTTATTTTTTTTTTCTTTCAGATAACATTTCAATGATATGATAACACCTTTCAGTTTAAACTAGTTTACAATTAGGTAGTTAGACCACAACTTAGTGAAGCTCTACCATTCTAGCTATCTTTAATAGTAACTTTTCGTGGCCATTGGCGGCCATCTTGAACACCTATCTAATGCCAAGCTCTTGTTTAGGATTTTTTATGAACAATTGTCTTTACTGATGAAGACTTTCTGTTTGAGATAAATTCTTAGGAACTTGTAGCTATAATATGAATATATATAGCTGATTTTGGGACTGTGAACATTACGACTAACTTGTTTTTTTCCCTATCTGCAAAACTGTCTCTGAACATCTGATGATTGTTTAAAGAAGAAGGAGCTCCATTCTTGTCTCTCTCTATATAAGAAGATATATCTAAATCAGTTAATTGCTATGCTTGGAATTTGCAATGGCTTGCTAGAGGGATTAGGGCTTTTTGTCAACATTTGCTGTTGTCTTGAGCACCTAAGTTGAAATCTGACACATTGCAAGGCTGATAACTGGTTGCTATTTTTTTTTTCTTTCAGATAACATTTCAATGATATGATAACACCTTTGAGTTTAACCTAGTTTACAATTAGGTAATTAGACCACAACTTAGTGAAGCTCTACCATTCTAGCTATCTTTAATAGTAACTTTTCGTGGCCATTGGCGGCCATCTTGAACACCTATCTAATGCCAAGCTCTTGTTTAGTATTTTTTATGAACAATTGTCTTTACTGATGAAGACTTTCTGTTTGAGATAAATTCTTAGGAACTTGTAGCTATAATATGAATATATATAGCTGATTTTGGGACTGTGAACATTATGACTAACTTGTTTTTTTCCCTATCTGCAAAACTGTCTCTGAACATCTGATGATTGTTTAAAGAACAAGGAGCTCCATTCTTGTCTCTTTCTATATAAGAAGATATATCTAAATCAGTTAATTGCTATGCTTGGAATTTGCAATGGCTTGCTAGAGGGATTAGGGCTTTTTGTCAACATTTGCTGTTGTCTTGAACACCTAAGTTGAAATCTGACACATTGCAACACTGATAACTGGTTGTTATTTTTTTTTTATATTTCAGATAACATTTGAATGATATGATAACACCTTTCAGTTTAAACTAGTTTACAATCAGGAAGTTAGACCACAACTTAGTGAAGCTCTGCCATTCCAGCTATCTTTAATAGTAACTTTTCGTGGCCGTTGGCGACGATCTTGAACACCTATCTAATGCCAGGCTCTTGTTTAGTATTTTTTTATGAACAATTGTCTTTACTGATGATCACTTTCTGTTTGAGATAAATACTTAGGAACTTGTAGCTATAATGGGCTCGTTTGGTTCGCGGGAAAAGAAGGGGGGAAAGTGTGATCAACGAGAAAGTAATGAGATGCCTCTTGTTTGCTTGGAGTTTTCAAACGAGAGAGATGAGAAAGTTATATTCCCATGGGAATATGATTCCCACATTTCATGGAAAAGTCTTTTCCATGAGAAACATGGGAAAGTTACTTTCCTATAAGGCAGGAATCACTCCATCTTTATTTTTTTCCTAAAAAGGCCTTTCAGCATTAAAGAGGCATTAAAGACTTAATTTTTATTAAGGGTATAATAGGAATTATACAACTTTTCCAGGAAAGTGGATGGTCAACCAAACATAAGCACTCTGAAAATCTGTCACTTTCCTATGTTTAACCAAACATGCCAAAAGTACATTCCTAAGCATTCTCTTCTTAGGAATTTTCTTCCCAAGAATCATATTCCTAGGAGGAAAAATGCTTCCCGCGAACCAAATGAGCCCAATATTGTAGCTGATTTTGGGACTATGAACATTATGACTAACTTGTTTTTTCCCTATCTGCAAGACTGTCTCTGAACATCTGATGATTGTTTAAAGAACAAGGAGTTCCATTCTTGTCTCTTTCTATATTAGAAGATATATCTAAATCAGTTAATTGCTATGCATGGAATTTGCAATGGCTTGCTAGAGGGATTAGGGCTTTTTGTCAACATTTGCTGTTGTCTTGAACACCTAAGTTGAAATCTGACACATTGCAACACTGATAACTGGTTGTTATTTTTTTTTATTTCAGATAACATTTGAATGATATGATGACACCTTTCAGTTTAAACAGTTTACAATCAGGTAGTTAGACCACAACTTAGTGAAGCTCTACCATTCCAGCTATCTTTAATAGTAACTTTTCGTGGCCGTTGGCGACGATCTTGAACACCTATCTAATGCCAAGCTCTTGTTTAGTATTTTTTTATGAACAATTGTCTTTACTGATGATCACTTTCTGTTTGAGATAAATACTTAGGAACTTGTAGCTATAATATGAATACATATAGCTGATTTTGGGACTGTGAACATTATGACTAACTTGTTTTTTCCCAATCTGCAAGACTGTCTCTGAACATCTGATGATTGTTTAAAGAACAAGGAGTTCCATTCTTGCAAGTTCTTCAACTAAGATTGCTCTGACATAAGCAGAAGACTACTGCTGCTGCTTGTGAAGGAAATTCAATGACTGAAAATTTTAGGAGGCGTAAAACTAGATGGGAGATGGCAGATGCTCATTTTCCAAATAAAGTTAGAAAAGACAATGCTCTGCCTGCAAAAGCAGTTCTTTCTCATGATAGAGAATCAAAATCAAGTTGGAGTTCTTTTAAATACAACCATAGTCAATTTTCAAAGTGGTCTGAAATGGAAGGAGGCAATACCCAAATCCATGGAGATGATTTTGAAGCATGCCAATTTGCACCATGGTCTAAAAGACCCCGATCTCCAAAGTGGTCTGATATGGAAGCTGACCATAAAGAAGGCTCTAAGAATTCTTCCTGGGAACCTGTATCTGGAAACCAGTCTACAAGGGGAGATGATAATGTAAGTAGGGACACTGCTGGTTGGGGAACAACTGTAGATCAAACTGATCCTGATGCATGGAAGCAACACAAAGAAGGCTTGAAGAATTCTTCCTGGGAACCTGTATCTGGAATCCAATCCACAAGAGGAGATGATAATGTAAGCCGGGATACTGCTAGTTGTGGTACAACTCTAGATCAGGCTGGTCCTGAAGCATGGAAGCAATGCAAAGAAAGCTTCAAGAATTCTTCCTGGGAACCTGTATCTGGAAGCCAGTCTGCTAGAGCAGATGATAATGTTATCAGGGATGCTGCTGGTTGGGGTACAGCTCTAGATCAGACTGGTCCTGATGCATGGAAGCAACACAACCATAGTGTTTCACCAGATAATGGTTGGAACAGGTCGTACAGGTAACCACCATCTGCTGCTTAAAAAGTTGCTTAAATGTTCTGGCACCTAATTCATTTTATCGTCAATGAAGAAAAAGAGAAAAATAGGGCAACTTGCTCACTGTCCATTTATAAAATTCATTGGCTTCCCCCCCCCCCCCCCTGGTTGTTTGACTGGTTTTTAATGCTTTGGATACAAAATGTAGGAGTAGAAGCAGAAGCCCTTTCAAAGGATTAAGACATGCTTCTGAGAGCAGGAATAATAGAGGTAGAAAGGGAGGAAGATCTGCTGCACCTTGTAGAGATTTTGTAGCAGCCAGGCATAGGAGAAGTGGCCAATGCAGATACCTTCATGAAGATGGTAGTCCAAGACACACTGGTAGGTATCATAACAATGATGCAACTGAGATCAGGAAAAGTAGATCTGAGAGGGGAAGGTACTCAGTGCGTGACAACAAGGAGGACATCAGAGATTCATTGGATCAAAGCAATTATTCAAGGAACAGGTTTTCTCGGAGGCATGAAAGTGATGGCAGTGGTGAGGAGAGGCATGAGGTGTATAAAACTAGCAGGTCTGCTGGCCTCTGTCATGACTTTGCAAGGGGTAGATGCCACAGAGGTTCAATGTGCAGATATCTTCATCATGATGCTTCCTCTGGTGGTGGACCTTTCAGGAAAGATAATCCCCGGGAGAGGACATTTGATAGAAGAGACGCGGATGCGTCTTCCTTCAGGCAAAATCTTGAGCCTCGCAGGGTTACAGATGTACCTTGCAAGTATTTTGCCAAAGGCCACTGCCGTCATGGTGAAGACTGCAAGTTTTCTCATCAGGTTCTACCACAATCTCATTCAAAAGAGAGGAGAGATGATGATACGTGGAATACTGGTACGGAATCTGACAAAAGTCCGGTATGGAATGGACCAAAGTGGGGTGAATGTGATGAAACTGCTACTTCATGGGATGGTCCAAAATGGGGTGATCAGGCAGCCACTGCATGGAATGGTTCGAAATGGGGCGATGTTGCCGAGATGCATGCACCCAACTCCTCTCAGTGGATGAGTGACAGTAATGGCGCAGGAGATGCTGCTCCTCACTCCATGGGTATAAAAGATTACACAATTAAATCTCAGCATCCTCCATCATCAGAACCTGAGAAGAATAACCATCAAAGCTTACTGAAGGAGGTGATTGAGAAAGCTTTACCCTCCCGAGTGCAGAATATGACTAAGGAAGTGCCGGGGAAAGATCAAAATTTTCCAAGTGTTACTACAGAAATAGTGGTTGAAGGTGCTTGTGTCCAGCGGCATCCTAGCATCATGGAAGAGGTGCTTTGTGGTGATGGTGAGGAAAGTGAGAATGTAAATGCCAATGGTGAGAAATCCCAGGCAGACATGAAAATTTCAGCTAACAATCTGCAGGCTGTGGTTTCTGTCCATAACCAGTGTTTTGGTGAGAGTTGGCAAAGCCACCCATTAGCCCCTCAGCCTCCAGATGCACAAAACATCAGCCAAAATGAGCAGAACCAGCAAGTCCTTCCTCAATTACCTTCAAATACTAATCTCACCGGGCAAAATCTGCAGTGTCTTCTTCCTCATAATGGACAGAGCCAAAATCTGGCTGAAAAGAGTCAGCACTATCTATCTCTTTCTCCTCATATTTCCCCGAGCCAACAGGTTGATGCTTCAAATGGGCAGAACCAGAACTCACCTATTGTACCACCATCTGCTGAGCCAAATCAGGCCTCTGTTTCACAGCAGCAGTCTCCTCCTACATCTGATGGCATGAAATCTGTGACACCAGAGACTGACAACCTGCCCCCTGTCTCCAAACCAATATCTGTTGAAATAAAAGATCCTATAATGGAGACATTACAAGATACTCTAAATAACTCGTTTTCATTACCTGTTACTGACCGACCTAATGAGGGCAATCTGAACAACAGTGCTGACTTGGAAGAAAAGCTGCATTGTGGAAAGCATGAGTTGAAGCATGTTGAGCCAGATGGGGATGATAGCAAGAAAGTAAGTGATACAGAAATTGGCCAGAGCAAGAAAGAAGAGGAAATTGCCCAGTCAAAGGGTGTGAATGCATATGCTCATACTCATGGGGAGGGTAAGAGAAGCAGGGATGATAAGGGGTTGCGGATGTTCAAATTTGCTCTTGTGGAATACGTGAAGGATATATTGAAGCCCACCTGGAAAGAAGGTCGTCTGACTAAAGAAGCTCACAAAACCATAGTGAAGAAAGTCATTGAAAAAGTGACCAGTACCTTGCAGGACCCTAATATCCCTTGGACACAAGAAAGAATTGATATGTATTTGTCATACTCTAAAGTGAAGCTCAACAATCTTGTACAGGTTCTTATTTAGGGCTTTAATTTTTGTGTCTTTTTTCTGGAACTCTGCTTGAATACTTTGACAGAAAGGCTTGGCTAATACTTTTTCACTCTTTATGACTGCAGGCATATGTACAAAAATATGGGAAGAGCTGAGCCAATGCTTGACAGCCCTTATGCTTATTATCTGCTCATTCTATATCAATATGATAACCCTTTTCCCCACCTCCAGTTTTGGATTTTTGTAAATTAGAGATTATTTTTGGGAGCATTTTGTTGTTTATCTTACAGGATAGTGCGGTCCTTCGTTTCTGGTATGTAACAGAAATCTGCTGATGCAGCCTATATTTCAGTCATGCTACTTTGGATGTTTATTGCTGCTTGAATCGTTAGATTTCAACAGATGATAGCATTCTGGACAGGTTAAGTTTACAGCTTGTTACCTGGCACTGGGTGTTTGGTTTGAGATGCTTCCAATACACCATGTTGTAATTGGTTGTTACTTCTATCTACATTAGCCCATGATTGGTTGATATTTCCTTCATGGAATATCAGAAATATGCTTTGGTTTATTGGAGTTCTTTCTCCCTCATTACAGTCTTTTGGAATATCAAACTGCCTGGTCATCAAGAAGGTGCTATTGGTTTTGTATTGTTTGATATATTTCTCATTCTTAGCAGCTCGTTTTTGTAGATCAGGTTTTGATTTTCTATTACACGAGTCAAACAATCAACAATTTTTCAAGTCATCAAGGGAAAAGTGTTCATCTATAATCCTCCATCCCAAAGTGTCTGAATGGTAAATATTCTTCAGGATTCATGAGGCTTCGCAATTACGCCTCTCTTTTCCCGTGGATTTTCACTGTAATTCTGCATCAAAACTATTCTTCCCAGGCTATGGTCGACAAAGATTCTCTTGCATATCAGTGGAGCAGTTTGCCCAGTACTTTGAGACATCCGCAAGCGATGGCAATCCTTCCCTTATGATCTTATTGTAGCATTGGGCAAGTGTGCTCCTTGGGGTTTCAAATGGAAGGAGCATCTGATATATTGCAGTGTACATCTACCCGCAATTGAGGGGCAATATCATCTTTTCCGTTACACCTAAATATCCTTTAAGGGCGCACTGCGGAATTCAAAAAAGACATTTTAAAAAAAATTAAATTACAAAAATTTCTCTAATTTTTTTGATTATTATATTTATATTTAATAATTTATAAAATCTAAATTTATTCAGTCAACGGAACTAAGATAGTTTTTCTCATATAAAAGTTCAAAGTGCTTTTTTTTTTTTTCCTTTTTTTTTCTTAGGAAATGGGGGAGGGGGGAAGGAGAGGAAATCTTATCCGCGTAGCAACCTTCACTGGGCCCTCCTTCCACTAGGAAATGTTCGATGCAGGTAGAAAATTTACTCGTACCCTTCCCGAGCCGTGGGTTACCTTACATGTGAGTACGTCATCCCAGCGCCACCTTAGTGCCAACTGGACTAGATGGTGCTCCCACCAAGTGTATCCAGGTAGGGAGTATCTGGTCTCACATTTAATCGACGCTCGCGCATTTCGAACCTGAATCGCACTGATGGAAGCAAAGCCTTGTTCCAACTGCACTCCCACCTTAGTGGTAGCAGGTTAAATTGCTTTTGAGTGGAAAAAAGAGTAAATAGAGGATATACATAATTTTTTATATTTTTAAATGAAAAGTATGTGAACGAAAATTATTTTGATTATTTTTAAAATTTTTCAGATATAGCATTTAGATTCTATTTAAAATTAACAATTTGATTAATATTTTATTACATTATAGAATAAAATGTTGGATAAAAATAAAGTATGGCTTTGTAATTTACTTAAAAGAGAGAGACGAGAGGGAAGTGCTCGCCTGGGGTCCTCATGAGATGAGTTCCCGATCTTTTTCTTGGATGAAAATATCCTGAGACGAAAGCGAGGAAAAATAATTTAATCAGGAAAATGGAGCTACGATTGATGTTAATGGCGGTTCTGCTCTTCATCTCGTCGGTAGGTACTGGAATTGGAGATGGAATAGGTGAGGATTACGTCCGGCCCAAGCCCCGGAAAGCCCTAACCTTTCCATGGAAGCGGAGGCAGTCTTCGGAGCCCCAACAGGTGAGTGCTTGATCCCCTTCCGCGGATAATTTAAGAGAAGTTTGCTTGTTTGAGGTTTGGATCTTGGTCTGATCCTATTCTGGAATGTCACTCGTCGGATCTGTTGCTCTCGTTGTTTCTAATTTGCGGCATCAGGTCGCTGCCTGATGGTTTTAGCGTGTTTTTTTTGCTTTTTCTGGCTCCTTTTAAAATGTTCCGATGGAAACCCAAATCGATTCTGCTGCTGTTAATCCAGAAACTCGAAATTTCCAGTCTTCCACTGTACCGAGTGCCGATTTTTATTTATTTATTTATTTTTTTTACGATGGGAATATCTCGGCAGAAAACCAAGTTAATTTCGGTGGCAATTTGTTCAGAAAGTACTCGGTGTAAGCCGTCAAGCTACCCAAATGGTCATTCCTTAGTTGTTGGTCTCTGTGCTGGGATCTGATCGCATTTTTTTGGAGATTTAGGTAATGTTAAAATCATATGATTGATTAGGATCATGATTGAGTTGTGATTGATTGTGCCAAACTTAGTTGGCCTTGCCTAATTTCACCTTGATTGATTTGTGATTAATTGTGCCAAACTTAGTCGGCTTTACCAAACTTTGTTAGCCTCATAAAGGCTGCTCCTGTACATTATAACAGATGGGGGCAGAAATACAATTATTTTCTCTTATTCTTTTTTTTCAACAGGTAACATATTCAGTTGCAGGTGAAGCATTGAGACTGAGTGGTTGCTGAAGTCATCTTGTCTATTTAGCTTCTCAATTTGACATGGCTACCTCTTGCTATTTTAACTGTGATTCCCATGTTCATGCTAAATTCACTGAAAATGAATATCATTTTAGCAAGGAGTAGTGTGATGTTGTCTATGGGTTTAGCATCCCATTGTAAACCACCACACCCCCCCCCCCCCCCCCCCCCCCCCACAAAAAAAAAAAAAAAACCAAAAAATTGCATCTGCTTCACAAATTGATAAAATCTAAAGGGTTAATAAGTGTAATGCCGTATGTCTTACTTTTCAAGTTGGGAATATGCATGAATGTGCATGGTTGCTATACTTAAGCATGATATAAGGTAATGCCCTTGACTTTTGTGCACCGAACCTAATTATTATTATTATTATTTTCTGAAAACAGGCCACAGAATCTATATAAGGTTTGAGGATATCAATGTGCTAAGCTCCATCAATATGATCTCCTGGATTGTGCATTTCATTCATTTTGTGTTTTATGTTAGAAAAAAAGGGAAAGTAATCATGTTTTCAGTAGGATCAAAATGTCCTTTTCAATTCTCTTAAAATCATTCAACTGTCAGATTTTCTTGGAGAAAAATGTTATTTCAACAGCAATCCTTTTCTTTTTATTTTTGCAGGTTCACATTTCTTTGGCTGGGGAAAAACACATGAGAATATCATGGATCACTGATGATGAATCTTCTCCTTCTATTGTTAAATATGGAACTTCACCTGGAGAGTATGCATATTCTTCTCAAGGAGAAAGCACATCCTACAATTACTTATTCTATAGTTCAGGGAAGATACACCATGTTGTCATTGGACCTCTTGAAGATGGCACAGTTTATTATTATCAGTGTGGAGGACAAGATCCAGAATTCTATCTTAAGACCCCACCCTCTCAATTTCCAATAACTTTTGCTGTAGTTGGCGATCTTGGTCAGACAGGGTGGACAACAACAACTTTAGACCACATTGCTCAGTGCAAGTATGATGTGCAACTTGTTCCAGGGGATCTCTCATATGCTGATTACCAGCAGCATCTGTGGGATTCTTTTGGTGAACTGCTGCAGCCACTTGCTAGTGCTAGACCATGGATGGTAACAGAAGGAAATCATGAGAAGGAGAAAATATTATTGTTTGAAGCTGGATTTCAAGCATATAATGCCCGGTGGAAGATGCCTTATGCAGAGAGTGGATCCGCATCAAACCTGTATTACTCTTTTGAAGTAGCAGGAGTTCATGTTATTATGCTTGGTTCTTATACAGAGTATGATAAGAACTCAGATCAGTATGCCTGGCTTAAGGTTAGTCTATTTTGTTGTTTCTTTAAAGCTTATCTATCCTTCTTAGTTAACTTTTCTCATGGTAGTTTCATTTCTAGTGGCAGCCTGGGAAACGTGGACAGTTGAAAGCAAGTTTGCCAATTCTTTGGAACAAAGATCAAACCAACTTTAGAGAATGACCATGTAATTTAGGCATGAACATATAACTCGTCATTGGAATTAAAGTTTGAAAATATAATAGCATCTGTCTCCCTTCTCCCTCAGTTTCTGGCAATAGTGTACTAAGGGCATAATCTTTCATAAGAATTAGCTAAAAGGATTATTGATTCCTCATCTTATGGCTTATATGCTGAAACTATCGTTTCAATTAAGCTCTATCTGAAAATTAAAAAGCTACCATATTCCATTTTATCCAGAGTGCATGTTTCCCCCAGTAAATACTTGCTTGCCCCAGAATCAATATCCTTACTTCACCTTGTGGAACAATTAGTTTTTCTTTGGTTTTATCAGATTTAGGACTTGAATTTCCTTTTTAAAAAATTATTTTTGCCTTTCTATGATTTTTCCTAATTCAACTGCATAGAAATCCAAAGAAAAGAAAATGATCTAGTATTTTAATTTGGATGAAGAGAGCATCCATTTGTATTTGATGTTACAGGCTGATCTTGCTAAGGTAGACAGAGAAAAGACACCATGGTTGCTCGTGTTATTGCATGCACCATGGTATAACAGCAACTGGGCTCATCAAGGTGAAGGGGATGGCATGATGGCTGCAATCGAACCATTGCTTTATGCTGCTGGCGTAGATATTCTTCTTGCTGGACATGTGCATGCATATGAACGTTCGGTATGCATGACTGGTGACTCTTTACTTCACTCATGTTCAAACTAAAAGTCTCTCCTTGCACTTCACACTTTCAGGAACGTGTTTACAATGGCGGCTTAGACCCTTGCGGAGCTGTACACATAACGATTGGAGATGGAGGTAACAGGGAGGGTCTGGCTCAAAGGTACATCATTTCCTCTAGCATGGCGCATATGCTTAATTGCATTTCTAGAACTTGCAACCTTCGTATTTATGCTGCAATTACCGAGCATTTCAAAATATATCTTCTGCAGTATAGTTACTGAATTCCTTTGAGCTCATCAGGTATCTTCACCCAAAGCCGGAGTGGTCAGCTTTCCGTGAAGCAAGTTTCGGTCATGGTGAGCTGAAGATCATAAATTCAACCCATGCTTTTTGGAGTTGGCACAGGAACGATGATGATGAAATGGTAAAATCAGATCGAGTCTGGATCACCTCATTAGCAAGTTCTGGATGCTTTGCCGATACGAAGCCGGAGCACAGGAGGATTCTGATGGCTCCTTAAGTCAGGAACTTGAAGCAATTCCACCCCAAGGATCTGCTATCCCAGATAATGTATAGTCATATAAATATGATGTGCCTGGTGTTCTGCAACATGATGAGATGCCTGAGGAAAGGGGTTTCAGCTAACTCAACAAGGATTATGTCCCAGAAGCGCTTCCGGCACCAGTAAGTCCTACCAAATATCATTTGTAGTTCCAGCACTAACATGTACAAAGCCCTTTGACTTGATGCTGATGGGAGTATGAAATGCAGCAGTAGCGGGGTTGGAGCCTGTACTTGTTTGCATAAGCTCTAATTTCTTAGCTAATGCAAGAACTCTCAGAGTTAGATGCAGCAGAGAAGAAACTAAAATATTGAAAATAGAAATTTTGGTTATCCCATTGCTGAACCAAGAAACGAAATCATCTTGTGATTTCAAAAATCATGGAAGGTCATTATTGTGACAATTTTGTCCTGCATCGAGACAGAGATGAGCATCTTCCCCGAACCCAAATGGAGATAACAATACAACCTGCTTAGTGATCTGTAGCCCAGGAACTAGGACAACATCATCCTTTATATTCGTTTCCAAAACTGAACCATTGGTTGTTTGGGATGATAGAAAATATGGGGTGACAGAAGATATTCTGAGTTCAGCTTTCTCAGAAGGATTACAAAGATTGCTGCCTTCGCCGTTGGTGTAACAATCAAGAACCCTGCGCATAAATCATCATTAACAACAATCTGAGTTGCCAAAAAAAGTTCTAACTTCCCCCTGATCCCATCTTCTCCTGGCAGTTCTTTGATCAGAGATGGCCTGCATTCTCGATCAGATTCCAGTAGGCCAATCAAAAAACTGGGCATGGAAATTTACATCGGTAACAGGGATCATAGCAAGGTTTTTAAGCTTTAATTTGGCAATTTTAGCAATTGTAGAGGAATGGAGAGGATGATTCTTCTTCAGGCTATGCTAGAGGATCGCGATAATGATTAGAGTTAGGAATGGGGGCAAAGGCTAGTGGATTTTCAGTAGTTAAGGCTAAAGGGCCTCCATGAAGGCCCCTGGGGATGGGGTTAGGGCTTGAGGAAGGCAATGGATATTTGGATGGAATAGGGATAGAGGAAGGAGAGAGAGGGCTGCTGTCTGCCGGAAGATTGGTCCCCATCTGGAATCGGCCAGCATGGGCGCGTTTCACGCTATAACGAAACCCTAATTTGGAGCAATTAGGGGCAAAATCTTTATAAGGTGATAAAAAAATCCTAGAATTTAGTGGTGACTCCGGTACTAGAGAAACCGGCTGTTGGATTAGTGGGACTGTCGTAAAAAAATCCTACATCATAGTATTATTACATCCATCAGGTGGAAGAATTCTGATAATGGTTTAATAGTGATTGATAAGGTCATACATATCAGAAGACCGTTCAAGAGCACAATTGAGTCCTAGTTGTCGGATAATGCAAGGATCAACTACAACAAAATTCGTATGTGGGAAGCACTTGATTGATCTAATATAATGAAATAATTGATATACAGGATTTGATCCTATCAATCAAATATGCATTTAAAATTTTAGTTTTTATATCTGCAATTTTCTTGAACAATAGTTTTTTATATGTGCAATTGATAAATAAGTTCTTGTAAATTGCTGATTTATCCTATTTTTTCTAATTAACAGCAAATATAAAAAGAAGTGCATATATTAGCAAGGTTTATTCAACAAATATCCTTTTCTACTGCACCATCAAGTTGCACGCCATGGGGCAATTACTTTATCCTATATTATTGCACTGCACATACTAAAAATATAGATGCATAGGGTCAATCCATTCAAGTGTTCTCTTGATTCTTACGAACTAAATTATTTTTGTACACTATTTATCTTAGCTAAGCCCATTTATTTAATTTTTTGATTTAGACTGATCACCAGACTCAATCTAGGCCACTTTAGTTCAGGAGTGAGATTTGCCATATTAGAAAGTTGAATCATGTATCAAACTTCTAGAGGCCATAATTTGGCAATACGGCACCGAATTGAGATATTTTTTTCCAAAAAAATTGTATAACTTTTCGAGATCTGCAACATAGTAGCAATCAGAGCCATAGTTCATCTTTTGGATCTTGAAACGAGTCAATCAAATTTTAAATTTTCTATTTGGAAAAAATTTTAATGAGTATATTTTCCAATCCGAGAAGAATTAGGCAGAACAAAGGCTAAGTTGATGCATGACTCGAGATCTACCTTCTACAGGATTTTAGCTTTTTTGCATTACTTTCACTAGTTGTGTCTATTTTTGAAAACTTAATCTTATTCAAACTAAAAATAGAAATATAATATGAATTGTGCAAAAGCAAACCTCACTAATATTATATGGAGCTATGTATCTCAATTTATGATTCATCAATAAATCAAAGAAAAAAAAGAAGACTTAGACCTTACGTTCGTCAAATTCTGTAATTTTCCTAAATCCAATCGAATCAATTTTTCTGAAAAAAATAAAGAGCTTGCAAAAGTTGGATTCCATTTTCTCCATGGGTAAAGAAATAATATGTTCCCATGGTACATTCTTAATTACCAATTCTCCTAAGATATATCAATATATATATACACATAAATATTATATATATATATATATATATATATATATATATATATATATATATATATATATATATATATATATATATATATATATATATATATACACCTCAATTGAAGTTTACTTTTATCAAATTAATTTGATCATGTGCAACCATGCTAACGAAAATTGGATGGTTCTATCCTTCTATGAATTACAACCATCTCTTTGTAGAGTTTAATTGTTGATATATGTTTCTTGAATTTATAAAGAATTGTGTAGCTTGCAGATTGGAAGATGAAATCAAGAAGAGAATATTGGCTATCACCATGAATTCGGATTCTCTCAAGTTCGGGGACTATCTCTGAACATGATGGTATGGTTCTACCATCATGGCTGTCAATGAATTACATAACGAAGAGATGGAATGGTAGCACTTTCAATACATGGAACTCGATACATTACGGCAGTAGTGCAATACATGGACGGTCATGGTTGGAAATTGGACCATCAAGTCTAGTCCTCCAACTTGAAGAGAATCCAAACTCTATCACAATAGAGGCATGAGAAATGCTGTTTGATTCATGATGTCTAGCATGGTCATGTTGTAAGCGACAGCCTATATACACTTTTGGAAGCCGGACCGTCAAGTTTGTGCCCAAACTTTAGAGCTCGAACTCTCACAACTGAGACATGAGCAAACGAGGTTTGATTCATAATCATGTTGTTGGCCTCGAAACACTTTACTTTTTGTATATTTATAATATATATAGTTAAAAATAACAATGAACTTTTCTTTGATTTTTTTTTAAAAATAAAATTACTAATTGAGACATCTCCAGAATAAAAGGTTTAAATTTGTCTTTCCTGGAATCCCATCACTCATCTGATACTCAGTGATTTTTGAGGCCTGGGGCACTTTTATTTTATATTTTTTTCCCTTAAAGATGGTGGTGCTTAAAAGAGGAAAAAGGTGTAAAAAAAGTATAGGTGCTTGTGAGTGATAAAAAGATTTCCAGTCAAGGTTTAGATGATATTTTTATCCCGAAAAAAACACGAAAAAAAGTCTTCGCCGGCTACTGTCTCTGGTCTCCACCGTCCACCACCGTTTCATATTGATAGTTTCTAGAAATCAGTTTACCTAACATTCGGAGCTTTTTTTTCAAAGTTTTAACCGTCAATACAAATACCATTTTTTTTTCCTTTCAATATGATTATATTGAAAGGTTGCAACCATGAACCACATCTTTGCAGACTTTCCATCTCATGCAATCTTGAAGCCAACTTTGACGGCTATATGGTTGCGAGCGACGGTAGGAATAGAGTGGGATTTGTGATTGAACGCCTAAATTTTAAGTTTGTAGTTGCCAGCAGAAGTTAGATTTTTGATATCTCAATTTTTAAGCAGAGTTGACGGCGATTTGGACATGTATTACCTACTGATGATAAGTTATGATGGCTGACCTCATAGCTGTTGAGGGTGGTTTAGCCATCGTGACTAGGTTGATTCAAAGTCAGAGAGGATCAATAGATGCACAACCTCTTCTACACCGTATGCGAAGGATTTCGAGAGAGCATGTATCTTTGAGCCCTAAGCATGTCTACCCAGAGGGCTACAGAGTGGGTTGCCTCTTGTACAGTCGAGTATTTTGAAAAAAAAACAAAAAAACTATTGTTGGGGTTGACCTTGGGATTATTTTATTTTCTAATTTTATTATATTTATTCATGCGACATAGGTTTGAATATGATCCATCTATTTTATGAAAAAAAAAATGTTTTACTATCATACCATCATCAGGAATCAAAGCTCCGTCCTGATCAAAATTTGACAGCTCTGATATGATGACTTCGTTCCTCTCTACGGCCCTGGCGAGTGGAGGCCACACTTTCCCCAGCCGTGCCGTTCTCTCCTAGACCTCGTCCCACCGCTAACTCCCGTTTCTTTCATTCCTTTCTCTTTTCTTTTCCCCAAGACAACCCTTAGGAGATCGCCAAAGACTCCTCTCTCTTCTTTCCTTTGCTCTCGGCAAGAAAGTTGAAGTTGAAGCTGAAGCTTTGTTGTTGGGGACTTCGCAGAGGAGACGAGGAGATGCACGACTTCTGCTTCACGATCCCGTACGGGCTCCTGATCCTGGTGGGAGGGCTCGTGGGCTACGCGCGGAGGGGAAGCACCGCCTCGCTGGCCGGCGGCGCTGGCTCCGGCCTCCTCCTCCTCCTCGCCGGCTTCGTCAGCCTTAAGGCCTTCGAGAAGCGCCGCAACTCCTCCCTCGCCCTGATCCTTGAGACAGGTGTGCAACTACTCTCAATTGATTCGTCCAGCCTTTTACAATCTCCTCGATCCATTTCCCTTCGTTTGATTTCTTTTGGCCATCGGATTCTATTGCATTTTTTTTGTTGATATCTATGCTTTAGATATATTTTTTATTTTGCTGAATTATGTTTACTTCGTATTGAGGAAGCGATCGATCAATAGATTTGTGAGCCAAATAATAGATGGTTCTCTATTTTCTTCTATCTCCTTCTTTATTCTATTCAAAATATGATAAATGGCAAGGTCTAGTGACAGTGCAATTGGTCTACGAGATTAGGACTCACTGTTTTCCTTTTTATAACACCTTTTCTCTAATATAGCAGCTTTTCGTAATAAAGAATGGATGGTATTTCTAAGGAGTCATATGCTCAAGGAGGAAATAGAAGCTATCATGTGAAGTTTAGATAGATTCATATGACTTGAAAGTTCTCGTCTGCGTGTCTAATTGAGCTATCTTAATACTATCTTATAAAGTTTTTTTTTCATTCAGAAAGGAAAGTTTAGCATATTTATGAGAGATGTTGGCTAGGTGATGTGTTTTGCAATTCAGGTGGTAGGTCACAGTTTCTGGATTAAGTTGTTTATTATAAGTAAAGCAATGACATTTTAATACATGCTACTTCTCCAGTTTACTAGCTACTTCCCAGTTCATTTTTATCTCCTCTGATAAATGATAACCGCTAAGGAGGTGATTTTATGTCTCACGGATGATTGGAGGTGGGAATTCATTTGGTCATTAAGAGTGAAGATTTTAACCCTTTCTTGATTTAATAATGCAATTTCTGTTCTCTGGCAAGCAAGGGAGGGATAGGAGACACAAGGTGTGAAATTGCAATCTAAAAGGTAGTTTAGTGGGAAGTGTTAGTGCCGGTTGCAATGGTGCAGACTTATCAATGATAATTTATGGAATACTAATTGAAGTTTTATCTAGATACAATTGACTTTTGGATAGATCTCTAGAGGGCATTTTTTTAAGAAGGGCAATATAAAAAAACTAAGAGGGTCGTGTATCACTTAAGTGGAGGCTGCTTCGTGTTTATCTTGAGTGGCATAAAAGGGTGAAAGTGATGACAAGGTCGAAAATCCCAAAACTTTGTGCGGATGCATGACCATAGTCATGACGAAATGGAGATTTCCAGCATCGAAGGCTTTATAATAGCCAGAAAACTCACATTATCACTGTACCTGAATCAATTTCTATGTGTTAACTTGAGCAATTGCTGATCCTGGATTCTAGTTAATCCCTAGTATACATATCTGAAGCCTTGGACTATGGGTGGTGCACACTTCTCTGATGGTACATAGGGTTGAATTTGGGAAGTTGGGACATGCTAAAAAATATTTCTAGCTTGGTAGAGGTAGTTTTGAGGGTGAACATGAGAAAATTCGACTTCTGAGAATATCTGAGTTGGTGTTTTTTTGGTGAATATCCAAAGTCCATGGTGATTATTAACAAAATATACTTAGGTCCGCAAACTGGATTCTTATTTGTCACTCATGATTAAGTTATCTCTGCTGTCTGAGAAGGGGTCTTGTTGTATCATGAAGTGATCACATTAATATAAAGAGGACAGTTTTAAATAGATAATGCTTTTCCCCATTTTTCATAGGCACATTGTCAATGGAAATGATTCTATATATTGATAGTTACAATATTGCATCACTTTTGACTTTGATTGTGAATCTACGAACTCTATTTGAGATTTGTTTGTTGGCTTCCTAAGTTTGCAGTAGCATAGATACTTATTATGTTGCCACTTTTGCTTTAGGATCTCTCTTCCAGCCAACAGTAGATAATTGCTCTGAAAATCTGAAAATTGTGATGCACATTGGTGCTCACTGCATATGGTATCCATGTTGAGTTGATTTTGCAATCGGAATTTTGGAACAAATGTCTTGCTAATAGAGCCAAGGTCTTCATTTTAAGCTTCAGTTAGAGCAAGTCTCCAGTATATGTGGCTCAAAATTTGACAAAGATTGTAGCTTCCTTAGGATCCATCTTTGTAACCGTAGTAGGGTCAAAGGCTTCTGTAATTTGAAAAGACTTGAAACATGTAATGATTGTCATTGTATTCTGGGTTTCTTCTTCATTCAAACTACTGAAAATGAATACCACTTTGTCAAAAGACTTGGGATACACCGAACTTGAAACTAGTGGCTGGAGATCCTGTTTACATTTGTTCAGCATCATCCCTCCAACTTCCAAAAGAGATGATGTCATGTGAACAGGACTTGGCTAACAACTGTTAGCAAAGTTGGTTGGCACCTTTCCCATAGAGGCTTGCCCTTCAGGAGGTCCGGGGTCAAATCCTTGGTATTGCTCAAAAAAAAAAAAAAAAAAAAAAACACAGCGAACATGACTTAAATCCGATGGTGGGCACCCCTCTTCTAAAGATTTGCTCTTGGGGGAGGTTCAGTATTCCAACAATGGTGGTGGCACATTACTGCCATCTCTCTCTCTCTCAAGGTGCGGTGATAGCTCTATGTAACTTTGATATTACAAAGTATTCAAATATTTTGTTTTTGTTATTCTCAGTAGCATCTGAACTAGGAATTAGATAATCTTGCTTAGTTTAAGAGTTCATTGAACAACCTTGAAAAGCAGTAACATAGCTGCCTTACTTTTCACTCTGAACTGACAAAAGCATTTCCTTCAGATATCAGAAGCATTCTTTTAATGTCAATGAGAGGACTTGATTGGAAAAAACAACAAGAAGTTATATTTTTGCTTTTCCTTTTTAATCTTATTTTAAATGCTCTGGTTGTTATAAATTTTTTTCTGTTAATTTTTGATAATTGCCTTCTTGGACTAATATTGACTGACTCATCTAATTTGTTGGTGGTACTAAATCAAGAAAAAGAACTTTATTACTTATTTTTCTTTTTTTCCCCATCTACTTACTATTTTCTCCTTTCCATTGTTTGACATTATCTTCTTGCTACTGTCTGCAACACAGTTTGTGCCCTTATATTAGCATATGTTATGGGGCAAAGATACCTTGAAACATTCAAGATAATGCCAGCTGGGGTAGTTGCTGCTCTCAGGTTTGCCCAGTTGAATATCTAGTCAATTTGCTATTGATATCCATCATATTTTGCATGTTAGTTTCTATCCTCAATTATTGGTTTTCACTAAACTGTTCCATAATCAGGTGTCTCATAGGTGCTATCCACTGGTCGGGCTCTGCTACCACTTATTTGAATAATTATATACGTATGCACACGTGCACATATTGGCTAACGGATTATATCCTCTTTTATAACACTTATGTAAGACATCGATATATGGGAAACATACATTGACATAAAAAAAAAAAAAAATCCATAGGGAATTACTGAGATTTAGCTTCTCAAGCTACGTATGCACGGGGTTTCTCTTTGAAAATTGATTATTGAATATTTCATACTTAATAGTAAAACTAGGCAGAGAATGTATGGCTGTTGACGGTATTGTCATTGTAAAGGTTGGTGTCAAATAGAAGTTTTGGAGGTGCATTTTGGTTAACTTAATAATGTAGGAGTCTTCTGTAATTAAAAATATATATGGAGAATATGGTCAAATAAAAAATAATGTCTTTTTACACAGACATGCTCCTATAAACATCAAATGGTGAAACATCTTAGGACTTTCCTAGCAACTTAAGATTTAAGTTTGGTGTTTTCTCAAGAAAACGATATGTGCTTCGTGTCAGCCTCCTCACTGTCTCAGTGTTGAGATGGTAACTTAGAAGTTACTAACTAGAATTAATGGTCTTGTTGAATCCATATAAGGAGCTGCAAAAGTTTGATGTGGAGTAAACTAGAATCTTTTTCCTTTCTCTTTTTAGTTTTCCTTCCTTGGTACGTTGGTTCTTTCTTTCTTTTTTCTTGGTTAACGGGAACCCAATAAAACAAATACTGCAGGATCTGTTGAAACATTATAGTTAATAGTTGACATTCACTGATTCAACCTATAAATCTTGTTCTAAGAAACTAATGATTCTGCAAATTTAAAACTATCCTGATATGCTACTGTGAAACTGGAACATAAATTAATGTATCCCTACTTCTTAACTTTGGGCAAGCTTACCCTTTCCTGGCATCAAACTAAATTAAACTTGACATCAAACTACAGTACTACAGAAATTGATTCATGTACCTGACACTAATGAAGAAGTCAAAATTAAGCAGAATTTTGTTTGAAATTCTTTTCCTGTGAGCTAAGAAACGGCAACCAGTTTTCACGGAGCAAGCCTACTTGTTTGTCTCCACACTTTAATTTACTGTTGGCCTTCTCCTGACAGGTGTATCTTTTGCTTCATAAACTTTTGGATAAGCATGAAAAATATAGTTTTTTTGAAGGGTTATTTGTTCTCCTTTTTTTTCTATTAGCATCATGTGATCATGCTTTATGTTTCATGTTGTGTTAATAACACAATTTGTCGCATTTATATGTCACATCCTGAACATTGTGTTCCCTTGCAGTGCACTGATGTCTGGATTCTACCTTTACAAGATTGCAACTGGTGGCAACCATATCCCATCCAAGGCAGAGTAAACTTGTCAGTTGAAATTTCAAACCAACAACGTGCTTTAGGGAAAGTAACATGTAACGTGAATCAGGTTCTTGTTTTGTAAGTTTTCTCAGTTGTATTCCTTGCTGAAGGATAGTCATATCTTAACGGCATGCATACTTTAAAAAGCATGTGCTTGGTGTTTGTCTTGAAAGAAAATGAAAGTTCACTAATGCATAGGTAGTCCCATTAGATTGTTTATATTGTCATTTTGATGATTACATTAAAATGAACATCCTCTTAAGGTGGATGCTGTTTTTCATCACGACTAAAAGAAAACAGCATGGGATAACTTTGCCATTTCTGTGCTTTATTTTGCAAAGATGTGGTCTTGGTACCATTGAAGGCAATCCTTCATTGTCTCTTGATCTCCACAACTGATGCCTCTGCTTGTGGAATGTCATCCTTATTGCAAAGGTTGCTTTCGTTGATCTTTGGATTCACTACTGCTTGGCTTCTTTTAGTGTTTTTTTCTCATGCTGATGAGAACTGCATAAATGCACTGTCAAATTGCCAGCTTTTGGTCTGCCTTTCTTTCTATGCCCATTTTTACCCTGAATCACATTTTTTATCTCTCAGTTGAGTATGGATGATCTTAAGCAGGCAATGATTTCTGAAACCAAAGCTGGCTTTCATTTCTTTTTTATTTCTTTACATTTGAACTTGGCATCCATTTCTATCTATTCAGTGAACCTTTAAGCTTTGGACTGCAGCAATTTAGAAAATCCATCTTCCAGATGGTGATCTTTCAGTATCTTATGCAATTGTGGGATATTCATTATGATTCCTTCAACTCAGCTGGGGGAAGGAGATTGGGGAAGGGAGGAGGGATTGGAGAGGCAATGAACATGTTCATAACGTCTTCCGGATATTGGAAGTCATCATAAATGGATTGTATATTTGTGATATTTCACATGTTAATGTTTTTTTAATAGTTCAGCCTTAATGCTGACTTTCAGTTATTCCTTTAACAGGCAGTTCCTGCTGATTCTTACATTCATGAACAGGATTTTTCATGATTGTCCATAGCTCAGCATCATTGGTGGTGCAGTAAATGGCTTCTGAATTGTTAGACCATCCCAAGTCTGCTTGCATTATTTTAATTTAATTTGGTGCGTCCTATGGGTTTAACAGAGCTAGCTACCTGAAATCTAAAGTCTTCACCCTTTGCACCTCACATTCTCCACCCCGCCATGCATCTCATCCTTGCGAGAGTACATATGGCGGTGTGATTCTTCTTGAGTACCATGTGGTCAGTCAAATCTTCTAGCTCAATTTTACCATGGCTTGCTAACTCTACCAGAGATAACTACTCTTAGGTGATCTAATGCTACTAAGAGAACTGGATTCATTTTATGAGAAGTCATGACAGTGTTGGTGCTGCATGCATTGTATCATTTCTTTGCAAGTTATGGATGGCAGGATTGCAAGTTTTGAACATATCCACTGCGCTAATACATATCTTAGTTTAGAATGTTTGATACCAAATTCCTAGGAACCATGTACGACTTTCTCTTTCCCTTGTTCATCCACGTCTTACTGTTACTGAGCAATCGGAATTGGCAACTTATTATCTGCTGGATAACCCATTCAGAGTTCAGGCTCTATTTGGTGAAACTAGCTTTGTTGATAGAATCCTTGATCATGACTTCATGATTTCATTGATTATACATAGCCGATGCCCCTCGGGGCTTCTCAATCTTTCTGGATAAATTTAAGGGTGTCTCTCTTGCCAGTTGGAAGGCAAACTTGGTTTCCTCGAGCTCACGGACTGGTTTGCAACTTTGTATGACCAACCTAGATTTTATCCTTGTTCTTGAGTCATCACAATGAGAAATTATACCCTAGCTCCAGTCTACCAGCTCAGCTGTAGACCAGGCCTATAGAGGCCCACCATATGGAGCTACAGAATTGAGGGTAGTATTTTCACATGCCTTGTTCTAGGCACGCCTCTTCATCTTTTTTTCCAGTTTCTTGTATTACTTATTTCTATTTTTTTAATTTACTTTGAATTTTATTGCATGCAATTATCAGCAATTTTAACATAATCTGGAAAATAGTTTCCAATAATATCATGAACGTCAGTTAGGTATTGCCACTGGTGCAACAGCCGGTTTCTGAGTTGCTGTGCCATCCTAAAGTTTTATAGTTTAATTAGATGTCTCCTGCATGACACGATTAATAGAGGGAGTGCATCTTATTGTAACCGTTGGCCCTCTGCACCTCATACTAATCACCACCCTTACTATGTCTCATTCCTGTAGAGCACACCTGGTGTACTGTTGCGATGCTGCTTCATTGCTACTTGGTTAGTCACTCTTTCCTTCATTTTTTCCATGGTTTACCCACACTATCAATGATCACAATTAAGACTACTAGGTTTATTCCATATTTAGGTTTGGTATCTGCTTGGCCGCAAGATCCAGCAGAAGATGTTGCTGGGTTTCTAGCAAGGTGGGATGCCATGATGGTGAAGGTTGTTTGTGCATCTTCTCATTTTCGAGAAGTTTTGGAATGACATGCTCGCAAATTCCAACCATATTTGCCAAGCTAATATCTTAGTTTACAATGCTTTGGATTCCAAATTCTCAGGAAGCATCTACTCTTAGTTCTACCAAATTCTTAGGTAGGGTGAGCCAACTCGGTTGATCCTTTCTTTTTTTTTCTTTTATTCTTGAGAAAAGATATCTGTTGATCATTTGTCTCATCCATCCTTTAATTTTTAGGGTCTCTCATTTCATTATCACCAAGCAGCTTTCCTTGAAGCCTTTGATTATTAGTAAGGAGGGTCTCGCTAGTCAATGGGAAGGAAAACCTGGAATACTAAAACTCACCCAACTTTAATTTTGTCCTAGCTGTGGAGGCATCTTAGCTTTCAGATAGATTGGATACCATGTCATTTTCCAGCAAATATATGATGGGACAATCTACTACTTGCTTATTATCCTCCTCTCCATCATTGCCTCTCCTCTCTTTGTCCGTGTTTAATAAAAACTAGTGCAACCACTCAGACTTGCCAAAGCCATCAACCTGCAAAACTACAAAATAGAATCTTGAGGACAAGCAAGGACATGAATAAAATGGCACCACTGAATGATTCAACCTTTAACTCTTTTAAAGCCTGGCCACATTCTTAACATCTCCACTCTTCCAATGGCTATTGTAGCCTTGCTAGTTCTCTTCCTTTCCTTGCTGCCTATCATCCATCTTCTAACCAAAGAAAGAAGCTCATCAAAAAGACTCCCTCCTGGTTCTCTAGGCCTTCCCATCATTGGCCAGAGCCTCGGCCTTCTCCGAGCCATGCGGGCCAACACCGGCGAGCAATGGCTCGAGAAAAGAATAGAAAAGTATGGGCCAATCTCGAAGCTATCACTCTTCGGGACGCCGACAATCTTTCTGACCGGTCCGGCAGCAAACAAGTTCGTATTCATGAATGAAGCATTGGTTCCCCAGCAGCCAAGTTCTATTACCAGGATACTGGGCAAGAAGTCCATAATTGAATTGGCTGGAGAGGATCACAAGCGTGTGAGAGCAGCAATAATGCAGTTCCTGAAGCCAGATGTGTTGAAGAATTACGTGGGCAAAATTGACTGGGAGGTCAGGCATCATCTCAAGGTGAATTGGATCGCCCGGCAGACCGTCATGGTATGGTTGTTATCTTGCCTGTCATAAGAAAAAATAATACTACTCACAGTCCAAAAAAAAAAAAGAAAAATATGCAAAAAGAATCTGAAAAAGAAAAGCAATTTTGATGTGTTAACATCGTTATAATTCAAGGTAATAATTCGATCATGATGCTGAATTGTTAATAGGTATGAGGGTTGCTAGTTGGGACTATTACTCACAAAAAATGGAACAAAGGAGGCGATCGCGACAATTTAGAGTCATAACGTTTGCATCACGTATACGTGCATAACCAATATTTTGCTATTATCCTTCTATATTAACTGGTATCAGCATTTCGTCATAATCTAGAAGCCTTATGGCTTAACTATATTAACAAGAAACAGTGATTTAAAAGACTAACAGTAGAGGTGAGGCGGCCAGCATGAAAACATGGCAACATGATTTGAAAAATGTAAGCCTCAAATATTCATTTCCACTAATTATAGATAACACAATGGCGATAGGAATATTCCTCATGAACTCTTCTAAATCATCAATTGCTCTCCACTAAGAGTTAAGAAGCTTAAGGTATCTAGTATAGACTAGAATCTCAAAATTTCATAGAGAACAGAAACGGGGAATAGAAGAAACGAGTCTACAATTTTCTGGAGGGCATGACAATCATTTAATGATCAATGAAATCATAAGGTAAGTTTTATGTCTTTAATCTTAAAAGGACACTAGTGAGCAAAATAAGAATCTTACGCTTCTATTTTGCCAAGTTTTATACTTCTAATATATCTTATACCTCTCTTCTTTGCCTTAAAAACTATTGTAAAGGATATGCTTCGATTCAAAAATGTAAGCCTCAGCAAGCGATTTCAAGGTGGAAGGAAGCCTGAGTCTGTTTTCTACCGCCTTGTCTTGAATCATTTTGACTCTCAAGCTAGCTTCTCCAGACAAAAGAGAGGCCACAAATGCTCACTAACTAGTTTACGAGGCCATGGGACCAATTACTTCTGGTAGAGCACAGATACAAACACGGTATTGATATCCTTGGAACTATTTGCAGGTGATGCCTTTAATGAAGTGTCTCACGTTCGACATCATATGCTCCCTTATGTTCGGGTTGAAGAGGGGTCCCATGCGAGAAGGCCTGGCGAAGGATTTTGCGGACATGCTGGCGGGAATGTGGGCGGTGCCCCTGAACCTGCCCTTCACCCACTTCAGCAGGAGCCTGAGAGCGAGCCAGCGGGCTCGAAAGGTGCTCGCCGGAATCACCCGAGAGAGAAGGTCCATGGCGGCCCAAGGCCAGGACTCCTCCGGCGAAGAAGACCTCATCACCCGTCTGCTCACCTTGGGTGGTGAAGATGGCCCCGATGGATTAACCGATGAAGAAATCGTGGACAACGCGATGCTCGTCATGGTCGCTGGTCATGACACCTCGTCCATCCTCATGACCTTTATGATCCGCCACCTCGCCAAGGATCAAGTCACCTGTGACGCCGTCGTTCATGGTAACAAATCTTTTTGCTTGTTATCTATGATTTCATATGAGTTATTTAAATGATTGCCTCATTTTTTATTTTTTAAGAATTGTTCTCCATTTTGTCACATTCTTCACCCTCCTCTCAATGCAAGGAAGCCCACAAAATGTTCATTAATTAGTGGCAACTCTGGTATATACCCGAAGGAATCGAGTTATTGATTTTTTTTATATGTGTTCTTCTCTCACTTGGAATTCTTATGCTGTGGACTGCAGAGCAGGAAGAGATAGCCAAGAGCAAGGCCCCGGGGGAGGCTCTAACATGGGATGATCTTTACAAGATGAAGTATACGTGGCGAGTTGCACTGGAGATACTAAGGATGATCCCTCCACTGTTTGGGAACTTTCGAAGAGCTCTGAGAGATGTTGAGTTTGATGGGTACCTCATACCAAAAGGGTGGCAGGTAGGGAGAGAACTTGAATAATTTTGTTACTCATTGTTACTTTTGAATGGAAGATTTTTAGCCATTCTCATCGAACTTGAAGTTTGTCCCTCTAATGCTTTAGGTGTTCTGGGCATCAAGCATAACACATATGGACACTAAGATTTTCCAAGAACCATGTAAATTTGATCCAACACGATTTGAGAACCAATCATCAATTCCACCTTACTGCTTTGTGGCATTTGGAAGCGGGCCACGAATTTGCCCCGGCAGTGAGTTTGCAAGAATAGAGACACTCGTCACAATGCACTACCTAGTTACGAGATTCAAATGGAAATTGTGCTGCAAAGACGATGTTTTTAGCAGGGATCCAATGCCATCACCTTCTCGAGGGCTTCCAATCCAGCTCGAGCAGAAGAATAATCTATGAACAACTTGTGATTGTTAAATAAATTGAGTCCTCAAAGGTTGATTTTTTTTTTTTTTGATAAAAAGAAGATGGGGAATTGTCAAGAGGAACTCAAGGTCATTTTGCAGCTAAGATGTATTTGTTTTTCTATCATGGAAAAAGAAAAAATGGTATGCTGGCCTTTTGGCTGGTCTTGCTTTTGGGGAGGATCGTAGGATCCTTTATGCTACGTGGTTTGCATCATATGTAGTTTTATGGCACTCGATGGCCGTTATTAGGAGATGGACAATATTATCAATTGCGACATGCCATGTATAGTATATGAGACCATATTATTTGATGGTTATCCATTTTCTGATAGCAGGCTATCGAGCGTTGGAGCTAACTGCATCATATGGAACCATAGCAAGGATTTTCTTTTACCTTTTGGAGTTGCCGGTGTAGGGGGACCTAACTAGTTAATATTTTCTTTTCTTTAGTCCCATGGCGATCCTTGTGCGCGCATGTATGTTTTGTTTGGAACGATAGAGGGGAATTTCTTTTATGATTAATCTAATGCTCGCAAACAAAAGCTATTATAAAGCTGAGAAAATCAAACTGGTTCATTGCACAAGAAGTTTGAAATATTCTAGTTGTACACCGTTCGAAGGGCCCACAATGTCATGCCATCTTATGCGGGGAGACATCTATTCTTGATCTATAATTCCGGCAGTGGTCCCTTTGGCTAGTGCCGGGTTTTGCACTCCCTCTTACTCTATGTGACGTTCTAATCTCTTAGATTTTCGTCAATAAGTAGGGTACTATTTCCATCCATTTTCATTAGAACAAAAGACAAGTTAACTGTTTAAATATAGTAATTTTATCGTTATTGCAATCTAAACTGATTATTAGTGTTATAATGAGAAAACATTAAATGGTGTTTTCGGAAAAAGAAATCCTGCTTTAAAATAAGAAAATATGGTGGAAATTTTCAAGCTTTAATCTTTCATTTTATCACTAGAGTTAGTTTCTCCAAATCCTACCTCATCTTCCCGCAATTAGCTTCAGACAAAGTCACGGTCACATTTTCGGCCTCTGTCTAGCCAACATCTGACCGTGCATGAGTTTGCTGGTTTATGGATCGACCTGAAAATTATGAAAAGTATTCGCATTAAGTTTGAGTTCGTTCAAGCTAGACTCCTCGGTAGGGCCTTAAAAGTGGATGGATTTACCCTTTCTCAATCTAGAATTAGCTCAACATTAACACGCTCCAAGTCTTGGATTAAGGAAAAAGACTTATATGATTGGTTACGAATCACCAAGTGACATGATTCGATCCAAAACTATTAAAACTTTTACTGTCACAGCACTCCCTGAGTTTAAGAAACTAATTTGGTTTTGAATTATAACTTTTAAGTAGTTAATTATTAGTATGTATCATATGTGATGGTCAATTAATCTTGTGCCAAATGTGGTGCCAGCAAAGCCTACATGTTTAATTACTGTTTTGGTTCATGATGGCTAAAATATAACAATGTAATCAACTTATACATAAAATTTTATGGTTTGTCTTATGAATTGTCTTTGACTTGATTCTATCCAAAAACATGATGAAGTAAACAAATAAATCCTAAACCTGATCTAAAAAAATGCATTTTTTCTAGCTGTCCAAGAAAAAAAAAGGTAAAACAACACAATACGCTGGGTGCAGTGTTTGAACCTTCTAAATGGTCTTTTAAAAATTAAAGCAAATGCCTCTGAGATGGATTCAAGCTTAAACAACCCCCGGCCGCCCAACACAAAGGAAAAAGAAACCTTAAAAAGAAAAAAAATGTCACGGTACAAAGCAATTTGCCTTTGACGACCTCAATTATTTGCCTAGAAAAATATTTTCTAGGTTGGTTGGTACACTAAAGATGGTATTTCAGTACTTGTGTAAGTTAAAATTAGAGAGCATAGTTGATCTAGCAAAGTGACTTAGGGTCCATTGTATAAAATTCTATTTTACTTTTAAAAACATAGATTAAGAAACGTGACTGAAAATTATCTTTAATGATACTTTTTTTTTTCAATAACTGCTATAAGAGTTTAATATTTATATTAGTAGAAATCTTACAATTCTAGAGAAAAGAGAACATAAACAAATGGTAGCTATAGATATGTGCCCCTCCTCTCTCCATCTAACGTGAGGGAGAGGCTCTCAGCACTCCTCCATGTGGTATTTTTGAGCCAATGAAACAAGAAAATGACGACATTAAGCCAACCTCTCTACGTAGCACATAAAATTACTCGTATCACTGGAACTAACTAAACTAAAATTGAACAATCATTTTCAGCACTATACTTCCTGACAAGTACTACTCCATGATTGGATATATGTCATCTATTAAAACAAATCAAACCATTCTATTCTAAAATGGTTTGCTATTTCCAACACCACATTTCCTAACTAATGTTACTATGAGGGCTTGTTAGTACCTACACCATAAAACAACACATTGGAAGTCACAAAAGAAAGTCATGGCAGAAAGCCTTAACACCAAATCTAGTCTTTCATCTAAGCTCCCACAAGTTCCAACCATGCCACGAACAGTTCGATAGATCTAACATCCTTGCTGCAGATGTTCAATGACATTACTGGATAGGGTGGTATTGTGCTGACACTCGTTTACGAGGAAGTTTGCGGAGGATGTATAGAACAAGTGCTGAAGGAAGGATCTCAGCCAGCTGTTCAATACAAATTTTAATGTGTTACAACATCAGATGTAAGCAATTCTGTCAGCTAAAAGACTATATAAACTTACCGTGTAATAGATGAGGTCCAAAATTGGGTGATCCAAAACCTCAAGAGATGCATCAGGATCAAACGCGGATAACCCAACCTACAAATAGGAAATGGATATACGATAGAATAAGTAAATGATTAATGCAGTGAATGGAAGCAAGAGTAGTCAACAAGTAGCTCACAGAAAATTTTACTGCAATGACCTACATATGCTTAGTTGTATAATACCAAATTATGATAAGGAATGTAGGATTGTTCCTTCCTATTTAGACAAGATCTTGGATAGCTGCTACAAATACCCATCAGAGATACAAAGTTTACCTAAGTCTGAAAGTTACATGCATAACTATTAATTATAAGGAGAAGTATTTAGACACCTCCTCAACTTATAGTCAATTTCACTTAGTACCCCTCGAGTTTAATAGTTTTAAAGTGGTCTTTGAAGTAAGTTGAGTAGTTTAGTATGATCCTGCCATCCATCTTTGTTTACCTAGCCTCACGGGATTCCATCATGTGATGGTCACGTCAGGTTTATATATATATATAAAAGGATGTCCCAAGCAAGTACCAGGATGCTCGATCGGGATGGTCACCAAGATAGGATGAGATGTGAGACATCTCGTTCTATAGGAAAACCAAGATGTCCCCATCCCGTAGGATTTAAAACCTTGGTGGTGATGGCAATAATGTTGGTGGTGAGCGATGAAGGGAGTAACATAACGAGGAGAAGGGGAGGAGAAAAGGGAGGTTTAGGTAGTGATGATGGTTTTGGAGGGAGGAAGAGGAGGAGAAGCGCTACATGCAATAGTGGTGGTTCTAGTGATGGTGCTGGTGATCGGGTGCGAGGGGAGGAAGAGAAGGGAGAGAAGAGGAGGTGCACGAAGCGACAGTGGTTCCAACGATGATGCTGGTGGTGAGCTGTGCAGGGAGGAAGGGAAGGAGAAAAAAGAAAATGAGGAGAATAAAAGGATAGGAGGAAGTAGAGCTGGACCAAATCCTTCCAAATCGAGCTAGTTGGGAGGGAAGAAAGGCGGGAGGAGAAGAGGAAGAGATGGAAAACAAGAAAAAGAAAATGGCGAGCTCGTTGGTGGAGGACAAGAGGATGAGAAGAAGAACAAGATAAGGAGAGGTTGCAGAGGAGGAAGACTATGGCAAAGGCAGATCAGGCTAGTGGCAGAGGTGATCAGAGGTAGATGGGGTTGTGAGCAAAGAAGAAAGATAAGATCAGGTCCTTGGGAGGAAGCCGTGTCTCAATTAGGGGGCTAAAAGCAGAAATGATGGATGGTTTCCCTTTTCATAAAATGTGAAAACCAGGAATCTGGTTTTCACTATCTTAAAAACTTGGCTCATAGTTTTTAAAAACATCAAAAAAAAAAAAAAAAATCTAAGCACCGAACATGGTTTTTGCCTTGTTTATGTAGTTTTCAAAAAACAAAAATAAAAATCATAAACTGGCAAACGTGCCAAACATGCCCTAAATTGTCAATTTCTATGAAAATGTTGGGCACAAAATTGTTAATTAATAGGTTGTGTAAGTAATCCTTCTTAACAAAAAGAATATATCTCACCCTATCACAACAAATGGATCCGTGGAACCTAAAATACCATTATCCTGGAAAAATAAGTCCATTTGTTTCGTCTATTCAGCCTCCGTCCAGAATCTAGATCCTTTAAGAAAAAAGCAAACACTCACTAAGTTTGGCTATAAGTCTCATCATGCATGCCCAAACTATCTCAGGGATTTGCAGATAATTTTGCCCACCATCTTTACCACTACCAAGCTTCTCTTTCTTTCCTTCTCCACTAATCATCCTAGTTGACAAAACTATAATCTTTGTCATTTGTTCCTGTCAAGTTCAAAAACTATTTTCCTTAAACAATTCAAGTTTTGGTTTCCTTGAGGTGTAGAAACTTGGTTAATGGATACTCCATGACACACTTCAACATAGCAAATCATGATGCCATCCCCACTCCGTGTCAAGACTTTACAAAAGCTGTTAGGTATAACATAACTTTTAAAAAAAGATGATGCCGCTTTCATCAAATCATGGAGCAACTAATCTAACTAATAGTTTAGTACATTCATACACACACTACCAGAAAACACGCGTATAGTGACGGAAAACTAGTGACGGACCGTTATCAGTCACTATTTGTGACGGATTAGTGACCAACAGAAATTTGGTCACCATGGTGTAAACTTAGTAACAGATTAGTGACAGACCGGTCACAGAATACGCGGATAGGATGGGCGCCAAAACTTAGTGACCACCATAGTGACGGGGTATCTGTCACACAACTGGTAACCAAAATTGCAACCAGACAGTGACAAACTCAGCCGTCACAAAAATCGTAACCCAAGTGTTTATAAATTTTTAAAAGATTATTTTTGGCAGTGACGGGTTATTGACAAAAATTTCCGTCACCAAATTTAATTTTTAATTCCAAAAATATTAAAAATATTATTTTTGAGTAATTATAACTTAAAAAAAAGGTAAAAAGAGGAAAATCCAAAATGAAACTAAGTGTGCCCGCCGCCTTGTCCAAATCTCTTTGATAGCCCAAATCCCAATCGCTCTCCAAAACGGTATGGCATTCCTAGCAGATTCGTCTAAGCATACAAGCATGCCAATAGTATCTAGAATCGAAAAGAAGAGAGGTGAAAGGTTGGCAGCGTAAGCCTTGATGTAAGAATTTTTACTACCGTAATATTATCTATTCAAAGGAGGATGAGCTAGAACTATGATTCTACTTTAAGAATTATGAATAAATTAAGATAACTAAAGTAAAAAAATAAAAATAAATATATAAATGAAGATAAAAATAAAAATAAAGTTTACTGTAGATGTTTTTATTGGTCAAAATATTTCTTCTCAGAGTTACATTCTCCATCCAATGATCCAATCTGTAGCGTAGATCCCTACAATAAATAAAGTACATTCTCCACCTCCCACCTCAAAACCCTAACCCTATCACCCTAATATCCTCTTAAATCCATGTCCTCCCGGAACCAGAACAGGCCCCCTCCCACCCCGGTCTTCGACCCCACTCCAAGCCCCTCAAATGTAAGGTTTGCCCTCTACTATCGTTCTCCTAGGGGTAGGGTTTTGGCTTCTAGGGTTTTGGATTGATCACTGGTTCGGTTCTTGCAGAAGATGGAGAATTTAGATGAGGCGCCTGTGGACAAGCGAAGGAAGATTGGAGCAGGGGCGGCCCAAGCCTTAGGCCGCCTAAGGCCCCAGCTCGAAGGAAGATTGGAAGATTGGAGCAGGGGCGTCTCCTCAGTCCTCCGCCTCCCTGCCCCGCCTCCCCGGCATCCCGCGAGGCCGCGACCTCCTCGCCTCCCTCCCGGCTGCCTGCAAGTCTTCTCCGCGCCAGCGAGCCGGTGAGGTCGTCTCCTCTGCCTCCCCGGCATCCCGCGACCTCCTCGGCTCCTCGCCTCCCTCCCGGCTCCCGTCCGGCCGTCCCCTGACTCACGTCTGTGAGACTGCGACGGTGCAACCCCATCTTCTTCACGTCAGGTCGTCAACCCGCTGCACTTGAGTTGTAACTTGTAAGTCTTTCTCTGACTTAAAGACGTTTGATGAAATGCCTAAACCAGTAAACCATATGTTATTTCTTTCTGTTTTTTAGGCAAAGGATGGGAAAGTCCATTGGATTCATTGCATTTATGATTTATATAAGAATATGAGATGAAGAATGATAGAAAAGGAAAGAAAAACAAAGTTAAAATCAAAGCTGTTGATGTCTAAGCATGATGGTTTAATTTCTTGTTTTGCTTGGAGAACTTCAAAGCTGCATTTTGGTTGCACAACATTTTGAGGTTCAGGATGGTAGATGTCAACCCAAGCACAACCAAGATCATGAGGTTGGGCTCCACATAATTAACAGTTTACCTTGCATCATAATGTGGTAAATGGTAATGTAGGTATACCATATAGATCAGTTCACATGGGGGTCTGGAAACCAGTAGTTAGGTGAATCACACGGTGTTGTCACATGTGGCCTTTGGTATCATGGTTTATTCATGCAAGATTCTTTCTTGGGATTACTTTGTTCACATCTAGGGAGGATGTGGAGAGGCTTTTGGGTGAGAAGATGAAGGGGAAGAACCAGAATGATTACAAGGTAATTGGTCTGAAAATTTCCCATTTTGTTGAATTTTTGCCCATTTTAACTGATTTTGTGGGAATTTTATTTATATTATAGGGAAAGAGCGAGCAGATGATAAAATACATAAAGAAACTAAGGACTTGTATCAGATGGTTCATGGAGCTTGAAGATGGGTATTTGGCTGATCAGGAGAAACTCAGAAGTATGTTGGATTCTAAAGAGAAAAGGCATGCAGAGATTGGTAAATGTCACTTATGCCTTTTAATTCGGACTGCTAATTGTTCATTGATTGGCTGTTAAAAGAAATCTTTTTTGATTAGAAGTTTGAAGAACTAGGTGTTTGTAGTATTTATTTGGTCGGTTTTTATCTTCTGTAGAGGCTCAGATGAGGGCCAAGGTTGAAGAATTAAATGCAATTATCCAGGACCTTCAGAGGCAGCATGCATCTTTGCTGGAAAGCTTCAGAAAGGAGGAAGCTGACAAATTGATAGATCTTTTGAAAATTTCTAGTTCTTCTGTTAATTGTTTGGCATGTTTCTGATGGCAGATTTGAAAAATGACAGGCCTTCATTAAATCTTATGAGATGGAAAGAGAGGCAAGGATTGCAGTTGAAAATTTGCGGGCAAAATTATCCGAAGAGCTAGAAAAGGTCAATCCAGTTCTTTCCTTTATTTTATAACTACTATTGCAAAAATCAATTCTATGTAGTGCTTAATTGTTGCTGAGTGAAACCAAAGGATAAATATATTTAGAAGCACCTTCTAGTGATATTGGATGAAAAAATCTTTTCCATGGGTTCTGTTTTTGAATAGGATAGACGGTCTTAATCTGATATAGCTAGAAGATAACTTGTTTTCGTATGACAATATTATTTCTTAATTGAGTTTACTGTTTACTTTTGTACTCCATGCAGTATAACATTAGATTATCCTTTTAACTGAATGCTGTCCATCTTGTGCGATAGCTATATGCCTTTGCTTCTCCTTACTATAATTGTATAACAGTCGGTGGGGACTCTATTTTGAGAATTGTTTAGGTGTACAGCAGTTCATCTTTAGGTTCTGCAATTCCAGATCCATTAAATACAGAGGTGCTGTAATTTGGAAACAAGCCTAATGTTCTCTGCTAATGGTCGGTCTTTAGATGTCATTCTCGCACACTGAAGTCTTTGTTGGTTATTATGCTCTCAAGTGGAGGTTCATAGTGTGACAGGTTCATCTTGTACTTACAACTATCATACCTTAGGTGGTATTTGAATATCATATTTGAACTAGTTTAATTCCTGAAACTTGGAGCTAAAACCCTCCATACAATAATCTGTTTCTGCCACCCATCTTTCACATCTAATTGGCTCATCATTAAATTTATAAAGACCCAATATCAATCAACTTTTCTATTTTTGTGGTTTGGTTACTGGTTGGAGTTTCTAAATAAAACAAAATGTCCAATTCTGATTGTGGTAGAAATGAAAATAACGCCTTAATAAGAATGACGAAGAGAATATAATAGCATGATCACTTTCCATGTCTTGAATTTACCATCACTAACTTGAATTTATGTGTTTGTTGCATTTAAAGTATTTAGTTTATTTTCTAATGAATATTTTTTAAATTGCAGGTTTCTTGATTATGAGGTCAGTCACAAAACTATTGCAATCATGCACCAATTTTTCAATGGTCCTTGGTTGTCATGGAGGGAGGTCTCTGCGCATGCTAAAGTTGGAATGCTTCATTATGATTGCTTTTGCCTTAGATGATAGGTCTTTGCATTCCTAGGAGGAATGAAATCTCTGTTGATCTCTATGACATGCTTTTGGATTTTGATTTTGATGGATTTAGGACATGTTGATGTCTATTTTGAATGATGTGTTAAATGACTTTTGCGTAATGTTGAATGCCTTTGCTATTAATGATATTATTATTATTATTATTATTATTATGAGCCAATCAATGTACCAAATGTACCAGATTATTGGAATGTGATCAGTGACCAAATTTGGTTACTGAATTGTTTATCAAGTATTGTAACGAGCAGCCATAAATTTAGTGACAGGATTTTGGTTACTAAAAATTAATTTTGCTCAGTGAGTTGTGACAAATTAGTAACGGTAATCTTGTTACTAGGTCAGTGACGGGATTAATGACAAATTTAGTAACGAAATTTGTGACCATATTTGTGACGACTAAATCTATCACTGAAGGTTGTGACAGATTAGTGACCAAACTTGTGACCGAATACTGTGACAAAATTAGTGACCAAGTTACCTTCGTCACTAACTCAGCGACTGGATAGTGACGGAAAATATGTAATTTTTTAAATATTTAATTTTTGGATTTGTAACGGCTTAGTGACGGCGGTTCTGTCACGGTGTTTAGTGACGGGAATCGCCGCCGTCACTAAAAATTTAGTGACGCGTGTTTTTGTAACCAATTCAGTGACGGGAGCTCCGGTCACAAATTCCGTATTAGTAACCGGAAACACGATATAGTGACGGAAATCTCCGTTACTATACGCGTGTTTTCTGGTAGTGACATCTGCAAACATCTATATAGCACAAACATGATCCTGTGTCTGATTTCTTGAAGGGCATGTTTGCTTTCATAGATGTGGCAGAAGTTGAAGTCTGTCCACTTTGGGTGACTTCAGACACTCCCCTTCCAAAGTTGCTGAAGTCACCTTTTAGTTGTGATGTGGCAAAGTGGGACTTCTGTGGGAAGTTGACTTCAAGACCACTTTGGTGAACCAAGCAACCTAAAGTCCATGCTTCCACCGGAAGCAATCTTTGGGCTGCCAACCTCACCCCAACCAAACATGCCCAAAGTATCACATGGCAGATTCTTTTGGATACCTAGACTCCCTCAGTAATGTTCAAGATATAATTCTTATCAAGAAAGAAAACCATGTTTAGCACTCCCATCTATGTTTCTCAGTCTTTCCATCATCAAGGATCTAGATCCTTGAAGCATTATGCAAGCACCCTCGGGATCTAGCACTCAGTCTCATCATACATGATCAAACTATCTGAGATTTGAAAATAATTTTGCCACCAGCTAGTCTTTACCAAGATTTCAATACCCATTTAACTTGATCCTCGCTACATTTGCCACAGCTCAACTTACTATTTATTATATGCTCTATTTCAAGTCATTGCACAAGTGCCAAAACTAAAACTAGAAAATGGGTAATGAACACACTACAGAAACTTCACAAAATGTCATAAGCATGCCACAATCATGGAATATACATCTACCAATGTCATCCTTCTGTATTTGACCATGGCAATCTACCCCATTTTATTGCCAATAAATTGGCACTCATCCAACTTACCATCCTTTTGTAAAACAAAGGCAGCATACAAAAACATGATGGTTTTAGAGCATTTCTTGGTTGGTCATTGCAACTACAGCCTCATCTTCATATTTTATTCTATCAAACAATATTCCAGTAGATTTCTTTCAATTTAATCAAATTATTAACTTTTGAAACAGGGTCGGCGGAACCGTCTCGAACCGGGAAGTTCCAGTCGTACCGAGCCATCCCGGGGTCAGTTCCGGCAACGAAAACAAAATTTATTGCCGGAAGGGGAGAAGGAGAAGGAAAGAGAGAAAAAGAGCGAAAGGGGGAGGGAGAGAGAGGGAGAAGGGGGAAGGCCGACGGAGGGTCGTGGAGGCTTGCGGAGGGCTGGCGGCGACCGGCGCCCAAGCAGAAGGCGGAGGTCGTGGCCGGGTTCCATGTTTCGTTCTAAATAGGGGTCCGGCCGCTAAAAAATTTCGCAATTTTAAGTGAAATCAAACGAAATAGGGGACCCAGTCGTAGCCTCCGCCTCCTACCCGAGCGTCAGCCTTCGCCGGCCTCCCTCTCCCCCTTTCTCTCTTTTTCTCTCTCCCATTCGCCCTCTTCCCCGCCTTCTATACTGTGTCAGTATAGGCCCGGCACAGCACGACACGGGCCCATACCGACCCGTGTTGTCGGGCAGCCGGTCCAGTGCCCGATACTGGCATAGCAGACCATGCCTTGAAACCTATTCTTGGTGTAAACCAATTGGACATCAAAATAATAATGCATGTTGTTGATCCATCATACATGTTTTGATCTAGTCAGTTTTGGTTTTGAACGAATTTTGTTATGGAAACATGTCACGCTTGATACTCATGATAATATTCTTTTTGAGTAATGTTATTATATGATGATACTCAGATAAATGCACTCTAATAAACATGACCACTTGTAGGAGTTCTAAGACACATTTGAGGGGAACATCATTTTAGGATTATCTATCATAAAAAATAAAAAAAATATAATTATAAGTATTTTAAGATAAAGCATACCATGTGACTAATGATTTCATTCAAACTAGTAGGCTCAAACTGAACAATATAAATGCATATCCTTTTCCTTCTTTTCCCCCTTCCAAGAGCATGTGAAAATAAGATCATAAAAACAAGAGCTCTCCAGTACCAAGAGCATGACTAAACCACAATAGTGTATTCTTTCTATGAATTATTATTTTTAATTTTGTAAAAAAATAAAATCTTTTCCATAAGAGAATATATATCAACATGCAATATTATGCTATCAAAATAGGCACGCAACATGTTGTTCTCATTCTATGGAAGGTGACATTTTATAATTTATACTAAACATCACTATAACTTTGAAACAGCAAAGTGCATTTAATACTTGAATACTTACCACAAAGCATCTTATGAGGAAGCAGGTGAAGCATATTGCTGTAACAGATCCGACCTGCAGTGCACTCCAAAATATGAAATTATAATCAAAATACTCAGTAGTTACCTAAAATACTTTCTAGAACACAGAACAAAGAAATTATTATTTATTGATGCTTATGAAAACTGATTCAAAGAAGAAAAAGGATCAGAAAGAACAAAAAGGAAAGGGAGGTCAGAGGGAAAGATCTGTATTCTAAAGCTCTACAAGGATAAATATTTAGATGTTGCGTCAATTCACTTAATCTAACTATCTGAATTCCAATAAGTAACACATTTGAGCTTGACTAATTACTGAATTATAGTCTACAATCCGGTCAAAATAATAATAAAAGAATGACGAAGACATAATATTTAATAATTGAGCATCATTATTGCTAATGGGAAGTCAAATCATTTTATTATTAAGGGAAACCAGTATGTTCTTGAAAATTAATGGTAAGCAGAAAAACATAGTGTAAAATGAAAAGGGATTAATCATGGCTTCATTATGTCTCTTTTGGAATAATATCGATCAAAATTCGCAATCTCGGTACCAGACCCGTACTGGTGTCGCACTAGTATAGTGTTAGTACAGTACAATACGGAGTTTTTTTGGCATACCAGTACACCATCCGGTTCGGGCCAGTACGACATACCATGATATTGATGCTAGATGAAGATCAATGTCTCTCATAGCCATCATGCAATTTATGGTATCGAAAAGTTATATCCTTTTCTAAATCCATGATTTATTTTTTTTAAATGTGTCTATGGAGTGTTTTAAATCAATAACTTTCATTCATAAACAAGAACCAAAAACAAATTGTTTGGATGGTTATGGCACTGCTATGAGGTTGTCGAATTATATTTATGAAGAATTTTCTGAACATGTTGAGTTCTATAAGAGTTCTATTAGATTCTAAGTCATTTGTTTATCCACACATACACACACAATATGCTCTAAAATATAATTTTAATACCATGTTCAGAGGCGCAATAACATGGAAATTTTCATTCCAACCCCTGCTTCCGCAGCGGCCAGCACACTCATAAAATCATGTACTCCTACAGAAAAGGTCTACGCATGGAGACACTCAACATTACAATCAAAACTTATACAAGATTCTACTAGGGAAACAAGGAATGAGCAGGCATTATTTTTTCAAAAGGAATGCAATGTTCGTAAATTGCCTAAATAAAAATTAAATGCACTCTGCACCATGCAACCAAGCAGAAATTCTTATGAGGCCCTGGTATTTTTTGTACACATAAAATTTATCAGTATAAGAGAGAGATTGACAATATATACATTATAGATGATATATAAAAATAAAAGAATCCATTTACCTCTGCAAAAATGAGAAAAAAAAGAGTAATTGCTTAGTCAAGTGGCTACATTTGCAAATTATGGCTACAAGTATTTTATATACTTGTTTCCTTTTATTTGTTTATATCATTTTTGCAACTATTTAAGAGTGTGTATGTTTGCATGCAAGTTGATAAACCATATCCTTCACAATGAACTGAAACATGAAAAATCCGAAGACAGTTTCTCTGAGAATTATTATATATGATGATTAAATGATTTATTTCCCAACAATAGAATAAAAAGTTTCATTCATCTATCATTGAGAACTAGCCCAGGCAATTGAATTTTGATCTAAATGTCTTTTAGGATTCATATAACTAAATAAAAGGTGAGAATCATCAATTTGTATGGTCCACTATGAGTGCTGGCACAAGATACAACTAAGTTGCTCATGCCTAGAAAAATTAGAGCCCATATGTGTTTATATATGAAGAGAGAGAAAGAGAGAGGGAGAGACAGAGAGAGATGACTCGGAACCTTCAAGCCCTGATGGGCTAACTAAATAGAGGACCCACAACAATGATCATGACCTACAACATGTCTTGCAAGTCTCATATCTATGCATTGAATGACATGAAATAGATGGTATCAGTAGGGCTAGAATAAAATTTATGACAGGGAATACTACACATTAAAAGATGTATGAACATAAGTTTAACAGGGTTGGCTTCTTCTAAAAAATCAATCAAATTAATATACTCATCTTGTATTTGTTTGATGCATAGGGTGCAGCCACCAAAACATCTGATTTTTTTTTTGGTTTTCTAGACAATTTAAAAAAAAGGCTCAGAACTGGGCACTGTGGATTTTCAATTCAGATAGTCGATTTATTTGCACTGAAAAGATTTGGGCTCCAATCCCGCTGGTAGTATTCTCTCCCTCTTTCTGTGTGTATATATGTAGGTGCACATGTATGTGTGCGTCTAAAGAGATGGATGAACAGATAGAAATATAGATATAGATACCACGTGAAGAAACATGATCAATATCTGGTTCATCCTTTTATCCAGCATTTAGATTTCTTTATAAAGTCTTTAACTAACTTCCCTCATTAACTTATAAGAGAAGATCCTACCTCATGAAGCTTCTTTCTTCTCCCTTTTGATTCAATGGGGAAACGCCTCAGCATGAAAAATAGCCTATGAACAGATTCAGATATGATCATGAAAAAAGGCTGCAGAAGACAAAATATCTAGGCAAAACAAGAAACTGACACAAACAAGTTTACCTTCCTCCATATACCAAGAATCCAAGTGCAGCTAAGAATGATACCACTGAAATTGCAAAAGACATAACCATAAACACAAGCATATCAAGACGGTTAATATTCAACCAAGTCAGATTGAGAGAGAAATCATAATATACCTACTATGAAGATCTTTCCAATTAACTCCACAACACTATTGTCATTTATCCAGAGGTATGTCCATATACCAACCTGACAGAAAGTGATTTCCATTAAAGTGCAAAAAGGCACTACATGACTTAGAGCAACAAATTACTTGTGACCAGTAGAGAATTATCAATCTGCTAAAGTGGTCAGCAAAAAGCACTTATTTGCCAGGAAGTAGCTACCATTAGGCCTTAGGTTGCATATAAGAGCTAAAAGAACCACTTAATGATTAAAAATTGTTCTGTTTCAACAAATGCATTATAGATTATCAACTTAAGTAGTATCATACTAACATGTAACCAAAGCAAGTACCATATTAGTTCCCAACAAAGTAAGACATTTTTGGCGAATGTTTAAACATTTCTAGGAGCCAAACTTTTGGCTCACATAGCATGATTATGTCATAGTTTACCTACATAATTATGTAATCCCCTTCCCGTCAACCTAGCATAAGAAGAGCAGTTGCAAATGAAGCTTCTGTCGGAAATGAAAAGTTGATATGGGATACTAGTGGAACCCAACAAGCATATGGTAGTTTCATGCCAAACAACATGCCAATTCATTTGAACAGTGGGCTACCTAAATGTAATTTTTTTTTTCAGTGAAAAACTTATTAAAATAAGAAACTGGCATAATGCTGGTTCAATAGAAGCAGCACAGGGAGCACAGGCAGGCGTATCAGTATGCATGAGTAATTTATACTTGGTGTGTCAGAACTGAAGATAAAACTGCACAGGGAGCACAAATGACTGTAAATATTTCCTGCAGTTCAGAAAAAAACAGCGGGCCATACTGCCACCATTATAACTAGTGTTGTGTCGATGGAAGTTCTTCAATAGCTTTACAGCACCATCTGTCTATAACCTTTTTGTGACACATGGAAGACCACTACACTTGCCTACCTTTTTTACTATCCACCCTCTTGACAGAAATTTACTTCTTTATTATATACCTCTTACCAGCTATTCCCAGTTAAGATCTTCATGGATAATTTTTTGCAGATCCACTCACAAAATTATCTCTGGATTTTTTATGCTTCTGTTCAAATTTCTGTTACTATCTTAATGTAACATAAGGATTCTTAACTATTTTTCTGCAATAAAGTTTGTTTTATAAACTTTCTCACCAAAAAAATATTTTAATCGTCCTTATTAGAATTCCTTGAGAGTTGCTGTCAAAAATCTTGCCACATACAACATACATTTTGTGATACAGTCCACATGGGTTATAAAGCACTACAGATTGCATGGTGTGAAAATAAATTATTTGTAGTGATGACAAATGAAAACTGGCTTTTAAAAGCTCTAGACTTGCTCATGCAAGTTGCATAGGAAATTTTTATATGCCCCTCTATATTTTTTTCTTGAAAATAGAAAGATTATTTAATGTTATGGAAAGCCAAAGTGTAGAGTTATTTCCTTAAACTGTATTTTTTAATGAAAATCAAGAAAATGAACAACTGATAACATTGAAGTAAACAAAATAGATAAATCTACTAATTTGCAATAGAATTCTGATTTGATTTAATTTATAATTTAGGAAATGATTTCATATTCCGAAGAATAATTGCGAATTGATATCTTCCTCACAACCAGAGGTTAACTTTTCTATAAAAGAATGCTTATTGTGTTACACATAAAACAACTCTAAGAAGCAGCACCAGCCTGCAGTCCCATCAATTACTTGGTCAGTCTCCCTCTTTGATTTCACCTTAACAGATGTTGCTGACTTCCCTTACAGCACAAAGTCAACACACGTATAAATTACTTCACTGACTTTGGTCCTATATCATATAAGACCAATACTACAATGGAATTGCTGCAAAGAAAATCGTAAAAAAAGAATTATGTAAAATTTCATTGTCTTGAGTCATTAATTGAGACTTTTAGTATTTTATTAGGATTATACACACTAAGGATTTAAGTGCCAGTGGCGCAGGGCACACCAACCAGTAGCCCAAATGGCATGTACGATGCTCTGCAATACTGGCACACATCCCATTCCCTACACAAGCAGAAACAAAAAGGGATTTAGAAAGCTCTTTTTAACTAGAAAATTAATAGCTGCCATGCTGACCGTTGCTGGCTACCAATATTGTCATGGCACGAGCCAGCATTTGAAAGCATGGTCCATATTCTACTGAAAAAAAAATGAACTGGGAAGTTATCTTGATGCATCTTATTCAGAGTTTGAAGCCTTTGAGAGGATCTGAAATAAATCATCTACAGCCTTCATATGGTTTTCTCCTAGAAGCTCTACAATTGTATTCTAGCTCTTAAAATGATTATGGATATACGCAGATCAATCATCCAAAGATATGTATCACCTCGTGTTCATCTTGTAATACTGTATATTACAGTTTACCATATTGTATTAGATCACAGATATATAAATCCCTTAATAGAAGACTAGCAGTACTCACTTTGAAAAATTTCATGCATGGAGAGGATATTTATTTGACAAAACACACACCTGAATAATATAAATCACACTATTGATAGAGATGTAAACAGTCCTTAGCTTGTCCGTCGGAAGACTCCTGGCCTAGCAATCAAAAGAAAAGCAAGAGTGATATAAAATGGCAGGTTAGACATTATAAGAGGAAACACATATTCATGCATACAAGCAAGAACTACCCATCAAACTTGCCTGGTGATATATCTCTGCCCAGAATAGAACAAGCAGCGTGTATGTAGAGAAAAATAATAACCCAGGAAGGTCTAATAGTGCTAAAGTGAATACCTGGTACAAGAAAATAATTAATTATTGCAATCAATTATCCAAGATTTTGCACCACAAATAAAATACATGAAAGAATTCCTATCATGAAGAGAAACCAATTAATCATCCTAGCTTTCATAGAATAAAATACATAAAAGAATTCCTATCATGAAGAGAAACCAATTAATCATCCTAGCTTTCATAGAATAAAATCCATGAATGAATTCCTATCATGAAAAGACACCAATTAAAAAATGAATAAACAAAAAAAAATTGATGCATTAGAATGTCCTAATGGAAACCATAAAATTTATTGTATTTGAAGGAAATATTACTTGCAGATCAACAAAAGAGTAACTACATCAGTTCCTGGCCATGGCTAAGCCAGCATAACTATCAAGCCATTGTATATACGAGAACAGTCTCAGTCCATGCAATTAATAATTTTTCGCATTTATATCCTAACACAGGCAACCATATATCACAAAATTATTTCTCTGAATTCATTCTTCACTGATTAACAAAAGCAAAACAGCAGTGCTGCAGCACTTGACTAAGCCAACTGAATCATGATGCAGATTCATAATTAGGTAGAGATTTCCAAAAACCGTCTCTTATTACTTCCTAATAGATTAGTTCAGGTATCCTGTCATCTTGTCAGAACTCATGATGGCTGTTATCTGACATGATCAAATCACCCTTACCTTCCTTAATTTAGATATTTCTGTCTAGTTATACATTAACCTCAAGATCATCATCATTCTATTCTGTGATATGAGCATGGAGTATGTGCCATCCTTAACTAAAGTCTTGGTGCAACTACAATGCCATTAAATTAGGGTCCAAGTTGAAAGTTCAAAAGGTGCCAGGAAGGGGGGGAGGGGGTTGGATTCAACATGGTGGTAGACAGGTAGCAGTATGTTTTGACAGTGGAAAAGTAGGATGGAAGTTATGACAAGAGATTCGAACACCCTAAATTTTGGAGGATTTTGCAAATAGAGGGCTACCAAAGTGGGATTCATAAAGCAAAGAAAGAATAGATGAGATGAGGCTATAATGCTCATTAGCATGGCAAGGTGGATGAAAATATAGAAAGATTAAAAACACTGATGAACAAAAGCAAGTGGAGCATAGTGAAGAAGATAAGACACTTTGACACTAAGATTTAGTGAGAAACATCAGGAAAATCAAATTTATAAGGGGAAATAAAAGAGCATAAGGTTGAAAATTTAGAAGAATGCAAATCACAGTTGTTAATATGAGAAAATGTTATTGAATGGAGGATCACTGCAAAAGTCATTAAAACAATGGATGAGAAGAAGAAAAGAATTTTTAAGTTTTCTTTAAAGATATCTATGCCCAAGAAAATAAGTTTTTGTCTTTTTTTTTAATTGCTAAAAGCCTGGAGGTGGGCAGTGGCAACCAAAGAAATAAATTGGAGAAATATTTTGATGTTGGAAAGTTAATGAAAGTTTGAAGTTGAGTGGGGACATCTGATGTCAAGTCAAAATGAAAAGTTAATTTGTTTTATTTAGAGTTTTTTCCTCAGAATATATAGGTATCTTTTATTAATAAACAAAAGTGTACTAAAGAGTTCTATTTTATTATGTTTGCTACTTCAAAGTAGGGATTCATCAATTTTAAAATATATCTATATATAAAAGGTTCATTGCCATTTGCTTACATACTTTTCACTTCTAAATTGTGGAATATAACTTATTACTACCATAAAGAAAAAGAGTTATTAAATTTTGACATCATAAAGCATTTACCAGTAGTTGACAATAAAATTGAAAGCTAGTGTTGTGATATTGTAGTAACGAAACATGTCCACTATCAGGCACAAAGGTACAACTACATGCATTTATATTAGGTGACAAATCTTCAAAATATGTTATAATTATGAAGTAAATGAGTATCAGTGTATAAAAGTTAAACAAATTATACCACCTACATCTGTGCATATTAGTACCACTCCCTCTCTCTCTCTCAAATTCACTATGATCATACATTAAAAGGTTTTTTGACGAGAAATTAGATAATGAATTGATATGTCATTTTACATATTATCGAGCAATGTACATGTTCAATTGGATTTGTTCAGAGCACAAGTTTTAGAGCAGCAACTTGATTGTTGGTGGTTTTGAAGCTTATTGTTTGACATGGTCCTGGAGCTTCTGTAATTCACTGTGCAAGTGCAAACATGTAAACTCTACTGTGATTCGATATTCGAACTATGATAACCGACTTCACCAATATCAACATGGTTGTTTTTGCTACTAGTTACCCACTCCGTAAATTAAACACCCACTATCCAATTTGGAGGTCTATGGTTACATCATATTTGATCGGACAAGATTTGTCATGTATCTTCAAAAAGTTAGAGACGATGCCAATGGATACTCCTAATAATGAGATCATGAGAAGAAAATGGATTTTGAAATCTGAGAAGGTGATCTGGAAGCTCAAATCTACAATGAGTAGAGAGAGTTATCTTCAAATCCAGGATGCCGAAGAAAACATAGAATATTCTTGTGTTGTCCACTCAAGATATAGCAAGGTGAGACATTAGAGTATTCTCAAACAAAATTTGCTTAAAGGGTGGGTTTTGATTCCAAACTTCCCGAAAGACTCAGATGAAGTGAAGGACTAGTTCAAAGATGAAGATTTGAAGCATGGGGAGCTTGATCAGTTATAGGCTGGATCAAGTTTAGAAAAAATTCCTGAACATGACAAGGTTGATCAGCTCAAGATTCAATAAAATCCAGAAGAAAATCTGGATAGGAGCCTAATCATGTGGATATTATATCAATTATCAGATTTGGAAGAGATTGTGATTGAAGAGCCTGTTAGTTTTGAACAGGAAGAGACAAAAAATGCTGTCCATGATGCACCACCAGTCACAATCTTAATGGAGCACAAAATATGAGAACCGACCCTATGTTTAGAGAGAGCTAGCTCTATGCAGATACATGGAGCTGCACCTGCAGAAAATAAATTATGGACGTGGCATGATGATGAGAGACATGAGACTGTGTGAGCATACATAGATTCTATGAGTGCAAGGTGCCATTTTGTATATGGCACAATGATGAGGATATGCAGGTATGTACGGACCAAATTGGTTCAAGGCCATAGACGTGCATGGCATACAATCAGATGCATGCTCATCATTGCTAGTACATGCAAAGGTGGCCACTAAAATTTGCAAGTGCAAGTATTATTTTAAACTACGATTGGAAAAATGGTCTGCTATGCGGAAACCGGGGCTCGAACCGGTTGCTTGGCAGCACAGGTTGGTACACCTCCGTACTGTTTCGTGCCAGCCTCATGCCAACATAGTAGAAGAGGTAGAGGAGAGAGAGAATGGGAGAGAGAAAAAAGAGAGAAAAGGGAGAGAAAGAGGGAGAAAGGAGGGTGGCAAAGGCCAATGTTAGGCCAGCGGAGGGCCGGCGGAGGTCGGCGATCCGTGTGGAGGGGCTCCACCCCGAGTCCCCTACTTTCTTCGAAACAGGGGTCTCGGAGGAGGCTCCCTTTTTATTTCACGACTTTTAAGTGAAGTCGACGAGCGATTTGCCGACTTCATGTACAAGTTGCAATAAAAAAGGGCCCCGCCGGACCCCCTATTTTGAATAAAATAGGAGACCTGGGGTGGAGCCCCTCCTCCGCCGGCCTCCACGCGGTTCGCCGGCCTCCACCTCCCCGTCTCTTCCTTCCTCTCCCTCTCCCTCTCTCTCTCCACCGCACGCTCTCTCTCTCTTTTCCTCTCATTCTCCTTCTCCCCCTTCGTTGACGGCTTTCGTTTCGGTTGTCGGAACCGTCTCGATCCGCCGCTGATATGGCTTGGTACGCCCCGAACCATCCGATTTGGAACGGTTCCCCGGCCATGATTGGAAGATATCGTTGCTGGACATTTGTTGGTTTCAATTAGATGTTTGATGAAATCTCTACCTGATGACTACAGATTCAATGTTGAAGGGGAGTGTTGAAGTTGTTGACTTCGGCACAAAAATCGGAGGGAATGGGCCAACAAGGAGTTGCTCGCTGAGGCAGCTCGCATGGAGTCATAAGCATTGACTTTGCAATGAGGGGGAGTGTTGGCAAGCATTGTTAAGCCCTAACTATATTAGGATTGCAATTAGTTGCCTTCTCATTTAGACTTGCTTTTCTACTTAAAATAGGAATAGTTAAGAATCCTAGATTTTCTAATAGTTTATTTATTTTGTTAAACTATAGCAAGCTCAAGATCCAAAATTATGTCCTTATAAAGAAGGTCATGTTGAAGAAGTGGCATCCTTTCGATGTGGCCAATATCTTGGGTCTTTAGAGAGAGAAGAGAGTTGATGCATATGAGAAGACAGTGGAACGTAGGTGTAGTAGCTCCTTTGTTTTGAGTTTTTCATTAAAAACTTATTTTAGTTTCTTCCTCCAAATTTATTCTTCCCAATTTTATTGTTCTTGCATATCGAGTAAATTATGGTGCTTGTTTGCAGTGATCCTGGACTAGTTGATCTTACTCCACAAGTGATCATGTTGTTCCACATGCTATTCGATAGTCTATAGATTTTCTATAATGGCAACATAACTCCTTTGTTAGGTATTCGTTTACCAAATCCTACAAGGTAATATCTAAAAATCTCTCCATTTATAATATTTGTATGTATGTTTATACTTATCTAAAGCTCCTCAAATGTATCAACAAAGTGAAAAGAAAAATATGGAAAAGGATGCAATTCTCCATGCAAAATTTTGCTCGCTAGTGAACTAGGATCTAATCAACCGAATTCCAAGTCATATCCGATCAACAAAAATTGAAAGATGGGGGTCTAACATTGATGATCCGAGTCAGTGGATGTGATCTACTACTTATAAATACTCAACTCAACTCAACTAAGCCTTAATCCCAAACTAGTTAGGGTCAACAACATGAATCCTTTTTTATTCCGCTTTGTTTAGGATCATACTTTCCAAAAAATATAGTGATATCAAGTCCTTCCTTACGACTTCATCCCATATGATTTTCAATCTACCTCTACCCCTCTTTCCTTCTACATGCATCAAATAACTTTCATACAAGTGCATCCCTTGGCTGATGTACATATCCAAACCATCAAAGTCATTCTTCTCTTAATTTGTCCCTAATTCGTGCTACCTCTACCTTTTTCTGATCTTATTCTATCTCTTTTTGTATTACCATAGATCCATCTCAACATTCTCATTTCCACCATACTCATCTTGTACACATTATTTTCTAACTATCGAATATTATGTACAATAAAGCATAGCTAGTTGTATGGTTGTCCTATAAAATTTTTTCTTCAACTTAATAATTATTCTACTATCACATAATATTCAGTTACGCTTCTTCAATTTATCCACCCTACTTTAATCCTATTGATAGCATCCTCTTCGATCTTCCTTTATAAATAATCGATTTTAAATACCAAAAATTATCATTGTTAGCAACTTCATAATCCTTAATTTTCTATCCACCACCTCTATTTTTAATTTTACTAAAATTACATTCCTTGCATGGTATACCTTATCGATATCACGCCCCGTACCGGTGCCACCTTGTCACTGTGGTACGTTCAGTATGAAGGCTGGTTCAGCATAGTAAGTGTCGGTACATACTATGTATTGGTATGAAACCGGTACGATACGGTATGCTTCATACCGTCCGGTACAGTATGGTGTACCATAATTATATGTATTCTGTCTTGATCCTCCTCAGCCTAAAATCTTTAGTTTCCAACTTACTCCTTCATTCTTACAACTTATGATTAACTCCAATCTTGGTTTCATCACTAAGAGTATATCATGAACAAATAACATGCACCAAGAAATATCATCCTGAATATGCCTAGCAAACTCATCCAGAACTAGCACAAAAAGGTAAACACTTAGAGCAAATCTTTGGTGTAAATCTATCATGATTGGAAACTCACTAGTATTACTACCAGTAGTTCTTATATACTAGTAATCGCTCCATTATACATGTCCTTAATCACATTTATATAACTAACAAAAAAAATTTTCTTTTCTAATACCCACCCACCATAAGACTTCTCTAAGGATTCTATCATATACTGTCCATAAATCAATAAAAACCATATGAAGATCTTGTCTCTTTTCTCTATATTTTTGCATTAACCTTCTAGGAGAAAAATAGCTTTCATAGTCAACTTTGGTATTAAACCAAATTATTCTCTGATATTTTTGTATCACACCTCAATCTGTGCTCAACCAGCCACTCCCAAAGTTTCATAGTATGACTCATTAGTTTAATACCATACTTGGTAGAACAATTTTGAATATTACCTTGATTCATATAAATTGATACAACAATGCCTTTCTTCCATTATGATTTGGAGATCCTCTAGCCTATGCATCAAGCAGTCAAAAATAGATATTATTTAAATTGACCGTCAATATATAAATATATAGACATGCACACATACACATATATTTCAACTACTACTATAGTAAACTTGGCCACTTCTGTAAGCAAAGATATTCTTTGTCTTCAACCAAACTTTGTGAAATGATTACAGATAACAATTGTCAGCAGTGAAACAAACTTGGAGACCACATACTTACTTTAGGTTTGAAAAGAAAAACTTGTGAGTGAAATCCAAAGACAACCGCACGTACTGAAACAAAAACCCATGATTAGTAACTGCATTGCAAAGAAAAGAAAAAGAGGGAGAGGAGGGGGGCCATAGAGGAAGAGAAAGGGATCAAGATGCCAAAATCACCTCCATTTACAATGACATTCATAAGATGGAAAACCTTCTGAGTTGTCCAAACAAAATCAGGCACTCGCAGTTGTATCCGGATAAGTTGGATCTACAGAGCATAAAGACGTCATAAATCCAATATTCCACCCAAAACAAATTCAGCAAAAAAAGGGTTTTTCCATATCGTTAAGAGAATATGCATCTAAAATGAATAAATAATTGAACTAAACACTCAAATGGACGAAATAAAATCAAACTAAGACATACGTAAATGTATTATAATTTGTAAATGCATTATAATTTGAAATATCCCACAACTACAGAAGTATTTTCAGTACCTGCAATTTATCAAATCTTGAGGCTTTGATTGGATTCTTAATTCATTTCATATTCAAAAGAAACTTGGCCTCTAAAAACTCTTCAGATTAAGAGAAAGATCATATTTGTTATATCTTAGATATTGTTTCATGTAATAGAGAAACAGGAGTTTGCACAGATATTTTGCATTCTTTGTGATGTCAAACTTGCCTACAGCTCCACAATGTACAGAAACTTCATATAAACTGAATTGTGTTAATGAGACATGATAACTGTCGATATATCATCCTCTTTAACACTTGGTATCCGCATTTACTAAAAATGGATTAATCTTTTAAAGTTTCTTCAAGAAACCAAGGTTCAGCATTTAAAATTTCATTGACCTCATCATTTCCACAATATGTGGGTAGGTCATAGGAAATACCAACTACGAAGGTGATGATCTATACAACCCCAAGCGAATTTTCACACCTATTTCTTAAGCTGCTGATCTCTCCTAGATAGCTTCATCTACTAGCACACCCAGCAACTATAATAAAAAAAATGCAGACCAAACTATTTCATCCCACTTTTTCTCTACAATGCTAAACTAATCAATCAAATGGCCAGTTTCACTCCACTCTTTATCAGTAGACTCAGTAGACACTACTGCATCGGTTAATTAGGCTCAAAAAAATGAGAGGACAGACAGATATATTGAAAATATTAAGCATGATTTGGGATTGATGCTGGGACACCATGTTTTCAGTTGAAAGAGCCAGGAACCTTGAATACGAAGGCTAAAAGACAATTGTTACCTTAAATAAGAAGGAAATAATCTTCGAGGGCATAGTAGTCGCAGCAATTGAGGACTGGGTGATTGGATATTGATTTAGATGGTATAGGCATATCCAATGAAGATATAAGAAAATTTCAGGAAGTCTTTTCATCAATCATACACTAATAGACGATTATGAAAGTCGAAACTTGAAAGACATAGTTTTTGTACACAAACATATACACAAAATAATCAGACCCTTGAGAATTCAACAGAACTTCCTTCTCTCCCCAACAAAATAAAGCATTTCGACAGTATGTATATCAGCATCAAAGATCACAAATTTGTCATGTTAACAGTGAATTAACAGTTGGCTAACCCCTCATAACTAAGAAGATGGGAGATAAAAGGCGAGCTCTCTCGATTCCTTAGATTTCTGATCAAGAAACAGATCAAGCCACAATAACAGTAAAGAATCGAATCCTAACGCATAAATAGATATAAAGATGGGGGGAGAGAGAGAGAGAGAGAGAGAGAGAGATTAGACCAGAGCGACGGCGGAGACGAGGGCATAGGCAGCGCAGAGGAAGTAGAACACCCCGTTCTGCCACTGCGGCGACTCATTGATCTCCGTCCACCAATCGGAAAACGCTCCAAGCGCCAATCCGGAGACGTCCGAGGCTTCCAGGGAGCTCCTCATTTCTTTCTTCTCGTCCCCAAACTTCGGCAGCGAGGGATCAAGAAGGGAGAAGAAGAGGAAGAGAGAAGCTTCTCAAAGAAACCAAAAAGAAGATAGGGAAAAAGAGTGGAGAGAAACAAATAGAGAGATGGGAAACGATGTATCCACTCAACGGTCACTCTCTACCTCTCGCGCTTTATTTCATTCTTGCGTCTGCTAAAGCTTGGCGTGTGATGAAGTTCTAAAAAAAAAACCAAAAACAAATGGAGAGGGACCGAAAGGGAGAGAGTGGTCTGGGGCCCGAGTGATGGGAACTTTTCTGAGTAGATTTGATCAGCGACATATTAAAGAAAGCAAATTTAATAACATGCCCCAGAGTTATTGTTTTTTACGATACTGCCACTAATTTAAGCAATTTCGGGATAGGACGTTGGTCTTCTAGTTATTTTAGACCTGCTTGATATTTTGAAAGGGTTGTTTTTCCGGTGAAATTTAAAAGGGTTGTTTTCGTCATTTGAAAAAATTCCGTGCCTTGATTGACCGTTGGTGTTTGGGTGGTTCTATATACACCCCCCCTATTGCTCAGGACACCCCCCAAAAATTAAAAAAAAATTAAATACTCTCTACACCCCCCCATTTGCTAAGGACACCCCTAAAAAATTAAAAATTCCTAAATTACCCCCCACCCTTCCCACCCCCTCACCTAAATTGCTCTCTACACCCCCCAAACCCCCCCCACCCCGCTCTTCCCCTCCAAAACACCCGCCGGCTTCTCCCTTCCGCCCAAAAAACCTCGCCTCAAGCACCTCCCCGGCCATCTCCCGAGCAACGAGCACCTCGCCGGCGGAGAAGGAGGGGGGAGGCGGAGGAGGAGGACGGGGAGGCGGGGGGAGGCGGAGGGGGAGGTGGGGGATGGGGAGGAGGAGGAAGGAGGATGGGGAGGCGGAGGAGGAGGAGTGAGAGGAGGTGGCGGAGGAGGAGGGGGGAGGCGGAGGAGGAGGACGGGGAGGTGGAGGGGGAGGTGGAGGGGGAGGACGGGGAGGTGGAGGGGAGGAGGGGGGAGGTGGGGGATGGGGAGGAGGAGGAAGGAGGACGGGGAGGTGGGGGAAGAGGAGTGAGAGGAGGTGGCGGAGGAGGAGGGGGGAGGCGGAGGAGGAGGAGTGAGAGGAGGTGGCGGAGGAGGAGGGGGGAGGCGGAGGAGGAGGACGGGGAGGACGGGGAGGTGGAGGGGAGGAGGGGGGGAGGTGGGGGATGGGGAGGAGGAGGAAGGAGGACGGGGAGGTGGGGGATGGGGAGGAGGAGGAAGCGGGCGCAGGGGGGAGGGGGGGAGGAAGACGAGGCGGAGGGGTGATGGGGGAGGCGGAGGAGGAGGAGGAGGCGGAGGAGGAGGACGGGGAGGTGGGGGATGGGGAGGAGGAGGAGGAGGGGGAGGGGTGATGGGGGAGGCGGAGGAGGAGGAGGAGGAGGCGGCAGTGAGGAGGAGGGGGAGGGGAGGAGGCGGCAGTGAGGCGGAGGAGGAGGAGGAGGAGGCGGCAGTGAGGAGGAAGGGGGGTGTACTGAGAAAATTTCAAGGGCAATATGGTAATTACACTAAAGGTTAGTTTGGGTATTTTTTTTTTAATTTTTGGGGGTGTCCTGAGCAATAGGGGGGGTGTATATAGAACCACCCTTGGTGTTTGGATGTATCCATGGCCGGGGGTGCCAAATCTCCTGGAAGTTGCCCTGGGTCTTGTTCATATTTACGAAGATGCCAGCGAGATAATTTGATGGATTGTGGCTGCTGAAAACGCTGTTTTGTTGTCACACTCATTAATGCCATGCAATTTAAACAGGTTGCTGGTATGTTTGAGAACAGATCCGGTCACCTTGAAAAATTACCTCCCCTTTTAGTTGGAGCATAGATTGGTGCGAGTACGCTGGTCGATTATTAGTCGCATGTCGCACCACGGGCGTTGGAAGGTGATCACACCGGTATCTTGGTTCCGTGGTGGTGTTCCCTCGAGATACTAAAAGGGGATGTAGGCAGAGAGAGGCACGTGCGCTTTGCGCAATTATACTATACTGCAGCTATTAAAGGATTGAGATCAAATTTTACCACAAAGGACAAAAAAGTAAAGATCATATACAGAGAACTATCTCGATCAAACGGCTCATCTCTCTCTCTCTCTCGTTTTCATCTGAGCTTCCCTTACCCACAGGCCCTTAGGCCTTAGCCAACAATGAAGCTGGGTTCTGATGCTCTCTCTCTCTCTCTCTCTCTCTCTCTCTCTCTCTCTCTCTCTCTCTCTCTCTCTCTCTCTCTCTCTATATATATATATATATATATATATATATATATATATATATATATATATATATATATATATATATATATATATATATATATATATATATATATATCATTGAAGGGGAGAAAGAAAGAGGAGAGAGACAAATCGAATCCAGAGAAAGTCCGACCGCCTCCAAAATCATCCTATCCATAGGAATCCTGGCGCATCCAACTTTCTATTTTACTATTAAGTATTAACTGCAGCCATTTGAGAAAAAAAAATATTAAAGAGGGAGAGCGGCTGTTTGAAAGGATGGGCGAGAGGTGACTGGATTTGCCTCTAGATCCGGTCGAATGTAGCGTAATCTATCTCAGATAGAGAGAGAGAGATCGACCATGCTAGCGAGTCCCTGGTCCAATCAACCTATTTGGCCATCGATTAGGCACCAATCGTGAGAAAGGAGCACCTTTCGTCAGTCGTTAGCGTCTATCCGCACTGAAAATCTAAAAAAATGCATTAATAAATGCGAGGGGATGGAATGCACTGCCCACGCCTGTCTCGCCCTCGATACACAGGCTCACGTGCTCTCCCTCTCTCTCTCTCTCCGCATTACAGCAGTTGCCACGTAGTTAAAAAAAAAAAAAGGGTCATTAATTATTGAGATCCATTAAGTATTTATCCTATAAGAATTATGTTTAATGTAGAGTAGTTGGTGTTTATTTTTGACAACTTTTTATTTATTCCTAGAGGGGAATGTTGAAAGGGAACGAGCATCCATGCCATTTTCTATTTATCATTCACTATTTTTTTTATTCTTAAATCGTTTGTGTTTATTTTGGACTTTTTTGTATTTACTTTCTTTAAGTTTTGCGTTTATCCTCAAATATTATTGTTTGTTATTAGTGAGCCCTAATTTAATTAAAATAGGCCTTATAAAAAGCTATTTGTTGTTTGGTAACTATATTTCTAAAGTATTGTAAAACTTTAATATATGTTTGGTAAACAAATTGAAAAAATACTTTTGGTATTATAAAATGACTATAAAAGACATTACATAATATTATACAATAAAGCATAATAAAATATGATATATATTAATATATAAATATATAATATAGTATGATATTACTGTAATATAATATAATATTATTATAATGTAGTAATATAATATTGTATACTATAGCATAATAATATAATATAATTTGATATTATATAATATAACATATTAATATATTATAATATAATGTCATATAATATTATATTTATAGTATAATATAATAATAAAGGTATAAAATATTATAATTATTATTATATATTAATATTATCATTTTTTGTAATTATAATATTTTATCATAGGTATTTTGGTTCAAAAAAAAATTTATAAATCAAAACAATTTTTCGATGCATGCTAAAAGTACTTTTCCGAAGAAGCTCTATTTTGGAGTTTTTTCCAAAAAGCTATTTTAGCTTTCTAGCAAACACTAAAACAGCTAGTCAATTTTTTTAGCAAACACCTTTATTCCATCCAAAAGTATTTTTGGAGAGTCAGAAAATGCTTTCTGATCAACCAAAAGTTTTGCCAAACAATTGAGTTTCTATTTATTTTTTTAGTATTTGTACTTATTGTTGCGATACATTTGTATTTATTTTAGAGTGCATGCCAAGGAGAGAGAGAGAGAGGAGTGGGTTCTAGTAACTAATAATTTTTTTTTCTTTTTGAATGATGTGGCAGCTGTTGTAAATGGAGAGAGTGAGAGAGAGGGAGAGAGAGTAAGAGGGTTGGAAGAGCAGGGCGAGGTTTGGATACTGCATGCCAAAATAATATCAAGCAAGTCGTGTTAATTATCTAGATTTTTTTTTTGTTTTGGAACGGCAGCGGTTAATGGCTAACAGGAGAGCTTTGCATCCCTCACAATTCGTGCCGAACAGACGCGAGATAGGCCAGCCAAATTTGTGTATATATATATACATATATATATATATATATATATATATATATATATGTACATATATATATATATATATATATATATATATATGTACATATATATATATATATATATATATATGTATATATGTACATATATATATGTACATATATATATGTACATATATATATATATATATATGTACATATATATATGTACATATATATATATATATATGTACATATATATATATATATATATATATGTACATATATATATGTACATATATATATATATATGTACATATATATATGTATATATATATGTACATATATATATGTACATATATATATATATATGTATGTATATGTATGTATGTATATATATATATATATATGTATGTATATATATATATGTATATATATATGTATGTATATGTATATATGTATATATATATATATGTATGTATATGTATATATGTATATATATATGTATATGTATATATGTATATATATATGTATATGTATATATATATATATAGGGATTGATAACCTCCTCTTTATTATAGTAGGTTATCAATCTACCCATTTTTCGGTAGACAAAAAATACTCTTACTTTTTATAACTCTTAAAAGATATTTTATGTCTTTTTACAATCCCACATTAGCTTATCCTCTCAACTCCCAATTAATACTCTCTCTCTCTCCGGCGATAAAGTAGTAGGGCATCTATATAAAAGAATACTTTCAATAAACCCTTTGATACCACAAATTGTTTAAAAATTCTAGAAATACATTTATATGACCTTTCTAACCATCGGCATTAAATTGAATGATTCCACATAAAGAATATGCAAACATGATGGACGCTTGAATATGCAAACACGAGTTCTGTCCCTACTTAGAGATCGTCTGCTCCAAGAACCACATATATCTACTCTTCTTTAAAATAATCTCTCAAGTATCATAACAAAAGCTGCAACAATTATTTTTGAGATAGTTCATTTCCTTGTTTCCAGCCTTTCTGTGTCCTAAAAGCATTATTAACATACAAGAATAAGAAGACAAATTCTTTTAATATGGACATGCATCAAGTAATTATAAGTTTATAAAAAAGACTAAAAATACCTTTTTTTAATATGCCTTTTTTTCGTTTGGGCAATTCCTTGAATTGTGGTTTGTTCCACCACAATTTGGTATGTGGCATCTCCTTGGTTTCTTAGCAACCTCAACTCCTCCAACTAGTCTTTTCCCTTTCGGACGTCCCTTAGTTTTGGATGGTTCTAGATTTCGAATGGACTGACAATCATCATGATTTAATGACTCTACTCGGCAACTTTCCAATTCCAATGTTGAATCATCGCCTATTGGCATGCCTCTAATAAGGCTTATAAGTTTTTGCAACTCTTTATTAGTACATTGTGCATGCCCTTTGAACTTGGAAGACTCTAAATGCAGAATTGCAACATGAGATTGAAATGCTTGCTCCAAGTTGCCATCTTTCTTTCTTATGATATGACTGAATTTCAATATTAATGAGCTTTCACGTCTCCATCGTATTGGATAATACTTTTCTAGGAGATAAAAGTAGTTTTTTATGAAGAAAACTCTTATAGCATATCTGCACAAAGTACCTGAGAACTCAAATTTTTTGCAGCTGCAATGAATTTCCTCATTCATTTGATCCCAAGTCACGAAACACCCCCCATCATTCTTCGTACAATGTCTTACTGTGTATATTTCAGCTCCCATTTCAATTGTTGCATATTGATTAAACAAAACCATCTCGTTTTGTAGCAATTCAAAAGCATAAGGGGTGAAAATATTGGAGGCATGTTGATGCAGGACAGCCATGGGAAAGGGAGGAGAGGAAGGAAAAGAAGAGGAGAAAGAAAGGAAGGAGGAGGAAGAAGAAGAGAAAGGAGGCTAATCATTCAATCAGTCATTCATTAACCCTAATCAAGTGCATTGACCCATATATAG